>NC_047574.1:24839833-25201083 GCF_011004845.1 Esox lucius | reverse complement strand
GTAGTCGTGGGTCTGAGCGGCGCTACTCTGAGGGGCCAGGGAGGTCTGCGACAGAGGCTGAGGAGAGAGAGGGAGAGACGCCAGTTTGCTCCCAGGAGAGGCAAGAAGGGGACAGGATTATTTACTTGCTCTGTTTGGAGACCAAGGAGAGAATAAATTGCTATTGATTTTTGGTTCGTTGCAGCTAAGTGTCTTCCTGCCTTTGCAGTGGCTCAGGGCCAAGAAAAAAATTCTTTATTATAAGGGCCTATCCACATTCGTCTTCTGTGTTTTTCATCATGTGAATTCATCGCTGTGGCCTGTTGTAATTTCCTTTTACACTGGGTTCAGCACTCCAACTGGAGTGAACCTAGGCCTTTTCTACTGAAGAGTGGTTGGCTACAGTTTACAGTGGAGAGTGAGTGAATGTGTGGGTTGCATTTTGTGTGGTCCTTAGAGTTTTGGAACTGACACGTTATTGACCGGAGACTAGTTATCTCAATCCTGACAAACTAGACTCACACTGATTTTTGATTGAAAAGTTATTTAGATGAGACAGCGTCCAAACTAAACAAACTGACCATGGTAGGCTAGATTATAGGCCGTATTCCTGCTCTGAACATGTGCTCTCTATGGGCTCATGAAATGACTGGATCGCCTACTTAGGATAATGATATGGTTAAAACAGACATTTGTCATTATCTGGAAATGTGTATAATGAGTGGGTGAACTGGTATTTTACTGCAATGATAAAAGCTCATCAAAGATGCAGCTTTTCCTCCCTCGTCCTTAATTATCATGCCCCTTTTTCATAAAGGCCTATTTGCGTGTTCATTTCCCTTACCCCATGGTGGGTTTGGAGTAAAGCAAATAACCTAGGGCCCTCAAAAGATGATTTGAAAAGGCGTCCGTTAAAAAATCTAACATTTACATTCAATAGGTCTTATAGCACTTTATCCAAACTACGATGTCTCTTTATTCATATTTCCATTCATTGGTTTAACTGGAGGCGCAGGAGGAGAGGACCTTGAAAAGCTGGGCTTCGGTGCGTGATGGCAGAAAGGAAATTGGTGTGTCAATCAGAAGTTTTCATATCTCCAAGCTGACTGTCATGAAAAAGGAGGCCGAAAGAGAGAAATGATAGAAAGAAATAGATTGAAAGAGCTGTAGGGAGAGAAAGAGCCAGTGCAGAAAAAATGAGCAGAAGTGACTGAAAGGGACAGATAGGCCTGCTCTGATAAAGCTGACGTAGTGTTAGTGCCTAATTGCCTCTGGAAAAGATAGGAGCCTCTCGGAAATCCAAGAGGATAATGACTGTATTACTGTCAATCAATAGCGGTTGAATGTGAGGTAAATACGTATTACGAGGCGGAAGGGAAAAGGAATTACTTAACAACTACACACAGAAACCTAAATCCCCAATAGAGTTCAACTGATTCCTATCGCTCCCTGTGTTGCCTCGTGTCCATGTACACTGTGTCCTGGTATTTCCCCACTGAGATGATGTCAAGGTTACCTTGGTATGGTGCGGAAGGATAGTGAAAATGAAATATCAAGCAGCGTTTGTAGCTGTGCGCCTGCTCTACTCTACCTCATTGTAGTGCAGTTGATGAGTTTCTTGCCACAAGCACTTTAAAACAATGCTTGTTCCAGCTCCTGATCTAGTGTCTTTTTACTCTTGGGCCCGGTTCTTTTCCTCCAAACGCACCTCTCTGTGAGAAATTTCTCCTAAAGTAATGCTTTTATTGTGTAGTCAATGATTAAACCCCTGAATAATTTCACGTCTCAGCTCCTCTAGCGTGTGAACGACCACCTGAAATGCCACCGGTGCCTTTCACTGAACGCCACAGTTTCTAATTAAAAGGCACGGATGGGGTCCGGAAAACAAATTCCAGCTGAAATTGGAATTGGTTACAATGACTCCCATGCAAATATCTGCTGCCTGCAGCCACAGTGCCAATAACAGGGAGTGGGGGCGCAGGTGAGACGGCTGACGTGTGGAAATGAAATAGCAATAGAAGGATGGGGGAGGGCGAGAGGGAGGGGGAGGCAATGCAGATCTGAAAAATCAGGGGAATGAATAGGAGCACCTGGCCTTTCACTGGTACTTGTGGACTATTATCCAGTTAAACAGTCTTTAATAGCCACTCTGCCTCTTTAAGATCTGTTTGCCCAGACCAGGGAAGTGCTTTGATCTGTGGGGCCTGCATGTTTCAGAATATTTGACTTACAAAGAGTAAGTGTGGTCTGGAATGTGACAGGCTTTCTGTAAATGCACTGTGTCCATGTACTTCTTTGACTGTCATCGCCATCATATCGGCAAGATCAATATGGGGAAGGTGGCTTGGCACCACCTTACCAACTGTCATTCTCTCTCTCAGACGGAGCCCAGTCATGCATACAGGTGTTGCGTCGCTCTGCCCCTCCTGAGGTCTTGCGGGTGGCAGACGCAGGCTAATGGTTAATTACCATTGTTAATTACCTCCCTCTGTCTCTGTCCCCTTCAGATGGAGCTGTGACAGGCGGATTGGCAGCGCCAGGTGGCACAGTCAAAACACCCGCAGCAACAGGGCAAACCTGTCTGTCACAGTGCAGATAGGCTAGCGGTTGGCGCCTCTGACCAGTAACTGTAAGGTTGATATATTGAGTCCCAGAGCCGCCAAGGTGAAACATCTGTATTTTAGCAAGGCAATTAAACCTGATCGCGCCTTTAAATCGCTTTGGATTAGAGCATCGGCTAAATGACAAAATCCTGAATAAATGTACAGACTGCACATTAACTGTAAGAAGCAGATGCAATTATTTGTCACATTTCAATACAACATTAGACAACATATCTTTACAATACTGCGACCTATTGAATAATGAATAATAGGTCTTGCTGAATGAATAGTCACTTTTTGGCCATTTAGTACCAGTGCACAGCAGCTGTAAAAGTCTAAATAAAAACATGTGCTGTATATGAAAAAGACTTTACGCAGATGCACCTTCAAGATAAGTGGCAAGTTACAGCGTGTCACAAACCAAGCTAGCAACAATGCAAATGGGTCATAATCTCCAAGAATGACTTGTTCCTCATTGTTTTGATATTTTTGTTGCTTAGCTCGCTATGTAGAGAGTGTCAGAAATAAAACTAAAAATGCAATGCTGCATCAGGTATATGATGACGCAGTATCATATTGCAACATGACAACCAGTGCAGGGTCAGGACACTGAGCATAGCTGATTCTGTTATGTTAAACACTGGCAACAAAGGAGCCAATCACAATCATCCAATCAAACAGTCATGAACAGCTGTATTGGGTACAGTGGATCTAAAATGTCTACACACCCCTGTTAAAATGCCAGGTTTTTGTGATGTAAAAGAATGAGACAAAGATAAATCATGTCAGAACTTTTTCCACCTTTAATGTGACCTATAACATGAACAATTCAATTGAAAAACAAACTGAAATCTTTGAGGGGGAAAAATAAAAAACTCACAATAACCTGGTTGCATAATTGTGCACACCCTTAAACTAATACTTTGTTGAAGAACCTTTTGATTTTATTACAGCACTATGAGTCTATTAGCATGGCACATCTTGATGTGGCAATATTTGCCCACTCTTCTTTGCCAAAGCGCTCCAAATCTGTCAGATTGCAAGGACATCTCCTGTGCACAGCCCTCTTCAGATCACCCCACAATTGGATTCAGGTCTGGGCTCTGGCTGGGCCATTCCAAAATGTTAATCATCTTCTGGTGAAGCCATGCTTTTGTGGATTTGGATGTGTGCTTTGGGTCGTTGTCATGCTGAAAGGTGAACTTCATCTTCAGTTTTCTAACGGACGCCTGAAGATTTTGTGCCAAAATTGCCTGGTATTTGGAACTGTTCATAATTCCCTCTACCCTGATTAAGGCCCCAGTTCCAGCTGAAGAAAAACAGCCTCAAACCATGATGCTGCTACCACCATGCTTCACTGTGGGTATGGTGTCCTTTGGGTGATGTGCAGTGTTGTTTTTGCGCCAAACATACCTTTTGGAATTATGGCCAAAAAGTTCAACCTTGGTTTCATCAGACCATAACACATTTTCCCACGTGGTTTTGGGGGACTTGATGTTTGTTTTTGCAAACTTCAGCCGGGCTTGGATGTTTTTCTTTGTAAGAAAAGGCTTCCGTCTTGCCACCCTACCCCATAGCCCATTCATATGAAGAATATGGGAGATTGTTGTCACATGTAGCTCACAGCCAGTACTTGACAGAAATTCCTGCAGGTCCTTTAATGTTGCTGTAAGCCTCTTGGAAGCCTCCCTTTTTTCCAGTTTTATTCTTGTCTTTTCATCAATGTTGGAGGGACGTCCAGTTCTTGGAAATGTCTTTGTGCCATATTTTCTCCACTTGATGATGACTGTCTTCACTGTTCCATGGTATATCTAATGCTTTGGAAATAATCTTGTACCCTTCTCCTGACTGATATCTTTCTCTGCGAACCATGGCTTTTGCTCTGAGATGCAACTAAGAAAAACAGCTGAACTTTATTTGTGATTAATCAGAGTCACTTTAAATGATGGCAGGTGTGTAATGACTTCTATTTAACATGAGTTTAAATGTGATTGGTTAATTCTGAACACAGCCACATCCCCAGTTATAAGAGGGTGCGCCCACTTATGCAACCAGGTTTTTATTTTTCATTTTTCCCTCTCGAAGATTTCAGTTTGTTTTTCAATTGAATTGTTCACATTATAGGTCACATTAAAAGTGGAAAAAGTTCTGACATGATTTATCTTTGTCTCATTCTTTTACATCACATGAACCTGGCATTTCAACCGGGGTGTGTAGACTTTTTTTATATCCGCTGTATAAGAATTACAGGTAATGCAGCAGCAGAGTACAACCTGGCAACCCATGACGGGTCAACAGCCAAACAGCCACTGATATCCGTATCAGGTATATTTAAAACTGGTAACAGAATAGCCAATCAATGTCCAGCCTGAGCAGGTCAAAGGAAACCAAACAGCCACGGATAGCTATGTCAGGTATACCGAGGAAAGATAATGCATCAGCAAATTACAATCTGGCAAAGCTGTAGGAGGTATATTATTATCGGCAATGCAGTAGCCAAATAATCTGTCAGGTTTTGAAGGGACAAAGAATCAAACCACAGACACCGTATCAAGTGTAATGAATTCAGGCATTATAATTGGTGCCTGTAAGGAAATCACTTACCCCAAAAAGGCAAAGAGGTTGATATGAGCTTGACCTCTCTATTTATGGTGCGTATTGTGAGTATCAGAAGGGGGGAGGGAGGAAAATAGCCGAGTGTCAGCTGCATAGCAGTGACAGGAAAGACCATGTGAGGGTAGGACAGAGCCAATGGACTTGGTGTATTCAATTGCAAAGTTTAGATAACGATCACCAAATTATAAACTACAAGTTGAAAAGGTATCTTTTTTCCCCCCATACTTTTAGCCTGTTATGTTATTTAATTTGGGATGAAGGTTCTGCTTCATCACAGCAACACTATGCCAATCAGGGGCCATTGAGTCTTTAGAGAAATCCCAACTGTTGCAAACCAAATATTAGACTAAAACATTGTGAAAATATTGTGTAGATTTTTTTTCTTCAGAAGTGAAAGTTTATAAATTGCCTGCTGGCTGTGGGACAGTGAATGTGCAGTCATAAATGAAATGGAACTGATTTCATAATAACCTGGGAAATGTGGGAATTGTGGTAAATAACTCTCAGCTATTAATCAAACAGCATCCAAACAACCTGTTATACATCAGTTAGTCTTGAAATGTATGTAAAGAGATGCAAATAAGCTGTCCTTGATTTTCAGTTGAATTTAGTTTAGTATTTTTAATGGGTAAAATACAAGATACATACTGTATAATGTAAAATATACAGTTCCTTCACGTTCTCCTCATTTTGTTGTCGTATAGATTAAATTTTTTGTCATCAATCTACACATCACATCCCATAATGACAAAGCCAAAAACATGAGCTTTTTTAAATTGTGTGTCACTTTATTGAAAATGAAAAAAAAAACTGAAATATCCCATGGATGTTGGTATTCATACCCTTTTCCATCACCCTGCTCTCACATTATGCTGTAATACATCATGTTTCTTTTGACCATCAATGAGTTGTCTGTACAACTTGACTGTAGCCCACCTGTGGTACATTTAACTGATTGGACATTTGTTTTCAAAGAATAGAACTGGGACGGTTAAAAAAGAATTGCTAAAGCATAAGACATTTAAAAGCTCTGTTAAGACGTTTAGGACCACCAAGACTCTTCCTGGAGCCGGCTGCCTGGCCAACCTTAGTAACAGAGCGAGAAGGACCTTGGTCAGGGAGATGCAGAGCTTCCGTGTTATTCTGCAGAGATGGGAGAACTTGCCAGGAGGACCAACATCTCTGCAGCCCTCCATCAATCAGGCCTTCGTGGTAGAGTGGCTAGTCAGAAGCCACACTTGAGTAAAAGACATTTGTCACGCCGTCTGCAGGAAAAAATATTCTCTGGTCTGATGAGAACAAAACCGAACTATTAGGCCTGAATGCCAAGCGCTAAAAGGTATCGCTCATCACCAGGCTAATACCATCCCTATAGTAAAGCATGGTGGTGGGAACATCATGTTATCATCCTTGAAGAAAACCTGGTGTTCAAAATCCATGTGTGCAAAGCTGGATGAGGCATACCCAGGAGGACTCGAGCTGTAATCACTGCCAAAGACCCTTTTACAAAGTACTGAATAAAGGGCCTGAATACTGATGTACATGAGATAATTAAGTTTTTTATTTTCAGGGAATTTGTTTTTATTGTCATTGCTGGGATAGATTGTGACAAGAAAAGAAATGTATTCAATTCAAATAAATCGATCACACAAGAAATGTTGAGACCGTGAAGGCTTTTGAATACTTTTCGAAGGCACTGATGAAATAGTTCTTAGCTACAAAAGTCCTTGAGTGCAACAATACAATGTTTGAAACAACAGACTCGTGGTATATGTTCTCATGTACATGGCTATCAGCCAGTCAGCATTCAGGTTTCAAAACACCAGGCTTATAATTAACATTGACGCAATGTGTCATGCCAAAAAATTATATTGGCCATATACCATACTTTGTTGAGACTCACATACCCTCATTGGTTGATGACCAACATAATATTCACTCTACCTTTTCAATAATTAAAACAATTGAATTGGTCATTTTAATACATTATTTGGCCAGAAAGTGGGGAAGGGAAGAAGAGAGTCTGTGCCTAAAGAGCAGTGAGCTGGATAAAACCCCTCCGTGCCCCAGCAGATGTGCAGTGGAGGCAGACGTTTAACAAGGGACAAGGCTTGCACCTCTGGGAGGCCCCTTTCTTAATGGTCAGGGTGACCGATGTCCAGGAAGTCCATTACCAAGTTGCAGAGGTAGGTGTTAGGGTCCTATGCTTAGTGATTTGTTTGGAGTGGACTATAGCCCCATATTCCCCTACAAGTCCAGTTTCCTTTTCTTTGTATAGCGTTCAACTCAACCTTCCAGAAGAAGTTCCCAGTCCGATACCCCCCCTTCCACCCCAGGTGTTGCTGAGACTCCTCCTCTGGACCTCTAGACTCTGTCAATATGATGCTGAGACTCCTCCTCTGGACCTCTAGACTCTGTCAATATGATGCTGAGACTCCTCCTCCTCTGGACCTCTAGACTCTGTCAATATGATGCTGAGACTCCTCCTCCTCTGGACCTCTAGACTCTGTCAATATGATGCTGAGACTCCTCCTCCTCTGGACCTCCAGACTCTGTCAATATGATGCTGAGACTCCTCCTCCTCTGGACCTCCAGACTCTGTCAATATGATGCTGAGACTCCTCCTCCTCTGGACCTCTAGACTCTGTCAATATGATGCTGAGACTCCTCCTCCTCTGGACCTCTAGACTCTGTCAATATGAGGCTAAGACTCCTCCTCTGGACCTCTAGACTCTGTCAATATGATGCTGAGACTCCTCCTCCTCTGGACCTCTAGTCTCTGTCAATATGATGCTGAGACTCCTCCTCCTCTGGACCTCTAGTCTCTGTCAATATGATGCTGAGACTCCTCCTCCTCTGGACCTCTAGACTCTGTCAATATGATGCTGAGACTCCTCCTCCTCTGGACCTCTAGACTCTGTCATTATGATGCTGAGACTCCTCCTCCTCTGGACCTCTAGACTCTGTCATTATGATGCTGAGACTCCTCCTCCTCTGGACCTCTAGACCCTGTCAATATGATGCTGAGACTCCTCCTCCTCTGGACCTCTAGACTCTGTCAATATGATGCTGAGACTCCTCCTCCTCTGGACCTCTAGACTCTGTCAATATGAGGCTAAGACTCCTCCTCCTCTGGACCTCTAGTCTCTGTTAATATGATGCTGAGACTCCTCCTCCTCTGGACCTCTAGACCCTGTCAATATGATGCTGAGACTCCTCCTCCTCTGGACCTCTAGACTCTGTCAATATGATGCTGAGACTCCTCCTCTGGACCTCTAGACTCTGTCAATATGATGCTGAGACTCCTCCTCCTCTGGACCTCTAGTCTCTGTCAATATGATGCTGAGACTCCTCCTCCTCTGGACCTCTAGTCTCTGTCAATATGATGCTGAGACTCCTCCTCCTCTGGACCTCTAGACTCTGTCAATATGATGCTGAGACTCCTCCTCCTCTGGACCTCTAGACTCTGTCATTATGATGCTGAGACTCCTCCTCCTCTGGACCTCTAGAGTCTGTCATTATGATGCTGAGACTCCTCCTCCTCTGGACCTCTAGACCCTGTCAATATGATGCTGAGACTCCTCCTCCTCTGGACCTCTAGACTCTGTCAATATGATGCTGAGACTCCTCCTCCTCTGGACCTCTAGACTCTGTCAATATGAGGCTAAGACTCCTCCTCCTCTGGACCTCTAGTCTCTGTTAATATGATGCTGAGACTCCTCCTCCTCTGGACCTCTAGACCCTGTCAATATGATGCTGAGACTCCTCCTCCTCTGGACCTCTAGACCCTGTCAATATGATGCTGAGACTCCTCCTCCTCTGGACCTCTAGACTCTGTCATTATGATGCTGAGACTCCTCCTCCTCTGGACCTCTAGAGTCTGTCATTATGATGCTGAGACTCCTCCTCCTCTGGACCTCTAGACCCTGTCAATATGATGCTGAGACTCCTCCTCCTCTGGACCTCTAGACTCTGTCAATATGATGCTGAGACTCCTCCTCCTCTGGACCTCTAGACTCTGTCAATATGAGGCTAAGACTCCTCCTCCTCTGGACCTCTAGTCTCTGTTAATATGATGCTGAGACTCCTCCTCCTCTGGACCTCTAGACCCTGTCAATATGATGCTGAGACTCCTCCTCCTCTGGACCTCTAGACCCTGTCAATATGATGCTGAGACTCCTCCTCCTCTGGACCTCTAATCTCTGTCAATATGATGCTGAGACTCCTCCTCCTCTGGACCTCTAGTCTCTGTCAATATGATGCTGAGACTCCTCCTCCTCTGGACCTCTAGACTCTGTCAATATGATGCTGAGACGACTTCTCCTCTGGACCTCTAGACTCTGTCAATATGATGCTGAGACGACTTCTCCTGTGGATATGTATCATATCATTTGATATGATCAATGTCACAAGGAATACGGAATGTGAAGTCACAGTAATTTTGTGCTGAGATTCTAGCAAACTAAAAAATATATTGTGTGCAATGCAGTTGGATAACTCTGCAGTGTTTTCAGGTAGTAAAGGATACCATAGCAGGTGGATAACACTGCTGTGTTTTCAGGTAGTAAAGGATAACATTGCAGGTGGATAACACTGCTGTGTTTTCTGGTAGTGAAGGATAACATTGCAGGTGGATAACACTGCTGTGTTTTCTGGTAGTGAAGGATAACATTGCAGTTAGATTACTCTGCAGTGTTTTCAGGTAAAGGATAACATTGCAGGTGGATAACTGCAGTGTTTTCAGGTAATAAAGGATAACATTGCAGGTGGATAACACTGCTGTGTTTTCAGGTAGTAAAGGATAACATTGCAGGTGGACAACACTGCTGTGTTTTAAGGTAGTAAAGGATAACATTGCAGGTGGACAACACTGCTGTGTTTTCAGGTAGTAAAGGATAACATTGCAGGTGGACAACACTGCTGTGTTTTCAGGTAGTAAAGGATAACATTGCAGGTGGATAACACTGCTGTGTTTTCAGGTAGTAAAGGATAACATTGCAGGTGGACAACACTGCTGTGTTTTAAGGTAGTAAAGGATAACATTGCAGGTGGATAACACTGCTGTGTTTTCAGGTAGTAAAGGATAACATTGTAGGTGGATAACACTGCTGTGTTTTAAGGTAGAAGCAGTCATCTGCATGACAACATTGCAGTGTGTTATTGAATTGCATCACACAAGTAAACAAATAAGGTGCAAACACAAAGCTGGAGAGCATTTCCACAAACAAATCTGTTGCTTTCTCACAGTAACAGAAAAACTGGTTCATGAACTGCTGGTTCATGTGTGAATAATGAAGTCTGCAGCCTTTTTAGGGAAATAAGATATTAGTGATCAAGCAATGATACAGGTTTGTTATGTATAAATATGAGTTTGTCTATTTTATATTACATTTAGGGCATTTCCTGTGTAGGACATACAAACAGGTGACAGATATGAAGAGAAACAATGGTTGTGTTTGAGTTAGGTGTTGGGATACCAAGAGTCACTGGAACAGCTTCAATGTGCCTTGGTGTAGATTCTACCAGTCTCTGGGAACTACAGGAGGGATGGAACACCACTCTTCCAAAAGATATTCCCTCGTTTGGTGTTTTGCTGATGGTGGCGGAGAGCGCTGTCTAACATGTCAGTCCAAACACCCCCCACGTGTTCAGTTCGGTTAAGATTTGGTGACTGCTGAGCTCATAGCAGATGATTCACATCATTTCATTTTCATATGCATAAAACCATTCCCTGACCCTTCTTGTGCTCTGGGTGTTATCCTTGAAGACACCACTCCCACTGTCCTCTAGCAATCTTGATGCCAAATCGAGGTCAGCAGGGCCTGCTCAGCATGTTTATAATAGAAGATGGAAGCATCTATTCGTTATGTTCCTCCGCTCGTTCAGGTTTTCCCATTCATTTGTCACCCGTCTGGAAAGCCTAAAGAAACCAAAGGGTTCCTCGTAATTTAGAAATAATCTTTTCTGTTTCATGAACGGAATAAACACATTAAGGCAAAATTGAACACAATGGATAAACCTCTGCCTGGTTTTGTCTTATCTCTCTAAAGAAAAACAGGCAAATAACAATTTAATGTTAAACATTTTAGTTTGCTGACCAAATAGTAAATCATTTGACTAAATGATGATAACATCCCACTTTCTCCATGTGCATGTATTTACATTTAAACATAATCGAGGATTAATGAGATCAGTCAAGAAAAGTGAAACAGTTAATTTATGTGTAGGTCAGTATTTTACATGTGCTATCTGTCTTTAATGACACTCGGGACTGTGGTATTCTGTAAGGTTTTAGTTCTCTTACACTTTTTGCTTATTAGAATCAGTTTATTCTGGGGAAAAATACAGCCAGTGGGTAAAGTCATTATGTCAGCAGTTGAAATGGCGATTTAGTTCCATATGATTCGAATTTGATTTCTTCGATCATACATTACAATTGTATAATGCAAACTCCACAAATATTTTGGGGACTTGGGTATCTTTAGAAACGGGATTGAGAACAGCAAGTTAATTTTGCAGTATCACAGTACAACAAATGTGTGTATTCAAAATATTCTTTATGGAACATTAAGTAAAACTACACAGTTAAATACAGTTAAATCTGTATGCATTGTATTGTGAATGCATGTCATAAATTGAATAACTAGCATACACTGCTTCCCCCTCAAAACATTTTAACAATGGATAAGCGCAAACTGTTCCGTAAACACTGTGTTCTGATTCACTTGTTGGCAGCGTATTTTATGCGGGGGCAAACTTTATTTCTTCGTCCTTCTCCAAAATGGCTGTGGTTTTAGCTATCAGGTTTTGTTTAATACTTGTTGTTTCAAGCAAGCTAAGTAATGTTGGAGGTTAAGGAAAATTGACAAAACTAAACGAAAACATGACTTAATCAAAAAACGAATCTCCAAAATGTATAATCGATATCGTCATTTCATGATTGTGATTTATTTCCCAGGCCTAGTCCAGGGATCTTATTCATCAATACACCTTTATATTATATGAGGATCAGGGGTGTAGTATGAAATTCTTGGGCATGTCTCCCCTCTTTATTCAAGATTTAAAAAATTCGAAGGCCCCTCCACATGTTAGGGCCCTATATACTGTACTTAGGACCCATTTTCCCTCCGGTCCGATGCCACTGATGGGGATGTATTCAGTCGGTTTGGGAACCGTTAAATTCTTGCAGGCTATCTTTTAGAGAAGTGATTCCTGGCTTTTGAGCACCGGGGCCGGGTTAAGCTGATAAACAGATGCTGCGTGTCCAGAATCAACAAGACCATTGATCTGAGAGACAATCCTCCTGGGAACAGTCAGTGGGGCCTGACCAACCTGGCAGCTGCCTCATGACCTCCGCTGACTGCCAGGAGGCTGGATAGCCGGGCGTGGACCGGGCAACGCAGGGCTCATGGCACTGTATCGCCCCAGCATTACACTGCAGCACCTAGAGGCCGTTTACACATTACCTACCACCTTACTGTACCAGCTATCATGGTATGGGCTGGATAGTCTAGTGGAGGAACGGCTCAGCCTACAGTTAGGATTGGAGTTTGTTCTCTTAATTGCTCAAAGCGAGTTCTGGAATTGAGGAATCCATCTTCTTTATAGTAATGTGTTGAGGAAATTAGGGGCTGGGGGTTGGCCGTATTTCACTGCATATTTCTTTTGCCATAGCCGTTTGGGTGTTTTATCGCTAATCAATGGGGAGCCTAAGGGATTGACGTGGGCAGTGCAGTGCCCTCATAAAGGAGACACGTGGCCCCGTCAAACCCCCGGATAGTATGGCGTTACCACCTGCAGAGCCTAGCAGTGTGCCTGCGGGAAACGACTGGACTGCAATGCTGGGTTCAACCCCCTGGAGGGATCCAAGTCCAGGGCAGCTGTCAATCACTGAGTCATTATGATGAATGGAGTCCTTTGCAGGGACATTTTCAAACCCCCGTTCTCCTGTTTATCTTCTCTCTTCTTACTCCCAATTTAACCGAACCACCCCCTTCCCACACCCTCCTGTTCTCCTTTGGCTCCTGGACTAAAGACTCCCCAGAGCTGCTTGCCTTCGATGCAGCATTTCAGAGTTTGGCTAATCTGTCTTCATATTACTGCCTGTGTGCGGGCTGCATTGATCTGGCACTCCACCCAGACACAAATCATTGGTTGCCTGTGATCTCCCCCCTCCCTCATCTCCCTGCCTCTCACTTTCCTCTCCTTTCTGAATTACTGTCATGGGACGTCATCGATAAATAACCTCTGTTTCATTCTGTTTAGACTGGTTCCCACCTGAGAGCTAGACGTTGTCCAGCATGTCCTAGTTCTGCTTAAATGTTCACACCATAATACCATGGAAAATGACATGGGTGCTGTGGTGATGCTTACTCACCTCAGCCCTTTTTCCTCTCAATCCCAAATCAGATAAAACACAGCCAGCCCGTCCCTCTCACTGTGTTTTTACCATCTATTTTGACAAAAATGAAGATGCCTGTTACAGCTTTGGAAGTGCGCTCTCAGTATTCCCCCTGCATGCAACCGAGTTTATGGGATTACGTTATGAGTTGTTAGCCTTCCAGCAATGTCTGTGCTTGGTAATCCCACCTGGTTAAGTTGGGGCTTCATGATTGCATTCTGTCGCTCTTCTTCCCCAGACTGTGAGCTCAGGTAATCTGGACACGTTGTGCTCCCATCACCAAACCGACAGATTCCCTGGTGAAACATGACAAGGGGGAATTTGCTCATTTGTAATCTGCTTGGATGGGATGCAAAACAATGAGGGACATTATGAAACCCTTGAGTGACGGGACAAATCCGAATCCGCCACTCACCTCATTCACTTTGTCCCACCGCTCTGACCGGATTGGCTTTAGAACTGACAAAGGCCAATCAGCCAAGAAATGTCCTGCTGGTCATTGCTCCGATTCAGGTAGGATAGTGTATTCGGTGTCAATAAATCAGGTGTCTCCTGCTATATGTGTTCAAACCAACAGTGTAATGGTGTCTGACCGTCCACTCTCTTGTTACCATCTCAGAGAAGGTTTTTATAGTTTCCTTCTGACTCAAGTGGCTTGAGTACATTTGGCTCCGAATAATTCTGTAAAAATTATTCTCTGAGGTAATGTCACATCAGCAACAAGCAATCGCTCCACTTTTTCTTGAGGTAAGTGGCTACGGGAAAAACACTCTGCTTTTCTTGTTCAGCAGAAATCAAGACCTTTTTATTCCTCTTATTCATAGTCATTTCATCTAAACGTAACACTATCTAATTTCCAGTAATAACTATGATCGATGCTTCGTTCCCATGACAACTACACAATGTGTGGTCCTTGGACCAGTGATAAGAATCGGTCTACTTTAAGGGAGCAGTGGTTTGAGTTTCATTGTTCTTCACAAGCCTCTGATTAAATTTGTCATATTCACTCCAAAATAGTGTTTTTTTTTAGATGTTCACACTTCAGTGTCTTGTATTTAAATGTTTGTGACTGTAATATAATGTTGAAAATTGGACAGAAATTGAACATTCTAGTGGGTAATGACATCTTTTAGACCACGGTTTTAAACTGTGTTTTTGCTATCAGATGTAGTTATTTGCCTAGTCTGACTCATTATTGAAATAAAAATTTTGGAAAAAGCGGAACTTCATATTTGTTTTAGGTGTAATTAGTAATAGCCCACTGGGAAATTATTCACATCCAAAGGATTTTAAATCTGGTTTTGTGCTGTATTTATAGACTCATGTAATCAGAACTGTGTTGTATAACATGCTGTGATTATAGGTGGGAAGACAAAATATCTATAAGGAAAACTGTCTCCGGACATCATTTTAACCTTTAATGAAGTTATACAGTTGTTGACTAGATTAGCTCCAGCCCTTTAGTCATTGAACCATAGCTGGTACACTGGAAACCCTAATGACAAACTTACCTCTTCAGTATATAGAATAAACCATACTACAATATGATCCCTCCATTTTATGTTTGACTGAAGAAATACTGTAGATTTTATATTGTACAGCATGTAATTATGAGCACTACAGGCCCAGATATAAAATCATAGAAATGAGTGATTTGCAGTGTTTTAAAATCTATTTTGCTAATATTATAAGTTATTATTTTGCACAAATGACAAAATTGCTTGTGTTATTTGCATAACAATCATAAGCTGTTTTATTATCCCTAGATATATTCCACCTAATGATTTTCTGGCACATTACTTGCCAATCCAATTGAAGAAAAAAATAAAATAATGAAATGAACCATTTCCAAATGAAACCATTCCATCTTATCCTTAATGTAAGGCAATGTAACATCCTTAACATTTTTAGGAACAGTTTATGTGCATCATGTAATGACATCATCATAAGGCCAACTTTCTTCATGGTTTTACATCATATTCTGACTGTTTTATTGTCAGAATACTTTTATTGTACATTCTCCATGACATTCAATATAAGTGGTGGATATCAGGGATAATGCGTGATATTTCAACTTTACAAGATTGTGCAATCACCACATGTCACTCATTTATATATAGGTTTGACATTCTGTGAGACACCAAAGTTGTAATTTTGCCTGAAAATGGTGCATCCATAACGCTGGAATCAGTCTATTTCAGTGAAATGCAGCGTGTCTAAACATGCCAAGGTGGTCTATGCTCATCATTTACAATTTGATTGCAGACATTTTCCTGATCACCCATTTTACAGTGCTGAATTTATCTCTTTGCCTCTAGGAGCTCTGAAAAGGTTGACTCATTTCAATTAAAATAATAAGTAGAAACGATAACAGGAAAAAATACTTTTGCTCCAAATCTCACTCATCTTAATGAATAGGTTTGGGGATTTTTCCATGGCATAGCTGACTGAATTTTAAAATCCTGTTTCTTTGTTTTCTCCTGTCTATCATCAGTTCTCCAGCACAGCCTCATTTCTCTGCTTAAAGTCGTCTCATGTCCTCTCCTCTCTCTGCTCACTTATCCTTCATGCCTGTGTGTTTTCTTTCAGTCTGTCCTTCACCTCCCTTCTCTGCTGTTGTCCTCTGCAGTTTGTCTAGCCTGTCACATTTTCTTTCACTACTCTCCTCTTGGACTTCTGATCCCTCAACCCTCCTTCAGCTTGTTTGCTTTTTGCACCTTCTGACACTCGGACGTCTCTTCCTTTATGTCTCTCTATCAAACGTTGTCTCTTTCAGTCCCTATCGCTCTGTCTCTTTCTGTTTATCTGTCTCTCCCTCTTTCTCCCCATGTTTTTCTCTTCCTTTCTGCCTGCCCGTCTGTCTCTCCGTTTATCCGTCTCTCCTTCTCCCCGTTGTTTCCGTTTCTCTCCACTGTGGTCTCAGACTTACCTCCCCTGCCTCTCCCCCTCTCGCTGTTTGTCTCTCAGTGTACGTGAGGTTTAACTCCAGCCATGGCTTCCCGGTGGAGCTCGAGGAGGGGGCCAGTGTTGCCACGCTGAAGGAGATGGTGGGGAGGCTGCAGGGGGTACTGCCGGAGCAGCTCAGGGTTATCTTCGCCGGCCGTGAGCTGCGCAGCGACTCCACCCTCCAGGTGAGGTCATCGCCCCGTCTGTCCTGCGCGTATCAGTGGGCTTGTGTCTGTTCAGTAGCGGGGGGGGGGGTTTGTTTGTGTCCAGAGTCTGGCTTTCTCCACGCGCACCGAATCCCTCATTATAGGCCCTTGTATTGTAATTGATATTCGGATTAAACACACAGCCGGACAGACGCACACAGCCAGGGAGAGACCCACACCTGCCCTCTCAGCAGTCTCCATGCGCCGTCTCTGGCTGGTGTTTTCTCCCCACTCTGACTCTGTAAGCGTGAACAGAGCTTGGGGATGCCGTGAACTTTAGCCCACGGTGCTTCATTAAGTCTGACCTTCTTAATTATGCATCGAAACAGTCAGGCTCACAAGGAGCGGCCGGGGAGCCAGACACGCACGCACGCACACGCGCGCACACTCCCCAGTCTCTACCTCCAGTCAGTTGTGCTCTCTCTGCACATTTCTCCCTGAGTGCCGAGCTCAATTTCCTTCTGACATATTGCGTCTGAAGCTGGGGTAAGTGCGGGTCTAAGCTATTAGCGAGCGACTAGTGTGATGACTCGACTCTGCCCCCTAGAGTATAACAGAGCCGCTGTTGTGTTTGTCGGCCTTTGTACAAATTGGCATTGTCTGTCCCCGGGGCTTGGGGAAAATAAAGTGCCTCAATGCCCGGACTGAAGGATGGGTGCATACATGGAGAATGTCCTGGAGAGTCTCACGCACTACTATCATTTTCTTTGCCATGGGCCGATGATCCATGATGTTCATTCAGACACCAAGAAGACCTTTCTGTGTGGTTTTTAATGTGTGTCTTCGTTTATGCTGGTTTTCTTGTCTCAGTCGCAGAGTAAAATTCATAGAAATGTGTGTTTGTGTTCAAGTCGGAAAATCTTCACAGTTTGATGCTGTGGTTTAATTCTTAATGGGCTGCTGACATCCCTTACCTTTCTGGTAGATTTTGCAAGACGGCTTATTAGTGCTCATAAAAATTTGACTACCCAATAAAGGAAGAGCGAAAACATGTTTTTAGTCATTTGTGCCAATGTATTGATAATAAAAATTAAAAAAAATCTAATATTGGTATTCAATACATTGTAGAAATGCCTTTGGCAGTGATCACAACCTCACATTTCCTTGGGTATGTCTCTACCAGGTTTGCACACCTGGATTTCGGCAGTTTCTCCCATTCTTCCTTGTAGATCCTCTCAACCTCTTTCAGATTGGAAGGGGAGTGCCGGTGATTTGGGACCTTCAGGTCTCCTCACAGATGTTAACAGGGGTTCACACGCTGTTTAAGACAACTTGGGAAAAAGCTTCTCGATCTATTGCTTTTGAACATGGCAGCAGACAAGAACCCCTACATCCTTTGTTCTGGTTCTGCCTGGCCCAGCCTGGTTAGGAGAACTAGCTCTGGGTCAAGGTGCCGGGTGAAGTGGTGATGCTGTTGCTATGCCTGTCACGTTGTCATCGGTCCCAGAGAGTCTGAGAGCCACCGTGCCTCCAGGCTCAGACAGTCGCTAGTCGCATGTTTTTATCAGCCACAGCCAGGGGAGTGAGTCACTGACATTTGTAGTGACGAGACAAGCGTTCACTGTAATGTGCTCTATTAGCTTTCTCATCCCAGAGGAGGGCTATCTCTCACATTTCTCCCTACCTCTGTCTCGTTCGTTCGGTCATCTCCCTTACAGAATCCTGCTAGTTACTTTCTTATTTTCCTTTCCAAAACCTGTCGTTTCATCTACTGTTCGTAGGGGTGCTGATTGAAACAAGGGAGGGGGCAGTCTTTCAATTTGACAAAACAACCTGATTTGGCTTCTGTGGTCCAATAGCAATTCTGCATTTTAGAATGCCTTTTAGTATTCAGCCAAAATTATTTTTCACAAAACTCATTCCAAAATCACTCTCCTATTACTACAGACATACACTCACCTAAAGGATTATTAGGAACACCATACTAATACTGTGTTTGACCCCCTTTCGCCTTCAGAACTGCCTTAATTCTACGTGGCATTGATTCAACAAGGTGCTGAAAGTTCTCTTTAGAAATGTTGGCCCATATTGATAGGATAGCATCTTGCAGTTGATGGAGATTTGTGGGATGCACATCCAGGGCACGAAGCTCCCGTTCCACCACATCCCAAAGATGCTCTATTGGGTTGAGATCTGGTGACTGTGGGGGCCATTTCAGTACAGTGAACTCATTGTCATGTTCAAGAAACCAATTTGAAATGATTCGAGCTTTGTGACATGGTGCATTATCCTGCTGGAAATAGCCATCAGAGGATGGGTACATGGTGGTCAGAAAGGGATGGACATGGTCAGAAACAATGCTCAGGTAGGCCGTGACATTTAAACGATGCCCAATTGGCACTAAGGGGCCTAAAGTGTGCCAATGAAACATCCCCCACACCATTACACCACCACCACCACCAGCCTGCACAGTGGTAACAAGGCATGATGGATCCATGTTCTCATTCTGTTTACGCCAAATTCTGACTCTACCATCTGAATGTCTCAACAGAAATCGAGACTCATCAGACCAGGCAACATTCTTCCATTCTTCAACTGTCCAATTTGGTGAGCTTGTGCAAATTGTAGCCTCTTTTTCCTATTTGTAGTGGAGATGAGTGGTACCCGGTGGGGTCTTCTGCTGTTGTAGCCCATCCCCCTCAAGGTTGTGCGTGTTGTGGCTTCACAAATGCTTTGCTGCGTACCTCTGTTGTAACGAGTGTTTTTTTCAGTCAAAGTTGCTCTTCTATCAGCTTGAAACAGTCGGCCCATTCTCCTCTGACCTCAAGCATCAACAAGGCATTTTCGCCCACAGGACTGCCGCATACTGGATGTTTTTCCCTTTTCACACCATTCTTTGTAAACCCTAGAAATGGTTGTGCGTGAAAATCCCAGTAACTGAGCAGATTGTGAAATACTCAGACCGGCCCGTCTGGCACCAACAACCATGCCACGCTCCAAATTGCTTAAATCACCTTTCTTTCCCATTCTGACATTCAGTTTGGAGTTCAGGAGATTGTCTTGACCAGGACCACACCCCTAAATGCATTGAAGCAACTGCCATGTGATTGGTTGATTAGATAATTGCATTCATAAGAAATTGAACAGGTGTTCCTAATAATCCTTTAGGTGAGTGTATTTTGAACTTTAAATGAATATTACAGTGCAGAAATTCTACATATAACTCTTAACAAAAACCATTCCACAAAAAAGGCTGTCATTTCAGACGATCATTTCAAGCAGTTCTAACACAAAAAGGACATTATCATTTTCGCAATATTTGAATCTTATTTTGTGCTAATATACATGAAACACTTTATTTGTTAACTGCACTGGGACAAATGTCTCCTTTTTTGAGGACCTTGCAGTGGTTTTGGACCAGTTTTGACCAACATTTCTGTGTACAGTGCGGGCTGTAGAGTCACCACTGTTAGAAATCGGCCGTTTCGTATAGTGGTTGTAATAATTAGCATACCCGTTTGTCAAGGGAGAGAGAAAGTATATTATTTATTGCAGCATTAGAAAGTCTTGTTCATGAGGTTACGGACCTGGTCTTCCTTACACAACCTCAATCTCATCTCAGTCAATCTCTTCTCACTGTAATGTTGGTTACCAGCTAGCCTATACATTAAGGGCGTTTCTAACTTTTTAGAAGTCAACCCCCATGCCATATGGCCATCGTAAACATTCCTGTCATTAGAGCGCTACCTACTGAGAGATAATCTAAACAGAGGTGTTTCTGTTGTTCTCATTATCTAGGCACATTCACTTCCAATGAAACGTACATTCATATTGTAATTGTTAATGCTCAGATTCTACAGTCCCCCCTATCAAACATTTAAAGAAAAACATTACATGTTTGATAAAACATTACAATTCAATTCCTAATGAAAAGAAAAGGCCCATACGCATATGTTACAAATGACTAAAATGAAAGAACAAAATGAGTATCTGACCAATCAGGTCTTATTGTTCCTCAAATGAAAATGAATGTAAACAAGACAATTGACACACCACACTCCGACACCTAACTCAATGTATGACAGTCATCAATCCTATCCCCACCTCAGATTATAAAGGTCAAGAAACATTGACATCAACAGGTTATTATCAGTGTTAACGGTGTTCAGCAGAAAACCAGACTCAACATAACATCATGATTAAAACATTTCCCCCAAAGTCCATTGAGCAATCAAAACCCCCCTTGTCCGTATCATGATCCATGCGACAAAATCATACAAAAGACTTATGCATATCCTGTTGTACCTGTGACAGATTTCTACCTATAAAATAGGGAAAACATCTACCTTTGACAGGGACCACCTATAATAGGGGACACTTCCCTTTCCAAACATACCATGATAGCCATCATAATGTAGATCATTAAGCATCATAAAAAATACGCTGAAGTCCAATACTGGGATTGTCATCGTACAGAGTTTCCCACCTGTCTTGCGAGAAACAAACCTTCATACATATGAAATCACCATATCAGTTTATTTAGGAAAATCTTAGATTGTAAGGAAAGAAGTTAGTTTCCAATCAAGTGTCCTTCAGTTCTTGTCTTCAGTTTTCTTTGTCTTCTACCAGTGATGAAAAGTTCCAAAATCAGTTATTGCAGTCAGTGTGATGTGGACCCAGCAAATTGCCTGGTTGTCCTAACAAGTCAGTGTAGGTGTATAATGGAACAGTGAGTTTCCAACACTTCACTATTTCAAGATTAACACCACAACAGTGTCTTCCACTGTGTTGGGACCATGTGACCTTTCCAGTCAACTGGCCCGTGGTACTCTGACCTGTAGTATGTGGAGTCCTTCAGGACTCAGGTGGGTTCTCCTCTCATCTCGCTGTCGATGATTCTTCTAGAAATGGAGTGTGAAGCCAAGTGATCTGACCCTGGCATCGTTCTGCCATGTGAGTGGTCAGGAAAATATGAAACAGATTCAACCAGTGTAGTTGTAGAAATCCTTCTTGAACATGTTGCTGGTACTCACACACTCAGTTGTCTGTGTCCATTCAGTGACGTGATGTATCATCAGAAAAGGGGTTGTGATGTCCTGATCTGTTGAAAGTATAACTGCAAAACAACAATTAGTGTGGTTCAACAGTCCATCAGACTTTCATCCACTGGGTATGGTTCTGTCAACTCACAACAATGAAGACAATAGATCAGTCCTGAAAACTTGTGGATCTCAGAAGTTCCATCTTCAGAGTGAAGTGTACACCCTATTCAGACAAGTTTCCATAAAAGTCTATGTTCTTTTCCATCCTTTTCCATCCAGAACTGGCACGGTTGTTGTTTGGCTCCTTGTGCTATATTAATGCCCGATAGCAGCTAGTAGTGAAATAAGATTGTCAGACTTGACTTTGCTTAGCCAAATCAGAAATGGTTAGATCTATTCTATTCAACCTTTAAAATGTTAGACCTTAAATCAAACAAAACAATCTCCAAATAAACCAATTAAAAACATCCTGTAAATGGAAAATGTAAAACATAACAGAT
The DNA here is from genome assembly GCF_011004845.1 of Esox lucius. Lineage (NCBI taxonomy): Eukaryota > Metazoa > Chordata > Actinopteri > Esociformes > Esocidae > Esox > Esox lucius. The sequence goes on along the minus strand of NC_047574.1, from coordinate 25,178,850 downwards.
GCCAATGCTCTGTTATAACTATGCAAACAGGAAAACATTTAATTTAATATGTAGCTCCTTATAAATACCAATTTGATTTGCCTTGAGCCCTAAGCTCAACTCTTTCCAATCATAATCAATTATCATATCATACATCCCCCCTGCCTTCACTTCATTAAGTCAATGGAAAATGACACCATGAGTGAATGCAAAACAATGACAAATAAGGCTACAGGAGGCGCCATCCTGAACCCACACTGGCCATCTTTTCTGGACAGACATGAAAAATAGAGAATTGGTAGTAGGGATGGATCTATAATCCATTCGATAAGGAGTCGCATCCTGTATATTCATCAAAACAAAGTGAACAAGTTAAAAAACACGAACATTCACTAATACAAAGACATCAATGTGCAACACGGTCGCTTGTGCGAAGGAATTATAAACCATATAACCCATTAACAAATTTTACCACATAGCTAAACAGCTCTCAAATTAGAATTTACCACAGTACCATCACACAGGTCTGTGAAATTGGCTATTATGCATTTATAATATCCTGTAGTTTCTTGGCACATGCCTAACTAAATTGTTTTGCCTCCTAGGGGATAAGCTGCGCAACTAAATTGTAAGAGTGAAAAAACCCCAGCCCATGTGCAGTGGTTTACCTGTGGCAATCACCAGGGCAATTGTGTTAGCATAGCTAGCATACACATTTAGCATTTTTACAGGCAACGGCCAAACTACCTCATGGCAAACACAAAGTGTCTTGATTAACCTCCTAAAATTTAGGGAATTCGCAAAGTTAGATACATTTTTACTCCAAATAGTGGCGGTCAGCCAGACCCTAAATCACAACTTTTATGCTTTTTGTTTGTTCTATCATCAACAATGAGGGATGACTTTAGGTCTCTACCCTCACTTCAATTGGTTTCAAAATCATACATTTCAACATTAAAGCTAATGAGAGGAAAATATTTAGCTTTCACTTAATGTTTGTTTATCCCAAAACTGTATATGCTTTTGTTGATAAAATTACCATAGATGAGACCAGACTGAACACTCAAATTTAACCCTTAGTAATAGGCTACTCTGATGTAATGGGAAAGGTTGCTACTATGAGCTCCACCCATTTATGGTAATCCATTAAAAAGGCCAAATGTTAGTTTATGGTCCTCAGACTATCCTATCAATTTAGCCGACATCCTTTGTTAACTGGAGATTTTGATTTAGTGTCCAACCCATCGAATATTTTCGCAGTTTGTAGAAATGTGCTCATCATTATCTATACAACAACTCAACATTAGGGTGGAAATTAAGAAACTCTTAAGAATGGCAATCCAGACAGAAAACAGATGTATGACATCACTAAACTCAAGGTACAATAAGTAATCCAAAGGAAACTCAATGTAGGCCTTAAACACGGTTACATCAATACTCTATTTGTTCATTAGTCAATTTACCATTTTAGAATTTGAACTCCATTAACGAGTATCAGGTGTTGGTTTTGAAAACAAGCATTATCCCAGTTATAGTTGGTAAATACAAATAAGAGAAACTATATTATTTAACCAAACTCAATTCAGCATTTAAAATACATCTAATTGTTATGTTGGGGAATAAACTCTCTTCAGCTGTATTACCCTTTTTTTTAGGCTATGACTATTTTGGATTCAAATTCAGTCCTCATGGGACACAGCGTGTCTCCTTAACGTACAAGTCTATCACCATGTGGATTCTTCATCCTACAACTTATACAATATATAAGGAGAGCGAAAACACAATACTGTAACCTTTTGTAAGACAACCATGAGACTATTTTACCAGATTAGAAAATGATTGTACCAAATTCTAATTCATCACTAGGTTTCAGGCGTACCCACTTGCCCTAGCGAACATGTAATATTTAATTAAATAAGCTTGGCTATTACCGAGGAAGGTGATCAGGTTTCCTTGATAAGTTCCAGCTTCATTTAATGATTAAGTACGATACATTTTTAGGAAATAAACATTTAAGAACTCTGAATCAATGATTATGAAAGCTCACGTCAGTTCCTAGTATTGTCCATGATTCCAGGATCCCATAAGAGAGACTCCATCTTGAGACTACTCTCGGTCAGCCAGGTGGTCAAACAGAATGAATCTTCGTCCATTTCGATTGTCTCCTTTTGCGCCTTTCGACTTTTGTCCTTTCTCGGCCATCTTAACTTTCCTCTGTCTTCTCTCTTCGTCTGTACCACACTCTCCATCTGTCCATATACAACTTCCTCGGAATCCATCTTGTTTAGCCGGAAAACGTTATTTTTCTTTCTGTCCATTTCGAGTCCAGGCATCGTTGTTAATGATCCTTTTCGTTCTTGATGGTATCCTATTCGCGCCTTGCTTTTTAAACATGAACGCATCATGCGCGTCAGAGGCTGCAGTCCTCTTGTTGTATTTGTACAACTGGACGGCATTATATTTTTACTTGTACAAGTCACTGTATAATTGCCGAAAAATACAATATCACACACTAATCCCGAAAAGGAAAATGGAGTGTCATCATACTATGGCGACATGGAATACAGTTCAGCACTGAAGCACACCGGTCAACGCCCCAACAAATTGAGACGGACTGTCCGCACCCGCAGACAGATTCCACGCAATAAAAATCACGGCCTAGTCGGGTCGTCATAGGGCTTGTTTGACAAACTAACGCTTTTTGCAATCTTGACAGTTCGTTCTATGGCGTAGTTTTATGACTCACTGTTCAGTTGTTTTCAGCAACCAGTAACCGGGAAAAACAACTTCTTCCTCGCGATTGCAAATCGAGCCCCTAAGCTCTCCAGCTGAAGTTCAGCAGAATCGTTAAAACATATCCATCAGGTCGCGGCAGCATCATGTTAGAAATCGGCCGTTTCGTATAGTGGTTGTAATAATTAGCATACCCGTTTGTCAAGGGAGAGAGAAAGTATATTATTTATTGCAGCATTAGAAAGTCTTGTTCATGAGGTTACGGACCTGGTCTTCCTTACACAACCTCAATCTCATCTCAGTCAATCTCTTCTCACTGTAATGTTGGTTACCAGCTAGCCTATACATTAAGGGCGTTTCTAACTTTTTAGAAGTCAACCCCCATGCCATATGGCCATCGTAAACATTCCTGTCATTAGAGCGCTACCTACTGAGAGATAATCTAAACAGAGGTGTTTCTGTTGTTCTCATTATCTAGGCACATTCACTTCCAATGAAACGTACATTCATATTGTAATTGTTAATGCTCAGATTCTACACCACTGTTTGTGAGGAGCAAGAATGAAGTGTGGGAAATCTGTGATGTCATTTGCATAGGGAGTGTCAGCTCAGGTGTCCTGGCCTACCCGAAAAATGGATTTCCTCTGACACTTTCGTGGCATCGGGCAAACGATGCGGAAGAGCCTAGTGCTCGCAACAGCGGTGGTTTCATCTCGATGTGAGGTTCCTAGGTGGATGTATCGCTCAAAACATGAAAATAGACTAAATATTCAGAAAAACCGAAGCAAGATCACTTTTGGTTGGTTACTTGTGAAATGTTACTGTAAGTCCATTGCAGTTTGATTGTTATTAATAAGCATTTCAATTATTCAATGAATGTTTGTGACTAAATAAGAAAAATGTGTACATTACAAAACATATCTGTGGTGTCTATGCAGGGGACAATGTACAGCGTATAAGGCTGTTGTCATTTCCTATATTGTTTAGTCGGCTTATTGCAATGAAACAATTAGCAGGAAAAATGTTTCCTTGGTAGAGTGTTGTTCTCACCATAGTGAATGAGCTGCACAGGGAGTGGATATTATTCACCCAATATTTACAGGATTTCAAACAGTTTTATCATCTTTTCACAACCCATTCTAGAGACGTAGTTTTCCGTCTCTTTCACTTAGTGTTATTTGTCTGATATTATTGTGCCACTTGGCATGTAAGAACCTTCCACATCTATCCTGTGGAAAGAATTGGTTTAGTTAAATTCATTTCTCCATGGGTCTTGGTTGTAATGCGTAAAAAAACATTGTATTTCTATCCTCTTAATGACTTCATCTACAATGCAAAAATAAGCGATGTGTTGTAGGAACCTCCCTGATGAGTCACGGGGCGACTTGCAGGTCATTTAAAAATGAACCATTAAAATGGTGGTTAAGTTGATAACTGCAATGGTCATATCCTTGGCCATGACATAATTCTGGTAAATGTCTTTCCCAATCAACCTCTTTCCAGCAATTATGGTCTAAACATGCCTATAAACGGCAAAGGGGAGTAATTGATTGGTCCACTCGCATGAAATTGAAATTCCGCCGCCGACAGTCTCTTTAAAGATCCAAAATCATTACTAATGCAGGTCACCGACGTCCTGAGAAGACAGACTTGTTGATCTCCAATGAGCAGATTATAACTGCACAAAGGTCACATACATCCAGTGTGAATACACTAATGCTCCCTGGTCCTCTGATGCCTCCAATTAGTGTCTGGCTGAGGAATCAAACAACAGGAGACCCTCTCTGAGCAAGGGGGGGCATTGGTGTGCTCATGCCTCCAACGCTCCGTTGTTGCTAATGGAAAGTTGACTTGGACTTAGTCGCGAGTCTCGTTTAAGCAGTAGATTTGTACCTAGCTGTTTCTAATTAGTCTCACAACACATGGTGGATTTAGGCTGGAGGCACTGGCGTTTGTGTCTGCACGCGGGTGTCTGAGTATTTGATAACGGGTTTGTCAACAACTGTTGCTTAATGTTGATAAGGCCTGACATTTGACTGTGGAGGAACGTGAAATTAGCCGCGCTGCCGTTGATCAGAAATATCATCACAAATATCATCAAAGAATATCACTAGAAATAGCATCACAAACAACAGTTAAATAAGGCCAGCTACAAACAGCATTATAGTCCGTAAAATGATAATGGAACGACAGCCACGCCAGTCACAAACCAACAGGTTCTCCATTAACACCATGTCATTAAAAAGGAAATGTGTGCTGTTGGGCTGAGAAAATGAACCTGATCAAATGCATTTAGCTTAACTTTATTTGCAAGTCATTTGGTGAGGCAGGTTTCTGGGGGTGAAATGATCTCCTGTATATGGATTGGTGCACAAACAAGGACCTCTCTCTCTGCTGCACAGCTCCATTTCTTTAATAAGCTCTTTGTTTTAATGAGGACCTGTTTGCACTGCTTGCCACAGCTTATTTGCATCACAAATATTCCCTGAAAATGAAGTCAATGAAACAAATTCCTTTGTCCATGTTTTTTTTATTATCAGAGAGATCCTTGGATCCTTTTCTGTCTTTGCAGATCTAATGTAATGACTAGAAACTAGAGGATTTGGAATGGAATGGCTGCAACTGATACTGAAAGAGGTCTGTGTTATGATAAAGATTTGGCAGCTGGTTACACAAGCACACCTTTTGTGGATTGTTTTCACGGTTTCCATTTCAACCAATCATCTGAGATGTGAGATTTCATAAGATTAGTTATTTTACTGGCTCCAGTGAAATGTTGGTGTTTTGAAACAAACATTTCCTGCTGTTGCATACACGGGGGTGTTTTTTTGGAAATGCCTCACTGAAAGCTACAAACATACTTTGTAGGGATAAACTTCAAAAGTTGAACACTATTTGGGAGAACAACTAATCAACAGTCACCAGCCCACTTTTGTCTCAGCGGGGGGGGGGGGGGGGGGGGGGGGTTGGGCCTCTGAAATGACGGGGGGATTTGCATATACTTTCAGTCACACATTAAGCAAAACGCTTTAAATTCAAAACATCCCTCTCTCCCTCCCCTTGGACCTGACCTACAGGGCTGCGACCTCCCAGAACAGAGTACTGTGCACGTGGTGTTGCCTTCTTCCACCTCCGCCCGGCGCTCTGACCTGGTTCTGCAGCATCGCCTCGGTCGGGCGGTGGACAGCCTCACTGGCCTGGACCTCACCGCCTCCCGTCTTACTGCCACCTCCACCGGCCTGGCCGTCGTACTGGAAACCGAGGACGAGCAGAGACCCAGGGAAGAACCTGGAAGCACAGGTGTGTTTGTGTGTGTGGGCATGTAACTATATAGAGTGTGAGCCTCTGAGTTGCATGGTGGTCCATAAAACGACACTGTAATAAGTCCCTTTGTTGCCAGTTGTCCAGGAAAGCATTTGAGCTCAGCATAAAAGCAGAGAAAGCTCTTTTGTCGCCCTCTGTGGCCTTGACATTTGTGGCTTATTTGAACTGTGTAACGGTCGCCTGAATGCAGCTTTCTAAATGGTTAAATAGGATTCAGTCTCCATACTTCTGTGGGGAACGGTATTGGATATGGCTAAAGGTATTGGATATGGCTTCTGTTAACCGCCACAAAGGCAAACCTTTCAAAAGTCGTCCGCCACCGGACTTCCACAGTCCAACCCTCACCTCCGCCCCTCATCCCTGTCATCCCTGTCTTCCACCTAGTCCTTCATTTCGTTTCCTTTATCAGTCCCCTCTGTTCAACGAGCAGGCTCCCCCTGCAATCCTAGTTTAAAGGCATTACCATAATGGAGGCCTCTATCTCCCAGGAAGCATCAATTCGACAGGGGAAGGTTTCTAAACCCACTCTTCCCCATTTATTGGGGACCATGTCAAGGTAGCTCTGGCACTCTCCAGCACCTCATGCTTTTAGCTCTAATGAGAATGCTGTTCCTTACTTGACCGTCTCGCTGCTTGTGCGCACTGTATGAATGTGCGCCCGGTTGACTAGATGAGACATGCAGAACACGTCCTCGTCTCTTCACTAAATCATTTGCCGTGGAGACGTCTGGTTGCTTCTTCCCTCTAATTAGATCAGTGTGTCCGTTCTGGGCCGCGGCCAGACAGATGGTAAAGAGTGGACACGTTCCCTGTCTGGTCGCCCACGTTCTCCTCATAACAACTTCTCACTGAACACAGTCCTGAAGGCTTGTTCAAGAACCGGAAGACTGACACAAAACACATAACCTTCAGATCTCCTCGGGCCACTATTTAAATGGGATTAACGTCTTGGTTTTGTGGTCTAGCAAGCTCCAGTGGTGTAGCAAGCTCCAGTGGTCTAGCAAGCTCCAGTGGTGTAGCAAGCTCCAGTGGTGTAGCAAGCTCCAGTGGTGTAGCAAGCTCCAGTGGTGTAGCAAGCTGCAGTGGTGTAGCAAGGCCCGGAGGTCTAGGGCACGGTTGCAGATGTACCTGCGCTGTAGCAAAAAACATGGTGAAAATGATTTTGCCAGACTTTGTGTTAGGTTTTGCCTATAAGCCAATTTTAACTTAACATGATACTTTCAATAATGTGTTGATTAAATAGTAGCTGGGAGCCTGTCTAGGGGCATTCACTTGATACGCAGAACAACGTCATTGCGCCGGAGAAATACTTTACTTTCAATGAAGGACGTCACTGTGCTTTCTTAAATGGCTGCACCCAGTAAAATGCCAAGTTAGAAACTTTTGTTAGCATTTTCCGGTCAGCCCTTGTGCTGAATTGGTGGAATGACCTTTCCTATGTAGTTTGCCAGTGGTCTAGATTTTTCTCGATTTGAAGAAAGTGGAATCTTGCGATTTTCTTGAAAATGGCTTTGTAACCCCTCCCAGAATCAGGCACATTAATAACATTTCTTCTGAGGAACTGGAATAGGTCTTTTGATCTTAGCAAGATGTTACCATGCACCCATATGGTTAAGACCAATCCAGACCAAGTTTTATTCCTGATGGAAGGCTTGACCTTCCCAATTCACTCTCTTATAATTTTCTAATAATTTGCCCCCGTTTTTGATCACCTGATTCTAATTTAGCCATTTTATGTGACAGTAGAGGTAGGGGTGTACTTTTTCCACATGAAGAAATTGTATTACTATTGATTTTAATCACATTAATGTTTTATGTTTTTTTGTGATATGTTTTGTTACATATCAGACACGTACCACCTACCTAAGCATTGTTGCAGACCATGTACACCCTTTCATGGCAATGGTGATGGCATTGGCCTATTTCAGCAGGATAATGCGCCCTGCCACAAAGCAAAAATGGTTCAGGAATGGTTTGAGGAACAACAACGAGATCAAGGTGTTGACTTGGCCTCCAAATACCCCAGATCTCATTCTAATTGGGCATCTGTGGGATGTGCTGAACACCACAGATACCACAGCACACCTTCAGAGGTCTAGTGGAGTCCATGCCTCACTGGGTTAGGGCTGTTTTGGCGGCAAAAGGTGACCTATGCAATATTAGGCAGGTGGACATAATGTTATGGCTGATCGGTGTATAAGCAGATTCTACAAAATGTAACCAAGTTTTTCAGAATATCTGTAAAAAAAAAAAAAACTGAAGATTTTTTTAAAGTTCTGTATATTAGGAAAAGCTTAGTTTGTATCCAAAATCTGCAAAAGAGAAGGTGTACATTATTATTTTCTCAGGTGGCCTGAAACTTTTGCTCAGTACTGTATATTCAGAATATATTATAAGAAATAATCCGGTTATGGCCACATTTTAGTGGCTCTGTACGCCACCACAATGGATTTGAAATGAAACAACCGAGATGCAAGTGAAGTGCAGCCTTTCAGCTTTAATTCAAGGGCTTGAACCAAAATATTGTATGAAACGTTTAGGAATTGCAAAAATGTTCACACCTTTATTTCAAATGTAAATTGGACAAATTATACTCAATCAGGTTGAGATGAGGTGAGTGACTCGGCCATTGTAGACTGTTTAGCCTTAAAAAAACTCCAGGGTTGCTTTTGCAGTATGTTTTGGGTCATTGTCCATCGGTAAAGTGAATTGCCGTCAAATCATCTTTTCTGAGTTTGGCTGAATCTGAACAGACAATATATCCCTATACACTTCAGAATTCATCCAGCTGCTTCGGTCTTCTGTCACATCATCAATAAACACTAGTGACCCAGTGCCATTGGAAGCCATGCATGGCCGTGCCATCACACTGCCTCCACCGTGTTTTACAGATGATGTGGTATGCTTCAGATCATGAAGTAATTGCACCTTGTGGTGAACCCCCTGTATTTGCTCTTCTGAAGTCTTCTCTTTATGGAAGACTTGGATAATGATATGCCTACCTCCTGGAGAGTGTTCTTCACTTGGCTGGATGTTGTGAAGGTGTTTGTCTTTACCATGTAAAGGATCCTATGATCATCCACCACTGTTGTGTTCCGTGGACGTCCAGGCCTTTTTGTGTTGCAGAGCTCACCAATGTGTTATTTATTTTCTCAGGATGTACCAAACTGTTGATTTGGCCACTCCTAATGTTCTTGCTATCTCTCTGGTGGATTTTTTATTTTAGGCCTATGAATGGCCTGTTTCGCTTGAATTGAGAACTCCTTTGACCACATGTTTTGGGTTCACAGCAAGAACTTCCAAATGCAAATACCACACCTGGAATCAACTCCAGACCTTTTACCTGCTTAATTGTAGAAATAATGAAGGACTAGCCCACACCTGTCCATAAAACAGCTTTTGAGTCAATTGTCCAGTTACGTTTGGTTCCTTGAAAAAGAGGAGGCTACATATTAAAGTGCTGTAATTCCTAAACCTTTCATCTAATTTGGATGTAAATACCCTCAAATTAAACACCCAGAATAACAAAACTTGGGTCAGTGTCCAATTATTTCTGGACCTAACTGTAGTTATTTCCTCAACATTATGAGGATTGCACATCCTGTTACAACATGTGGAGGACAAGACTGAAATGGAATTTGTTTATTTGCATGGCCCAATGCCCCCCGATGTGCCGGCTCTGCTAATTATTTATTTAGAGAACTGTATATTGTTACTCACCAGGCCTTGTTATATTTCCCAGTATGTCTCAGAAAACAAAATGCTCCCCTTTATTAATGAGTATAAGGTGCATACACGTTTGACATTTTAATTCCAATCCAAACTCTCATTGGTCCTCAGGAAGTTTACTTTTGGATGACACTGACTTCATGACCAACATCAGTTTTGACTAGCAATCAATGTTTCTGACTTGTATTTATACCCTAATGGTTGTTCACGTTGGTGCTTAGGTGCAGATATCATTTTAATCATTACCACTTCTAGGACTCTAGATTTATTCGAACTAAGATTCACGCTAACTACATTTACAATTATGTTCAACCATGTAAGGCCACCATTTTGTATGTTTATTATCGCTACAATCTACCTCTTTCTCTCTGTTGTTTTCTTATATTCCCCTCCAGTGCCCAGACCTCACAGCAACTTCTATGTGTACTGCAAGAGTGTGTGCCGGTCCATCCAGCCGGGGAAGTTACGGGTGCGCTGTGGAGCCTGCAAGCAGGGAACCCTCACCCTTAGCCGAGTGAGTCAACCATGGTTGTATGACTACAATACTGCAGCCAAGAGCTACTGACAGACTGGTACTCAGTGACCTGCACTGGACTTAGGCTCCGCTGTCTTTTTGAGTACACGCAGGCCCCATTTCTTCCGCGGCATAATACTTTTCTGAGTGAAGAAAGTTTTATTTTGTTTTTCCTACGCGCAGCGGCTTAGAGATCAGGTAAGTCCACAGTGCATACTAATCCCAAACAGAGCAACTTACCCCACCTCCACCCCCCCCACTTTTTGTTTTTGTTTAACACTACTAATCTGTTCTCATTCTCCAATGGAGGAATTCAATCGAGTCACACATTTCCACAGTGACTCTGGAAATCTCTCCCTCCGCTTGTCTGTCCAGCACGCAGCAACGTTTACCTCCGGTCTGTATGGGACTTTTCTCTGTGTGTGGGAGTGGGCCGGCCTACCCACAGCTCAGGATCCGGCCCATTGTTTACTGAGATTGAGTGACACCTCACTAAGCCCACCTGCCTGCTATGTTGCCTCCGCTCGGCCACCGTGCTCAAATAATATTTGTCTACTGTCGCCATGCCAACATGGTGCCGGTTTCCTGCCAGAGCTGGTGATTACTTACCTGAAACTTGGACTGGACCCCAGTCAATCACCACAAATCTCCCCTTCCCATTCCACCAGAATAAACATTCAGTCAGTCACAAATGGCAAGTCTCTTTTCCCTCCCCATATTCAGCCCGAAGCAGATATCCAGGGTAACATTCTCTCCCCTCTGACCACTGTCACGGCGCGGTCTACATACCTGAGCAATGACCAGCCGTAGGTACCTCTCGCACATCTATCTCCCCATACACAGTCTGACAAACCCATCTGTCCCCCCCTCCCCCCAGTGACATCCATCTAGGAGGGAAATTATTGCCCCCTGATGTGCATCAATCACAAGTCACAAATATATCAAATTTGAATCTATCACATTTATTTGATAAAGCATTTTTTTCAGTAAAGTGCTTAAACAGACATCCAGCCTAAAACCCCAAAGAGAAAGCAACTACATGATATTGATTCACAATGGCTAGGAAAAACTACCTAGTAGGGTTAGAAAACTCTGAGGGTTGACTGGTCCTCTTCTGGCTGTGCCTGGTGAACATTATGATAGTCCATGATCTGTGAAAGCCTGGTCTAATATTTGTGCATGTTCAGATGACCAGATATCCACAACCAGATGAACAAGGAAAGGGATGACCAGCTGTGCTGTGGGCAGTGACAGAATGGGTCGACTGGCTGGAACTAGATCTGCACCGCAGCAAGGTGGACAAGAACAGGGACAACTAGGATTTGTCAGGCCAGTGAGTGCAAGAAACTGGAAAATAACCATGTCTCCTCTACAAGTGAGCTGGGTCGCCATGGCTCCTCTACGAGTGAGCTGGGTCACCATGGCTCCTCTACGAGTGAGCTGTGTCGCCATGGCTCCTCTACGAGTGAGCTGGGTCGCCATGGCTCCTCTACGAGTGAGCTGGGTCGCCATGGCTCCTCTACGAGTGAGCTGGGTCGCCATGGCTCCTCTACGAGTGAGCTGGGTCGCCATGGCTCCTCTACGAGTGAGCTGGGTCGCCATGGCTCCTCTACGAGTGAGCTGGGTCGCCATGGCTCCTCTACGAGTGAGCTGGGTCGCCATGGCTCCTCTACGAGTGAGATGGATTTTTGGGCTGCTTTTCTAGTGAGCTGGATCACTTTAGCTGCTCTACGAGTCATATTGATCACTTTGGGTGCTCTACTAGTGTACAGCGGGGTCCTACTTCTGACAACCAATCACATAGATCGGCCCTTGCTGTAAGATTAGCACAGCTGCTGCTGAGACAAACCCCAGTTTGTTAAACAATAATCTAATTAAAGCTTTGCGGGAGATGTCGAATATACTTCCAAAATAAAGAGGGGGAGGAAGAGAGACAGAGGAGGAACTAAAGGCTAAGTGTTTCTGAATTATTCATAACTGCTTTTCTCATTATTCATTTATATTCTGGGGGAGGTTTGTGTGTCTTTTTTCTGTGTGTTTGTGGGTGTGCGCGTGCACGTCTTGTTGTGTGAGTGACCTTTCTTGGCTGTCTCTGAGCAGGTGTGTGTGTGTGTGTGTGTGATCTCGATGCCCCGCCGCCTAGCCACCCAGGATACCCTCCCTCCCCTTCTCCCTCACCCAACAGGGGAGTAATGATTTTCTTAACCTTTTCAGAGGCTTATTAAGGCCGCTGTCAGAATGTTTAAATGCTTATGCTAATGAGTGGTGGAACAGGCTTGAATGACTGGGATTCACCGAGTGGCCAGTGTCTGACTCCACACCAAGACAACACACAATCACAGTGTGGCAACAAACTGCTGAAGCATCTGGCTCAGTGGCTAAATCATTGGAGCTTGGAAGGCAATTGTTTTGGGTTAGATTCCAATGGGAAACTAAAAGTGTCTAGAAAATGTAAGTGGTCCTTGGTAGGCATTTTTAGCTAATGACTTAAATGTAAATTTAATGAGAAAATATGACAGTGTAGTATATTGAAAGTGATGTCTAAGGACAGCTATGGGTTTTTAGTCTTTTCCCTCTTTCTCTCCCTGTAACAGGGTCCATCTTGTTGGGACGATGTCCTTCTGCCCGAGCGTATCCACGGCGTCTGTCAGTCAGAGGCGTGTCTTGGCAGAGTAGCGGTAAGACCAATGAACAACCACCTGAAACCCCCTCATTGCCAACCCCAGCCTTAGAACGTAAGCACACCTCGACTGAAAACACTGCCTCATGCCTCTCCTTTTACTTACCTTTCACAGGAGTTTTACCTGAAGTGTGCAGCCCATCCAACCACTGACGATGACACGTCTGTGGCTCTGGACCTCATTATGCCCAATATACGGAGTGTCCCATGCATTGCCTGCACAGATGTCACGTAAGGACCCCTGCAACGTTTCCTTTTCTGTATATACACTACTGTTCAAAGGTGTGGGGTCACTTCGACATTTGCTTGTTTTCCATGAAATCATACATGAAATGAGTTTGAATAGGAAATGTAGCAAAATGAATAGGAAATATAGTGACTGACCAGGTTAGAAATAATATTTTTTAAGAGTTGTGTCCATCAAACTTTGCTTTCATCAAATAATTCCCCATTTGCGGTAATTACAGCCTCACAGGCCTTCGGCATTCTAGTTGTCAATTTGTTGAGGTATTCTGAAGAGATTTCAACCCATGCTTCCTGAAGCACTTCCCACAAGTTAGATTGATGGGCACTTCTTACGATACAGTCAAGCTGCTCCCACAACAGCTCAATAGGGTTGAGATCTGGAGCCTTTGCTGGCCACTCCATTATAGACAGAATGCCAGCTGACTGCTTCATCACTTAGTTGCATAGTTTGGAGCTGGGCTTTGGGTCATTGTCCTGTTGTAGGATGAAATAGGCTCCAATAAAGCATTGGCTCCTTTTGCCCATCTTTGGCCAGTCTGACATACGTCTTTTTCTTTGCACCTCTACCTGGAAGGACAGCATCCCGGAATCACTGGGTACTATTTAATGAAGCTGCCAGCTGAGGGCTTATGAGGTGTCTCTTTCTCAAACTAGACACACTAGTGTATTTGTCAAGTTGCCCAGTTGTGCACCGGGGCCTCCCACTCCTCATTCTATTCTGGTTAGAGCCAGTTCGCGCTGTTCTGTGAAGGGAGTAGTACAAGATCGCCAAGGTCCCCGTTTTATTGCGTCTATAATCAACACAACAGTTTTCAGCTGTGCTACCAAAATCTAATGATCACTTAGCCTTTTAAAATGACAGCCTTGGATTAGCAAACACAATGTGCCATCGGAACCCAGGACTGATGGTTGCTGATAATGGGCCTCTGTCCACCTATGTAGATATTCCATAAAAAATCTGCCATTTTCAGCAATAGTTATTTACAACATTAACAATGTCTAAACTGTATTTCTGATGAATTTGATATTATTTTAATGGACAAAAAACCTTTCTTTTGAACACAAGGAATCAAACCTATGCTTTGTTCATGTGAACTTGAGGAAACGGTTAAGACTAGAACATCCTTGAACAGTGTTTCTCAACCCTGCTCCTGGGTGCCCCACTGCCCTGCATGTTTTAGATCTCTCCCTGCTTTGTCACACCTGACTCAAATGATCAGCTACATCAGGTATGTTAGGACAAGGAGAGATCTAAGACATGCAGGGCAGGGGGTGTTCAGGAGCAGGGTTGAGAAACACTGTCCTAGAGTATAGTTTGTTGAATTTGGTATTTATATTTGCTATTAAAACTAAAAATGTTCACAACATTAACAGCTCATTTATGAAGCATTTGACGTGTTAGAATCTGAGCTAGAACGAGAGAAGAGAGAGTGTGTGTGTTTTTGTCTATGTTGTTCTGTCATAGTCCCACGGGGGGGCATATTTATGGTGGGAGGCAGGGGAAGACAGATTGTCCTATCCAGGAGGAGCAGCAGTTCAGGAATGGGTGTCTCAGAAGGGCCACCAGCCAGATCCTGTCCTGATATTATCACCTGGTTCACCGTGACAGCTCTATGACTGTTGTATTGACCTGGTTCACCGTGACAGCTCTACGAATGTTGTATCGACCTGGTTCACCGTGACAGCTCTATGACTGTTGTATTGACCTGGTTCATCGTGATAGCTCTATGACTGTTGTATCGACCTGGTTCACTGTGACAGCTCTATGACTGTTGTATCGACCTGGTTCACCGTGACAGCTCTATGACTGTTGTATCGACCTGGTTCACCGTGACAGCTCTACGACTGTTGTATCGACCTGGTTCACCGTGACAGCTCTACGACTGTTGTATCGACCTGGTTCACCGTGACAGCTCTACGACTGTTGTATCGACCTGGTTCACCGTGACAGCTCTACGACTGTTGTATCGACCTGGTTCACCGTGACAGCTCTACGACTGTTGTATTGACCTGGTTCACCGTGACAGCTCTACGACTGTTGTATCGACCTGGTTCACCGTGACAGCTCTATGACTGTTGTATCGACCTGGTTCACCGTGACAGCTCTACGACTGTTGTATCGACCTGGTTCACCGTGACAGCTCTACGACTGTTGTATCGACCTGGTTCACCGTGACAGCTCTATGACTGTTGTATCGACCTGGTTCACCGTGACAGCTCTATGACTGTTGTATCGACCTGGTTCACCGTGACAGCTCTACGACTGTTGTATCGACCTGGTTCACCGTGACAGCACCGTGACAGCTCTATGAACCGTGACAGCTCTATGATTGTTGTATCGACCTGGTTCACCGTGACAGCCTTATGACTGGCCTGGATATATATTTTCAGTGAATCGTCACTAACAAAATGCATGATTATGCTGGAGCTGATTACTTCATAAGAGGTTATAAAGAAAGCAAACACAGTGTAGACACATTGATTGGTCCCAGAAACCTATAGGTTGGTCCAGAGCTAGAACACATGCAGTGTTGATGCTGTGATTGGTTAGAGAGGATCTAGGATTGGTATTGTTTTGTACAGGACTTCTCATTCTGACATCACCAATGACTTAAACGAAACAGGGAAAAGAAAGTATATAGTAAATGACAGAGCAACCAAGGAATTCAGTTTGAATTGACAAGCCAACTCACTTTGGGTCTGTGAAACACTTGGTTACTAAATATTCCGGTGCATCTAATGTTTTCAACAATGATCTTAATGCTATGAAGGATCAGGGAAATTAGATCCTGGCTATGTACTATCACAATAAATTAAATATACTAGACCAGAACTTGCTAACATCCACAACCCACTCATTCCACTAAAGAGGGCAATCAACCACCCACTTACTCAGTCGAAGCACATCCCTCGTGAGCTTCTTAAAGCAGGAGTTGTTTTACAGTAGCCCTTGTTCGTTTGCCCTTTTAAACAAACCGAGGAGCTGGTTGCGCTAAGTGGCGGAGGCGAGCCGAGACAAGCGATGGTGAAAACAAAGCGCAACTTGAGTAATTGTACCCCACTTCAATCACGCTCGTAGCGCCGAGTCCTTGATTTGAGACGAGGGCGTCTGTGATTGGTTCCTATTGTCTCGGGCGGCGGGAAGCAGGTGAAGGACTGGGCTGCTTTTGTCCTCAGAGGGTGTGGAAATGACAGTATGGCCGCCGCCGTCACCAAGCAGGAGTGTGTGACCTTCATCTATACGACAGAATCACAACTCTGTCTTCCTGGAGCCGCTGATTGCAGGAGGGAGAAAGGTTCAGGGGCGTGCTTCCCTCAGACTGCCTGCAAGTGTGGGTGTGTGCGACTGCCTTAAAGCATTGTTATTCTGTTGATTTCTTTTAAACATGCTGTGTGTGTGCGTGTGCGCGTGCATGTGCGTGTGGGTGCGTGCGTGTGTGCGTGCGTGCGTGGGTGCGTGCGTGGGTGCGCGTGGGTGCGCACGCATGTGTGCGTGTGTCAGCAAAAACTTGCCTCTCTCTTTCACCACTTGTCCAATAAAGCATAAAATACCTGAGAACACATATCTTCAAATAAAAATAAATTGACTGGCTGTACATACATACAGTATTGCTGTATATTGCTGATTATGTACATGATAACACATGGAGATAATAGTATGTTTTCCCTCTACTTGTGACATACTGTGCTGCCAGCTCTGTAATATCAGCCCTCACGGGTTATGTATTCCACTAAAGTGAAGTATTTTTCTTATGTTCAATGGCAATCCATCCATCCTTTATTACATATAACATTTATAACATAGCCATTACATTTATTGTAGAAACATTTTATATGGTTTTAGAACCTAGTGATTTTCCATATCCTTCCTGATCTGTACAGTGTCTGTCTTTCTGGTTTGACAGTTTCTTTTCTACCACTGTTTCACTTTCAATCCTTGAAACCCATGTGTACTTGTAAGTTTTCCCCATATGGATGTTTTTTGACATGCCAGTTTCCCTGATATTATGTTTTTTTCATGTTGCCTCAAAAATATTTTCGTCACTTTTACTCCTGATATACTGTTTGATATACTGATATACTGAGAGCATGTTATCAATTTCTTCAGTGATTCATGCTCCTACATTGTCCGTTTTTTTTTATACCTAGAATTGTTTTTAAAGGTCAAATCTGATCTGGCAGTAATCTTACACAACACATTGTGGCTTAACTTGACTTTGTGTGTTTCACGTGCGTGAGATGTCGCTGAGTTGGTCCTCTTGTTCACTCTGTAGGAGTCCAGTGTTGGTGTTCCAGTGTCTAGACCGCCATGTCGTCTGCCTGGACTGCTTCCACTTATACTGTGTGACCCGTCTCAACGAGAGACAGTTCGTCCATCACCCAGACATTGGCTACTCATTGCCCTGTGCAGGTAAACTCGGGCCGACGTGTGTGTTGTCAGTGGTGGATCGGGGCTGTGCTCCCTGGCTGTAGTGAATGGGGGTAGATGGTATCAGAACTTTGCCCCTATTGATTCCCCCTGATGGTCTGTTTGGGTCTTTGTAATGTGGATCTGGGGATGACCACTGACCCAACACTGTCATCCTCTCTCTGTCGTCCTCTCAACCTCTCGTTCTCTCTCCGTCTCTCACAACCTTCTTATATCTCTCTAACCCTTCGTCTTTATCTCGACTCTCTCGCTGTCTCGCTCTCTGAATCCTTCACTAATTGCCCCTCACTTCCTTTCTTATAACTCTCTCTTCATTAGTTGGGTTTTATTTTATCATCTGTCTAACTTATTTATTTGTCCTCCTACCACTCTTTTATTTTTACTGACTTCATTGATGTAAATCACAGTTTCTAAACCTGGAGGCCTGATTTCAACAGACCAGATCAAGGTTTGTGGATTGGGAGATCAATGTGAGAATGGAAAAAGTCTTCCTTTCTAATAAGTGTGTGTGCGTGTATGTGTGCGCGTGTGTGCGCGTGTGTGCCCGCGCGCACTAGGGCTGCAGCCAATTAATTTTTTGATAATCGATTGATCTGTTGATTACTACTGATGTAAAAAAAAAGACATTACATTTTTTTAAGTGTTTTTCCTCATCTTGCACAATGCTTTTTCCCCAAAATAACCTGAAATAGCAGTTACATTAATTGGTTAGGAATGAATTCAGAACTTGATGGGAACTGTGAAACATCACTGAGAACCTTATAGCAGGCGGCTGGAAGTGTATACAGAAGGAGTCTATAATCTGTACACAGAATATTAAAGATCACCACTAAAATAACCTGCGGATGCATTTTCCTCAAATGTTCTGTTTTATTGAGAGATGTAGAACTTGCAAACTCTGACACTCATCACATTATCCATTACATCAGTGACACTAATGAATCAGGTATCAAGAATTGCTTGACTGTAAACAAATTCACCATGCATAAGCAGACCACAGGCTTGGCTCTTGTTATGCTAGTGTTTGAAATGGATGTTCAAATACTTTACATCTCACTGGTCCTAATTAAAAGTTTTTTCTTTTTTTTTTCTTACTGAGGTTACCCTTCTGGAATAATGGACTGGAATGCATGCTCTCTCCCAACTAAAAAACGAAGGAAATCATAGAGCAAAATAAAAGGCTCCTTTCAACAATGCTATTTGGTTACCAATGTTCACCAAAAAGACACGTTCAGAAAGAGCTGTTCGTTCATTAACAATCCATTTCTCGTGTTCAGGTGATCCATCACTGTTTGTGTGTCTGCAGACATGTGATTGTGCAGAAAGGTCAGGCATCAACCTCAAATGCCATTGCCTCTTTTAAATACGTTTTTACTGCCTAGCCAAAACACAAGTCATAAGTGAATGGCAACAGAATTTGGAAAAAATAGTTTGTCCTAAGAAGGCTTAAACAGCATTTTCTCCTAAGAAAACCCAGCTGGAGCTATAGGAGAAATCCTGAAGTTCAAGTTCATGTTCACGGTTCGAAGACTTACAACCTTATTAGTGTGGAAGATTATAGTTGAACGTTCTACACGGACACCGATTTAGTTAACCAGCACAGAGACTCATATCTCTATGTATAAAGAGATGACCATTCAATAGGTGTGGTGACAGGAACCAAAGGCCAAATGGTCATCATTTACAGATGTTTCATCCTGGCCTTTGAGATGGAGGATGACCGCCCATGAGCGCAAAACGTTCCTAGGGAAACGTTTCTCGTCTTCTCAAATGTGAAATTTTCTGAGATTGAAAGATCTTATTGGCTCCACCAGCATTGACCGCTATTCATCTGTAACTTCCTACAGGAAAAGACCTGAGTCATTGGAAGTAATTGTCTGCCCGGTCTAGCCCTTTCTAACATTCACAAAGTGCACACACTAACTGCAAGTAATAATTATCTGCATAATCTTACTACGCAGTCACCTTCTCTTCACACTGGCAGCCATAACATCTTTGAGTGACAGGTAGTGTTGTTTTTTTTTCCTTTAATGATGAGTTGATCTCCAACAGCAGCAGTGAAACCCCGAAGGCTGTCCCTTTGTTAGGTTAGGGGCCTTGTCCAAGGGTGGTCATGCAGTAGGTTTAGACATCTCTTATCCTCCCGCAGAAGGGTGTCTTCCGGGTTCAACGTGTCAATCAAAACATACCCCACACAGAGGAACGGTGGACTCTGGCGGGACTAACAAACCAGTGACCTTTTGTCATGTACTGTCACAGATTGGGGTATAAATGGTGGGTTGGGGCAGGATTCATTTCCCGACGTGTCTTTTTGGGTTCTCCGGGCGCCAGTGGTGTACCGGGTTGCATGTTAAACATGCTAAGCCAGCCCGTTGGCCGGGAGAGGGGGAAGATAAGAAGGAATTGCTGTTGCACCTGTTGGACTTGGAACCTGACACTTTATCATCAAGTGAGAAATGTCCTTAAATACCAGCCGGTGCCTGCAGCCTGCACTGCTCAGCGCAAGGCAGAGTCTGTAATAGCACAGATACCAAGATACAGAACCCCATAAAAAATGCTATCTACCGACGATTCATATTCCTGTGATGACAGGGATCCAGTGGTGACATTCTCCTGTAGGGTCCTATATCTGTCTTGGATTAATATTTTCATGGACATACAGTATATAGTATGCGTTTGCTTTGATTAATATTCCTTTTGGACACTGTATCTGCAATAGATTTGTATTCCCGTGAGGTTTTGTATCTGCGCAAGAGAATTATTCCTGAAAGAAATATGCATTGGCTGTAGATTGATATTCCTGTGAAGACCCAAGATCTGCTGTTGATTAATATTCCTCAAAGGACCTATTACTGCACCCATTAATAATCCATGGAAAACTAATTGTCCTTGAGAAGAGAGAGCTCGTATTTCATAATCTGTCCATACATAGGGATAGGAAACAGTTTGAGCCATTCCTGGGACATTATAAACCCCAACGCAGATCCGGTAAAAGGGGGTTTGTCAGTATCTAGTGTGTTAATAAGAGTGAGTCTGGATGAAATGTGATCTGGCGGAGTTAGCAGGCAGATGTGAGATGTAAGAAGTGTGGGTGGTTTGTGTGGCGTAGGTCCAGATTCCTTTGGGAGATCCACACTCACATTCCTTCCTGAAGATCCAGCATCAGACATTAAGGGGGGGGTGTGGGTGGGGGGGTGTGAAGGGAGAGATCGAGAGAACGCAGAGAGAGGGAGAACGCAGAGCAGCGGGCGTAGATTAAGCTGAGTCCTGTACTAAAATAAAATCACAGTCAGTGGAGATTTTTCAATGACCTTGATTTTGTTAGTCCTAGACTAGACCTCTGTGTCCACGAAACCGGCCTGAACTTTGCAGTTACAATTGGTCATGAGACCATTTTTGTTGATGGTTAAATTTGCTCCCAGTCCAACACAAGCAGTGCAAGTACATGAGTGTAGGTAGCTGTTGTAACAGTGTAAGATTTACAGTAATTGGGGTTTGTTCAATTCTTAGTAGTTTGTTCAATTCTTTATTTTCTGATCACATTCTTTTCATGTTTAACAACTGAATATAGTCGCATGGATTACTTAATCATTGCTAAGAAAATCTAAATGACAGCATCTTTTCTGGTCATTATATTAAGGCTGGTTCTCTAATATATTATTTCACAAACTGAAATGTTTATTTGATATGTTAATTTTGAAACAGAGACCCAAACGCTGTCACTATCAAAAGGAACATAAAGTGTGAAATCCCATTTTGAATTTGTCTCAAAATGCTCCAGTAAGTCCTAGAATCCATTGAGCTTTCTATGGTTGTGAGTTCTGGGGTCCACTTACCAATCAGTCATTTACAAAATGGGATAAACTCCCAAATAAGAGCTGAATTAGGGCATTACCAACTAATCATCCAAATCTATTATTATTTTTTAAATTTCACACCCACTTCAAGTGAATCTCAAACCTTCCATTAAGAAGAGGAACCTGGGAAGTGCCTACTAAGTCAGCTGATTTAGTAGCTCTCTTTACAAAACAAACAATCAAGACAGCCAGACAGAACCAACCAAATAATGAGAAAACAAAGAGAAGAAGATATATAAATGACAAACTGGAAAGAATTTGCCAAAGAACAAAGGGAATTGGAATGCTACCTTGCCCTAAACAGAGAACACGGAAGGAGAGAGAGAATACTAAAGGATAGAACGTGGAAGGAGAGAGAACACGAAGGGAGAGAGAACACGAAGGGAGAGAGAACACGAAGGGAGAGAGAACACGAAGTGAGAGAGAACACGGAGGGAGAGAGAACACGGAGGGAGAGAGAACAAGGAGGGAGAGAGAGAGAGAAAACGTAGTGACAGAACCATGCTTGTCCTCTAGGAGGAGAGGAAGAAAAGGAAACAACACATTCAGTGAGTTGGTTGTTCAGAACTATTCTATATCCCTAAGTAAGGACTAATTGCAGTTAGATTTTAGGTTCTAATTGTGGAGTTGAGTCTTGAGTAGGAAGTAAACTTCCAAAAGGGGAGAGAGAGAGAGTGTGTGTGTGTGTGTGTGGTCATCCAAAGTTTACTGGTTTAAATCACTCCCCCATACACAGTGAATCCGGCTCTGTGTTGCTCTCTCCCTTTGAACTCCAACATCTCAAAGAGTAGCTCTCGCTGAACTCTTGCTGGGATAGTATATTGTTGATTTTTCAGGCAAGGGAATACCAAATCTTAAATAGTAGAAGACAAAAAGCCCTTTAGAATCAGAATCCCCTAATCCACCAAGAATAAGTGATGGACATAAAGATACCAGTGTCCCAAGCTCGGCCTTGTCTCAACTCAGTCGCTAATCACTGACACTGGCCTGGAATAGCAGAGTACAGACATTATCAGAAGGCAGGACTGTTTTAGGTTCACCACTGATGCTGTTTTGCATTTTTTTGACCTGTGTGTTTGTGTCCCTCGCCTGAGTCATGGCCTTGTTGACTGACCTGTTGGCTTCTGTGCACTAACAGTCTACTGTTTGTGTGTGTGTGTGTCTTTTTCTTGCCGCTGACAAAATCATATCATCAGAGATGTGGATGGAGCAGGCTCCATTAATCCTCATCATGTTGGTTGTCAGGCCTGCGAAGAAGCAGCTCGCCACACACTCCTTAATCAAACCCATAATTAGCTGATAATTAGTAGGTTGGAAATGTGAATTAGAAAAGGAAAAAAAATTGTTTTGCTATCGCCGTCTGAGTGGCCAGATTGATGTGCAATCTCCTCATGTGTCCAGGCTGACTGAAAACAGGCAGGGATGGATGGTGAGTGTTGTGTGCTTGTGTGCGTGCGTGTGTGTGTGTTCAGGCAGACTATTTCTGCAGGGTTCTAATGGAAGTGTTCACTGTTGAACTCTGGGGAGCAACCAAGGTGTGTGTATGTGTGTGTGTGTGTGTGTGTGTGCACACTTTCACAGTAAATAGAAATATCGAAACATAGAAACATGACAACTACATAAAGCGTGCTAGCTAATAACCTCCTTCATGATCAAGCAGGCTGACCTTGTTATATCAGTAATGAAAGTTTGCATGTAAAAATCTAACAGCAGTGTCATTATTATAGTGTTGTATGCTGTAGAGCTACGTCGCGTTAGCTAGCAAGCTAAGCAAATTATTATCTGCATCATTATCTGAATCACAAAACATGCTGTTGGCTAAATGTTTACATTTGGCTGAATCAGATATATCTTACTCCTGCTCTAGAATATTATATTAGTTGATGCCAAGCTTAACTTTATCAGTATCATTGAAAAGATTATATCAAGCAAAAGCACAATGCGACTGAAACTCTTATAATTTCCTGTTAATTGCTTCAGCTGGCTTAGTGCAACCAAGCAAACAAAAGTAGTATTCAAGTTACCTGATATAGTTTTTTTGTGATTGTTTCAGAATAAACTGGAATATGGGAAATACCTTATATTACAACCATTTAAAAAAACGTTTTCTATCTTCTAGTCCGTCCTGTGCTGCCCCCTCATGATCAAAGGGACACTAATAAAAAAGTTGACTCAGTTTGGTGCCTCGCACCTGGTGGTAATTGCGCCGCTGTACCAACCAAAATGTGTTACCATTTTAAATCCTTGTTAGACACACTCATTCATCAGCCACACATTTCTATTAACTATAACAGAACCATATATGCTAGGAGCTTTCTCCACCAGGATAAACAATGAGATTCTTGAAAAATATAGCCTCAAATGCAGAGTGATCCTGGCCCCTCTAGTATATCAGTGTGCCAGCAAGCAATTTACTTGTTTCTATCAATTGTAGCAGAACCGTACATTATATGCTAGGAACTTTGTTTGCCAAATGAAAGCCGGGATTCTCACCCTGAACCCCCCTCATTCCACCTCCTCCCACTACTCCATCTCCCTCCCCCGCTCCATCTCCCTCCCCCTACTGCTCCACCTCCCTCCCTCCACCGCTCTACCACCACCCACTGCTCCACCTCCCCTTACTGCTCCACCTCCTTCCCCCGCTCCACCTCCCTCCCCCACTTCACCTCCCCCCACTGCTCCACCTCCTTAACAGAGGAAATCGGATGAAGGTCACAGGGAGGTGAAATGTATTTCTTGGTAACTGCTTCCAAATCTCTGGAATGAGGTAGGATACATCACTGGAATGAAAACCGGTCGCGTTTGTGTGATTATGTTTATGTGATTAATAGTCAAACGTATATTACGTATGTTATTTTATTTACTGATGTCTATGATCCCGTTACACTGTTACACTGGTGCCCATGGCCTGGGGGAAATCCAGTTGGATTTCTATGCTCCAGAATTTTATAGTTACTATTTCTTATGAACAAAAGACAAAAAATGTAACTTGCCATTATGTCAAGGTTAGTATGTACTATGTTGTGTTTGTAGTTAAGCGTTTGAACAATCCACTGATATAAAGCAGTGCATTCTACTATAAAGCGATACAATTTTATAAGCCAAAATAAAAAACCTTCAACTTTCATGGGCCTTAATTGTGCACGTTTTCAGTAAATTCACCAATTTCTGGTATTCACAGACAGCAGGCAGCAGACAGGGTGGCCAATTCATATTAAATCAAGCCTTGGCAGGGAGGGAATTCTGTCTAGGTGGTCCGGTTTGTGTTGTTGGTGTGCATGATGGCTGCTCAGGCAAGTTGGAGAAATGTAATGATGTGGGGAAAAAACTTTCTATTTCTGAAACTGCACCGTCGATCTTGAGCAATCACAGTGGAAAACGTAGACTGTGTGTTGATGCGTCACCATCTAGTCTGGCACAGCAGGACCCGCTAGCTAGCAAATTGTTGTACTCTGCAGGGAACTCTGCAATTCTCCGCTGGTTGCCTGTAAAGGCCTCTAATGCTTTATTCTTCGATTCAGTAAGAACTGTCACAAGGTCATAATCTCTCATGGATTGAGAGATTAGGTTGGAGGTTAAATTGGCTCTAAATACTGTATGAATGCACAATCTTCAAAATCTCTACTCAGTTTCACTGCTTCCCAAAATATGTCTCAGAATGTATGATATATCTTTTTTTACCTTGCCCATTGAGGATAGGAAGAATAGGAAAGAACAAACCCAAAAGGTACATTACAAACTACTAGATGTTTCGTTAAGATCAGTTCTATCTGGAGGTGGACTTACTTGTAGTTAATGTGTTTTTGTATGGTACATTACCCATCCTGGCAACCTGGCCCTCATTTCAATAGGAGCACCATGCAAGTTGGAGAATAAAACACTACTACATCACTGAGTAATATAATATTTCCATAAGTACATTGTATTAACTTGTTGTTATTACATACATAATTCATTTTGTTTGACTAAGTTACGCATGGCCCCTTAGTATCTGTTTGCCAAATTAGAAAAAGTCACATTTATGCTTGAGTTATTTGACTATGTCAAAGAAAACTTATCTGAATCCAAGAACACAATAATCATCGGTTTCATAGATTTGCTGTGAACCCCTAACTAAAACATCAGTTAGTTCAACCAAAACAACTGTGATAAAGGCCCAGCCTCTCCTCACGGCCTCCCATGTAGATTGTTCTGTGTTTCACACGATGTTGAGGTAAATATCTAATTTTAATGCTTGGATGTCATCCCTAATACATGTTAATGTCACCATTTTAAGAGCCCTTTAAAACAACCGCAACATCCACCTCACATTTCTAACCTACACTATGCAACCAGCTTATCAAAGCGGTAGCATGATCCAAATATTTACCATTCTTCTTAGTCGGAGGTAAAAGCAGTAAAATATCCATATTAGAAGCAAGTAAACACATTGTAGCCATGTTAGAACACATACATTATGACACATTTGACAAATAGCCACTATGTTACAACAGCGTTGTTTGAATGCTCATGTGCATAAGAATGTATGCAGACTGTCACACGTGCACTCACACACTAATTCATGTTTTTATTTTAAGTGTTTTCTGACTGGATGGGCCTCTCATAGGCCTTTGTCTGTGTGACCAGCTGCCCTTCATGGATGAGAAGGACATCAAAAATTAGATTTGGTGGTCTTAAAACCCCTTTATCAGCGACGGGACGCCTGAGGATGAAATATGGCACGTACCTCTATCTGCTGAGGAGAAACTAACCACACTTTTATATGAGTATTGATTCAGGGCCCACTCTCTTTATGAAAAAGGCCCCTTTTTGTTATCAGTTTCAGCTGGATATTAAAGTGGAAATTGAGTTATAATTCTGATAGATTTTCCCAACATTCCTGTGTCTGGTGGAAAGATTCTTCCTCTTGCTCTGCAAATGTGACCCACTATCTAGCAGGCTGCCAATTTATTTTATTTTGAATGTGTTTTAAGCAGGAGGTCAGAGGAGCCTTACAGACTGCAAAAATACCCTAAATAAAAAGCAATCCATAAATGATGGTAATCATCCGAACAGTCACCCTGATCATTTCCCCCAGCTTACGTTACTCTTTCCCTTCTAAAGAAGCACACCTTGTGTATTCCAAATCAATGACGAGTTGTCAAGCAGACACTAGCAACGGAACCAGGTGGTCTTCGGACAGTGACAGCTTGGAGTAGTCACGCCAGGTAGTCTTGTGGCTGACCAATAGGACACCAAAGAAATGAAATGGAGGATTTCTTAAATTCATTCAATAAGGCAGGAGATAGATTGACCCATGGTCCCATGGCACATCGGCTATTACAGTGTGAATACTGAGGATTGAGACAGTGCACATCTTTCAAAGGAGTCAGGAGTCACTGTTGCCCCGAAGTATAGCCCACAGAGTTTTCTCCCAACCCACAAGCCCTGAGTGCACAGCCTGGCTAAAAGAAATCATCACTGACTCAACCCACTTAGCCGAAAACCCTGAGATTAGATGATTCCCCCTCTTAGGGTCGACATTGGGGAACACCAGTAAATCTGTGACTCTGTCCCCATGATAGTGTTGGAGAGAAGATTTCCCAGTGGAGAGGGGAGCCCGCCGGGCGATGGCAGCAAGGACAGTTCAGTGCCCCGCCGTTCACCTTGACACCCCTGGGCCGAACTACATTCAACCCTAAACCTTACCCAAGATATAGGTCTTAAACTGAAGAGACTGGTCTTAAAGGAGAATGAGTCGAGTCCCTCACAGAAACGAAGCTCTATGGGAGAATGAACGGTGAGTAGGCCTGCGTCTTGTGATCTTAGCGAGTGTCGGTATGTACGGCAGAAGCAAATCAGGAAGATGAGTGGAAGCAAATGCGTGCAATGCTCCATAGGTTAGCAGTAAAATTGGCATAGTATCATTGAATGTTTTGCTCTAGTCAAGATTCTAGCAGCCACATTCAACACTTTGAAGCCATGACAGACTGAAACATATGGCATGTTCCCGTAATGATACTGTAAGGACTAATTATTAATCACTAGGCGTGGTAGTATAGTGGTTACAGCATCTGATCAGGACTAAAAGGTTGCTATGTTGAATCCCTGAGCCAGACAAGGTGAAAACGACTTTGTTCGGTCCCTGAGCCAGGCAGTTAACTGTAATTGCTCCCAGGTCATAGCTGGAAATGTCAATGTATTCTCAGTCATAGTTACTTGGTAAAATTAGGAAACAATCAAAATGGCCGTTTCTGTCTTGTCTTGTGGCGCTGCAGTGACTGTTTACTCTTTGGTTGATTTTTGTATTAGAAATGACATGATAAATACAGTATAAATAAATACAAATGCAATTCATTATGCATGTTCTTTTTGCCGGACTGCGTAAGTGGAGCCGGCCTAGAAGAGTAAATGTCTCTTACTGACTGGGTGAGGGACTGAGAGACTACCCCTTGTTAAGTAGTGTAGTGGTTAGAGACGTGGACTACAGAACAACAGGTCCCGCGTTTGACTCCCGTCACAGTCAAAACACATTATGCATTAGGATTTGTTCAGGACGGAGAAAAACCTTGCTGGCTACAACCTTCAGTAGCTACGGGAAGCCTAAAATGAAACTATTTACTGTTATAATGAAAATATTTCTGGTGGATTTTCAAATTATGTCTTAGGATTTGTTCAGTTTAGATAAAAACTTTGCTGATTAAACGATTCTCTTGTCTTTTCACTTGACGAAAAAGTCTGTTATCGTCATATTGATACAGTAATTATTTTATCAATATCATTCACGAATGACTAATAATTTTTTATAACGACCAGTGGCAAAAGCCATAAAGTTCATAGAAGCTTTTGTGGTGGAGGTAACCTTAATAAGAAAGGTTACTCAGTTTAACACAATGCTTAATGGTGTCTAGCGACATTACTGGCTAATAACCCAGTAAGCAACACGCCAGTGGCACACCGGCGGCCCACTAGCTGTCTGCTGCTGCGGCCGCCGAGCGTTTCTGCAAATTGTCTGGCCAGCAGGCCGCTGCTTTTTTTTGCGTGTGCGTCACAGTCGGGCCACCAGTGGGCCGCTTTCATTAAACTGCCTTTCAACAATACTCTGATCAGCGGCTCACCGGGGGCTCGACGGAGGCTAGGCGCTTTTATGCACTAAACCCAGAGGGATGCCTCACGCACCAATATTAGGTTTTATTTATAATAATCCTTTACAATAATTTTGTTCATATCACAAATGAAAATGAACTGAATAAAAAAAAAAAAAAAAAATCAAGTAGTGCAAAAAAACTGCATTTAATTTTAAAATAAATCAAATAGTACAAGAAAACATGTCCAACAACAGATATAGTAAAATTAGTGTTTGAATGTGAAAAAGTACAAAATAAAATACATACAATACAATATAAACAAGGGCTAGAATGGCAGGTATATACATAAGTGTGACCTAGCAGCAATCGATAGTTATTGAATATCATAGATACAGTGGATTAAGAATTAAGAACATTCACACACAGCTTTAAATATATTAAGAGGATAATGCGATCATATACATAACACTGTACATAGTTATGTATAAAAAAAAAGAGTACTGTTGATTAGTAGCAAAATTGGTTGTGCTGAAGATGTCATTCATATTCATGGCAGGTATCTTGTACCGCCGCAATGTCTTCTCCCACCTGCACGGTCAGCTGCCCCTTTCTAGTACCTGGGGACCTGGTTCTGGACAGCCTCATCACTGGCATCCTGGTTGGATGGATTCTTCCATATGGCTCCTGTAATACAGTAATCAGATATTGTACTTCAATGGTCTGACATGATTGAGAATTGCATGACATTCAAGACAAATGAAATGTTTCATGAAGACAACATGCGCAACTATAGTCTTGTTTTTACCTGATTGTAGAGCCAGCACAATGAAATGTCAACTGCCATATACATGTCATTTCAGAATGGCTGTACAGTATTGCATTAGTAAAGGGCACACGTTCAGACAAATGCAGTTTCATGAATACAAGATGCTAGCGTAACTATAGTCTAGTTTTTACCTGATTGTAGAGCCAGCTGTGCCCTCAGCTCGACCTTCTCTTCAGTCAGCTGCTCGATCTTCTCCAAATGTTCGGAAAGTAAAGACAAACTAATTATTCAGTCCTAAATATCTGGTTATTTTACAATCAGAACTCAAATCGCAGTGTCTGCCAAAATGTTCATGTTCATGTGCAAAGCTAAAACTTACCCCAACCTCTGCCTTCTTGCCCTTAAAATTAAATTGAAATTGACAAATAAAATTGGAAGCAACATGCTTTAATAACAAGTTAAGCTTCTGGGTTAAGTGAATGAAACCACACTTACCTATGTAGCAATCCTCTACATGGTGGCGTGGAGTACCTCTCTGGTGCCTTGGAGTACTGTGCTTGCTCCATCCTAAAAATAAACATAAAAGTTGGTGAACAGATAAATATGGTGAAACCAAGTAAACATTGCAGCAATTACGAGATCACCATGTAATTCACATACCTCCAGGGCTGCAATCCACAGGGAGTTGTGGTGTAGATGTGTGTCCTTGGGGTGGTAGGGGCCCACACTTGAACGTTTTTCACTCTTCTGCCGGTATACATGTCCGGTCTCTCACGTGTCTAGGAAAAGTTAAGGTTTTGTAAGCATTTACCCTGCAAAACATATTTTAATTCCAAGTTTCAAATTGTTATTATGTTTTCAAATTCACCTGCATGCTTGATGAGCTTATAAGGGACAGCCTCCCAGGTGTCTTCAGGTGGTGAACAAGTTCTGGCAAACTTGTCGTGGCTGAAGGACTTCCTGCTGGTGATGCTGTGTGATGGCCAGTAGCAAACTCTCTCTTTGAGCCACAGGCGTGGAACTACTGCCACACAGTCATCCTCCTCCGGGAACAAAACTACAGAAAATGTCATGACCTGAAAGCAAAGTTAGCTAATGATGTTACCATACCTGTTCAACTGTTGATATGCGAAGAAGCACAAAAAATCTGAACTTGTGGACACACGAAGAAACACAAGGGTTACTGTAGGTATTTCATCGCAGGCCAACGCTGTTTTTTTTCAAACTCTGTTTATATAACTTGTTTTCCCTCCAATGTTTTAGAACTTGCGGTCGGCTACCAGTGACTTTGACTAAAGAATTTGAATGTTAATAGAATATTGCAAACAGTCATTGTTTATTACGAAACATATACATTCTTACTCAGTAACCTAACAACACTTACTTATTTATAATAACGCAGAACAGAACTCACCATTCAATAATTTTCAGTCCGATGTCCAAAAAAATCGTGATCTTCTTTTGTTTCGGGAGTTCATCAAATTGTAGTAAAACAATGTCATAATAATGTTGCATTGTCCAGTTCAGAACATATAGCTTATACCTTACGCCCTTTGAAAAAGAGTTGTTCCTTATCCTGAACGAGACTTAAAGCACCAAATCACTAGAATGATCCAGTTATCACATTACTAGAACGTGGGATTCCTAGCTTGCAAAATGGCGATCGTCTTGCCTTACGTGCAATTCACATTCACTACAGCGCCATCTATGGACACGGCGGTGTTTAAACACAGTAAAGAACTGTCCCCCATGAAGCATTAAAGTCAAGGCTATAGGCGAGTAGTTGAGCCGGTACCATGCAGTGGAAAATGGCCATTAGTTCGGGGGGAAAATGATGGTAAGCAATGGCGAGAGCCAGCTGCTTCTATGTGTTTACTGTACATGTCTACACAAAGGTCCTTTACACAAGAAATATTGCAAAAGTCAAAGTCTATTTTATTTATAAACTACCAATGTTGACCAAAATTCTATACACTAAGATTTAACAATATTAAAATAAAGTTAATGCAAACAATTAGTACAAGAATAAAAGGAGTCCAATAGCATCTCTTCTGGAAGAAAATGGCAACACAAGCAGATACAGCAGATCACAGCACGGCTAGCCGCCAACGTAAAGCAATTGGGCTGCTGGTGGAAAGCCACCTGAGATGCAAATTAGCTTATGCAAATTGAGATCAGGAGAACAGCGGCAAAACTGGTTGCTCACTGGGAAGCAATCGATGGCGTCATACAGTTCATAGATGCTATTTGTGGTGGAGGTAAATCTTAATAAGAAACATTACTCAGTTTAACACAATGGTTAATGGTGTCTAACGAAATAATAAAAACTTGGCGTGATGTCAAGAGGCTATACTGACACCCCACAAATGTATATCTGTGGTGTAGTGGTTAAAGTCACAGACTTTTATGTGGGTGATCCGGGTTCAAGTCTTGGGAGGGCAACAACGACCAACACTTTCTGTTGCGGGCCGGCTGAACTAGGCTTGCCTGGTTTCTTTTTTTTATTTTTCTCAGTGAGAAAACATACAGTATTTAATTTGTACTGCAAAACATATATTTGTGTTGTAGAAACCACAGGGGGCTAGACAATTGATTTGTCCTACTGTTGATGTATACTGTAGAGGTTTATTGAAGCATTTATAGGATTTAGACAGAACTATTATTTTGAATGCTAGACAGTGAACAAAGGATTCAATATAATTTATAGATCTCTAGAAACGAAGAAGGCTATGTTTTCAATAATGTGTGTCTCTCAGTTTTGTTCATGTTGAAAATCACTGATTATCGAGATACACGAGTACCTTGAGCTTTTTCTCCAGCAGCAAACTGTTATCAGGAGGGAGGTCTATATCAAAGAGAATTACTTGGCAGTCACCCTTTAGTATGCCCTATATTTTAGAATTCTATTGATAATCTAGTGCCTAAGTCCAAAGTATTGCTTGGTGTTGGTCAGTTTAAGTTAAGAAAAGTAAGATTATGAGCAAAATGTTACATCATAATCCTTCAGGGCAGGGGTATTTAAATGTGGCCCTGAAAGCCAGTTACACGACGTCTTCATTGCATCCCCCTAATCGGGCATGTATTTAAACCTGGAACACCAGATTGGTGCAATTAATTATGAGGTAGGAGGAGAAAAGGAGAAAAACAGCAGGTTTCGGTTGTCGTTGGGTAAGATTTGAAAAGCAATGCTGTCATAGTGGGAAAAATCTATCTATCTAGCTATCTATTATTATAATCTATTATGTTATTTGAGATATTAGGCACCCAACCTTTTTGTCTTGCCATAGACTGGAAAATGGACTGGTCTTTCTCATTGTAATTAAACGGCAGTTCTTCAAATTGAGATTTTTTTTCTATAAATGCTGTCATATGTTACCCCTTAGTACTAGTTATACACATATCTGATTTATACTAGGTACACTGTTCTTTTTTCCAAATTGAGGAGCCCTCCCTTCCCTGTAAAGTCTCTCCCTCACTCCTTTTCTCTCCTTCCCTGGCTTCTCTAAATCTTTATTCTCCATTGCTGGCAGTGCCGAGGAAATCAGAAGCCTCATTCACTTTCTAAGAGGCTTTTGTACACAACAATGAACGTCTACAGCAGTGAGAGTTATATATAGCCAACCGTACAGTATTCAGATTTCACCCGGATTCAACCCAGCTAACTGCCTTTGCTGAATTTAGGCCTGAACTAACCTCCTTCACTAGAAGCTTCTAGAAGGAACCATAACAGGATAACAGGATGAGAACAGACAATGCTGTGGCGAATAGATTCGAAAGTTAGCTGCTGAATATGTGTTTTTCTATAGAAAGAAGGTTCAGGACCTTTACATTTTAGTCTTGTAGGGACATTTCCCGTTGCTACTCCGTAGTCTACTAGTGGCTGTGAATTTTGACTGCAAACCAGTGGAGTGAACGGAGCGCCGAGTGACTTGGAAGAACTTGAGAAGGTCGCTCACAGGCCGCGGCATTCTAAATAAGCTGCGGGGGTTTGATGCCACCATCAGGGGCATTTTTATTTTTTATTGCTGCCTTTTTCGGCGCAATCTCCTTTGTCAAAACCCTACTGTAACAGGATGACAAATCCACATCCACTTTTAAATTCCGCTTGGTTAAAGGTTGAGTTCAGCCTAAGAGTGGGTGTCGGTGTGTACTGCAGTTGTCATCAAGGAGAGAGAGATGTGTCTTACAAAGGTGCAACATTAACTGACTCACAATGGAGTACAATTATGTTCAGAGGGCTTGGTGTCAGAGAGTGTATGCCGTGGATAGAAAGTGTGTACCTCCTCATAGAGGTCTAAAACACGGTTCAGCCATTACTTTTTGTTAACTTTTTCTTATTCCTTGTGACTCACTAATATGCCCACTGGGAGATAACCTACAGTAAAACTAGATTTTCATTCCCTGTGGACACTCCTGGCAACGTTGCACCCTTCCCCTCTCGCAGTGCTGTCTAGTGGTTTTCTGCAAATGAAGCTGTCCTGCATGCGAGTGAAGGTAAAGCCTGGTAAAGAGCTTTGCCATCAGGAGCTGAGATAAGGTGCTCCGCACTGCTTTTAAGTCCCACAGCCTTTGAAGTGAAGGCAATTGGTTCTCACTTTGTATCGCCATGGAAACGCTGGGATTCTGCCCACAAAGGACTCGGTAATGTGTGTGATTGGACCGGTTGTCATCCCTGTAGCAGGTGTGTGTGTGTGTGTGTGTGTATTCGTGGGCACGCACAGGTGCAGGTGTATGACGAAATTCCGCCGCTGTCAGTTACAGACAGTTAAGATCATCAGTCGTCACTCTTCCTCACACGGACGTGTACCTGTGTGTGTGTGTGTGTGTGTGTGTGTGTGTGTGCGCACTGTGGGTAAATGAGATAACGCACCCCCCCTTATCACTCTGCTGCATGTGTCCTTGTAGCTTCCAAAAGAAATGGATTCATTGATTGCATAAACACGCGGTGGCCAGTTTAATAGGTACCCGGGTCGGACCCTCTTCTGCTTTTAGGACAGCCTTCTATGGGAAAGTGCGTTGTCGGTTTGGAAAGACCATGATATCATGTATACAACTATTTAATAAACCGCGACTGATTCAGCAATTGCAAATGTTAGTATTGGGCGGTTTAAGGTCGGGTGTTTTGCAAAAGCACTTTGTGACAACTGCTGATGTAAAAAGGGCTTTATAAATACCTTTGTTTGATTGATAGTATACAATTTAGAGTTGCCTTTTTAGTGTTGGTTTTTGTAGTTCTAACACATTGTCAGTTGTGTGTGTGTATGTGTATGTGTGTGTGTGTGTGTGTGTGTGTGTGTGTGTGTATGTGTGTCTCTATGCCTCCTCCCTCCTTTTAAAAAGGCTCCTGTATCTGCTTGTAGATAGTTCAGTTACGTGGTGACATCTTCTCTCTGACATGTAGGGCAGGATCTTATTTGATCACACTGAAACATTCTCCCCTGTCTAATTTACCCTTCAACACACACACACACACACACACGCGCACATTATCACACCTACACACAGATGTCAAACAGTATGTGAGTAGACAGTGTTGTGTACTGGGGAATAAGGTGTGTGATACCCACCTGACATGAGGTCTGGGGCTGGGGAAGGAGACCGTCATTTGTCACAGAAGGGCCATTAGAAATGTGTAAACCACACTTGCCTGAGCTTTAGAAGACGGCCGCCTTACTAACTTTGAGCCAGGAGAGAAAGGTGAATGCCGTTAATGGAACTCATTTGTCAAAAGCCTGACCTTGTCCAGAATTGCTTTGGTCTTTTAAAATGTTTTTTTTTTTTTAGAGACACAAAGCATGCAGGCACCTTACACTCCCCCCTCCCCCCGGGATTAAACATAAAACTGGACTGGCCATTACATTCATGTAAATAAAAAAAAAACATTAAAAAAAATAAACATCTTTGATACCATTAACACTTGGACCTAACCCTGCCATCTCAACTGAGAGAGGTCAGACAACATCGGAAAGTGTAGTGAACCTTTCGTTCGCAGGGTTATTCAGTTCACTTGTCTGGCAAGGCTCTCGGTCTTCTCCATGTAGAGATTCAATCGAGACCTAAGCGAAAGTGTGACCAGACTCAAGCTTTTCTAATATGACATCGACATTCTAACAGTGAAATCATTATTCGGCACGGTACGAGGCAGTTTGATTTGCCGATTGATTGTCTTCATAATCAAGCATTAACAACGTCTCGCTTGATTGTGCTTTCATATGCTAATGGGCTCTTTTTGTCTTTGTAACATTTACAATCAGAATGTGATTTTCTGATATACGATTTATGCCTTCAACTGTGTGTGATTAACGCCCAACTTTTAAGGAGGAATTATGAAAACAAACCAAGTGATTCATGACACTATACCGTATGCATATATAAACCATGTGAATCCTCTGGACCTTTTCCTTTGGGAGGAGTCACAGGCCCAGTATAAAATACAAGGGGATTTTTGAGAATGTTCTGGGTGATCCGGTAGGTCAGCAGCCACCACCAGCGACCACCAGCCTTGCCTAGTCCTTGATAGGGTTTCACTGTGGGTGTTCTGCCTGGCTGCTCAGACTTTGCAAGCTTGGCAATATCAGTCTTCCTTTAGGCTACACGTCTCTGTTCCGGAGGTCGTAATGGCCCTGTGCTCTGCTCTCCATCAGGCTGAGAGAGAGAATGACAGTGATTGGTCTTGTGTAGCACAGTGCCCCCATAGCTCTCACCAGAGCGGATACATTAACCTAGCACAGTCACACAGGAGCTGCTACATTAACCTAGCACAGTCACACAGGAGCTGCTACATTAATTTAGCACAGTCACACAGGAGCTGCTACATTAACCTAGCACAGTCACACAGGAGCTGCTACATTAATTTAGCACAGTCACACAGGAGCTGCTACATTAATCTAGCACAGTCACACAGGAGCTGCTACATTAACCTAGCACAGTCACACAGGAGCTGCTACATTAATTTAGCACAGTCACACAGGAGCTGCTACATTAAATAGCACAGTCACACAGGAGCTGCAACATGAACCTAGCACAGTCACACAGGAGCTGCTACATTAATTTAGCACAGTCACACAGGAGCTTCTACATTAACCTAGCACAGTCACACAGGAGCTGCTACATTAATTTAGCACAGTCACACAGGAGCTGCTACATTAATTTAGTGGAGGTAGTGTCATGGCGTGGGCATGCATGGCTGCCAATGGAATGGGCTCACTCGTTTTTATTGATAATGTAACAAATGATGCAAGCAGCAGAAGGAATTCAGTAGTGTATTATTATTCCTACATAGGCTATTAAAGTTCTAATCTACGGGTTGCAGCAGTCACTTAGTTGCATCATTGCCATGGTCACTAATGCATATGCCGTATTGATCACAAGAAGTTGGGGCTCATTGGGACTTTCTTTCCCTAAATTATAGGGCTTGGAAATACGTCAACATTGCTCAAATTGCCTAATGTTTAGCAGAAAACAACTTTGCCACATTGTCATGTAATCAAATGTACTTTGACCGCAATGTTGTCACTAGCTAGCCAGGTCAGTCAAGAAAAGCTAATGCTAATGTTAGTTAGGTAGAATTTACTGGAGTCCTTTCAATATTAACTAGCTAGCTAAAACCAATCTGGTGACTTTAAAATTATGAAAAAAGATTGAGCTACTAATTATTTGCCTGCCTTCTTTACAGATGGTATGTTTTCAAGCGTTGGAAAGATACTTTAGACCAAATCTTCATCAGCTCCCATTAAGGAAGCATTTAGAA
This sequence comes from Esox lucius, assembly GCF_011004845.1. Classification (NCBI taxonomy): domain Eukaryota; kingdom Metazoa; phylum Chordata; class Actinopteri; order Esociformes; family Esocidae; genus Esox; species Esox lucius. The sequence continues at coordinate 25,141,776 of NC_047574.1, read as the reverse complement.
GAATGCGAAATTGAACATCAGCCCCAAAACAATCGTTCAAAAGAGTATTGTGATAAAACGTGCAATCCATGAATGTGTCCAACCTTCAACTGTTCTTTGTAAGGGGCTAATCAGTGAAGCCAGGCTGTAAGTAGCAGAACAAATCAGACAGTCTCCTACACATAAAGAGTTAGCTGTAGCTTGGGCCCAGTAGGCTCCAGCATGCTAATGTCGCTAATCTCTCCCGGGGTCTCCTACACCACAGCGGCACGCCACCGCCTCACTGTTCTTATGCAAATCCCTCCGCTGAATGCTAATCACACAGACTGAGCTAGGAGGGAAGTTTCCGATGGGGGAGGTGGGACAAAATGGTGGAAAAAAATTGATGTTGACTTTTGTCTAAGTGTAATTAAAGATAGAGGGAGATAGGGACAGAGTGGCATGACGTTGCCATGGTGAAGTGGTGACAGAGGAGCAGCCCTTGGTGAACTTGTAGGTAAAAAGTGAGTGACAGAGAGGAGAGAGAGAGAGATTGACAGACAAAGTCAAACAGACACAGATAATAGAGGGAACAGAGGAACAAGTGTCAGCCACAAGAGAGAGAGCAAGAGAAAGGAGGAAAGAAAGGAGAGAAAGACAAAGAAGAGAGGAAGGATAGATAAGGAGAAATTACAAGAGGCTGTCTAAGTAACTTTGCTTAGAGCAGAGGACCTACGAGTAATTAAAGATTGTGAGGTCACAGGTCTAATGAGGATTCGACACCTGGGGTATAGAAAAACTCAATATAAAACCTTTAATTAATGGAAATGGTAAAGAACTGAATGACCAGTTGAAGAATGGAGTGAATGTGGTGGCCCAAATGTTTTTGTGTACTGCTCAAGTCTTTTAATTATAAATGGTGGAAGCCATTTTCATCAGGTCACTCTTTGCCACACCTAAAAACTGGAGCATTGAACTTGCCACAGTATTTACTGATATTTTTAACATGTTCTTACAGAGTGCAAAGTGTCTGCATATTTTAAATCTACAATGGTATGACGGTATGTGTGTGTGTATGGAGGGATGGGGGACGGGGAGGTTACTTGTGTTATACAGTGTGGAGAACAAGTATTCGATACACTGCCGATTTAGCAGGTTTTCCTACTTACAAAGCATGTAGAGGTTTGTAATTTTTATCATAGGTACACTTCAACTGTGAGAGACGGAATCTAAAACAAAAATCCAGAAAATCACATTGTATGATTGGGTATTAAAAGATCATTCCAGAGAGGATGGGTCTGTCAGAAGTGAGGATGGCCAGGGTTTCACCACTCTGTAAAAGACTGTGAAGGCAAATAGTGCAACAATATAAGAATAACGTTTCTCAATGGAAAATTGCTAAGATTTTGGGGATCTCATCATTAATGGTACATAATATCATTAAAAGAGTCAGAGAATCCGGAGAAGTCTTTGTACACAAGGGACAAGGCTGAAAACAAATATTTGATGGCCATGATCTTCGGGCCCTCAGGCAACATTGCATTAAAAACAGACACAATTCTGTTGTGGAAATCACTGCAGGGGCTCAGAAACACTTCCGAAAGCCATTGTCTGTGAATACAGTACATTGCTACATCCACAAATGCAATTTAAAACTCTACCATTCAAAGAAGAAACCAGATATAAACAAGATCCACACTGCCACCTTCTCTGGGCCCGAGCTCATTGAAGATGGACTGAGGCGATATAATACAATACATACAAGTTTTGGAGCAACATATTCACCTTTTTCAGGTAACGACCTGGCTTTTTTCCGCAAGACATGGCCAAACCACATTCTGCACGTATTACAACAGCATGACTCCGTAGTAAAAGAGACCAGGTGCTTAACTGGCCTGCGTGCAGTCCAGAAATGTCACCCATTGAAAACAGTTGGCCCATTATGAAATGAAAAAATGCAATAAAGGAGTCCACGAACTGTTGAGAATGGGAATACATTTCACTTTCAAAACTACAGCAATCGGTCTCCTTAGTTCCCAAATGCTTACAGAGTATTGTTACAAATAGAGGTGATGCAACACAGTGGTAAACATGCCTCAGTTCCAACCTTTTTCAAACGTGTTGCTAGAATCAAATTCAAAATGGGCATGTATTTTTCCAAAAACAGTAAACTTTCTCAGTTTTCACATTTGATATGATGTCTTTGTACTTTTTTCAATTAAATATAGGGATAAATGATTTTCACATCATTGCATTCTGTTTTTATTTGCATTTTACACAGCGTCCCAATTTACTGGGAGATGTGGTTGTACATCCAACAGTGATATACAACAGCGGTAATATGGCAGGAGACGGCTTTATAATCTTAATGTACAGTAAGAAGGCTTTATAATCAGAGTGCAGTGTATCGATCTGTGCGACTTCAAAGAGGGCCAGCTCACTTTCATATGGTTAATGCAGCGACGCATGTTCAACCTATCACCAGTTGTAAAGTGCAATGCACTATAGGGCTCTTGTTAAGATCAACATCGAAAGGCTTCAATACATTGTCTACTGAATTCATATAGATTATATTCCCAAAGTCCATTACAGGAATAGATGTTGACAGATAATTGGTCTGATAATGAAAATACAGGCAGCCTATTTTAATTTGAAGTTTCTCAACTCATTAAATGTTTTGGGGAAGAAAGCCTGTCATAAATCCAAATGCCCTAATTGTTTTATCTAGGGACACTGTCAATGTTTTTTCCATTCATTGTACAGTAATCTCCTAAATTATTGGCACCCTTGATTTAAAATGTGCAAACATCGCACAGTTGGGTACATTTTATTTTATTTTTTTGTTGTAATTTACTAAAATAGCTCAGTTTTTTAACAAGTAATACAATTTCTCCAACAACATAAAAGGTTTTATTTCATTAAATATTTAAATATTGATTTTATTATCAGTAAAATCAAACAGAATGAAAAAAATGGAAGGAACATATCTGTATTAAGGAGCTATATTGTGGCCTTCCATGGCTTCCTGTTTCACTGGGGGTATAAAAATAATTTATTACACGTGAACAGTTCCTTCTGTCATCATAGGGAAAGGCAAAGAAATCACATATTAAAATTAACAAATGGTTGTTGACTTTCATAAATCAATGGGTCAACAAGAAATGTATATACACCGAAATTATACAACTGCCCACTATTAGAGCAATAATTAAGGAGTTCAAAACCAGTTGAACAGTGGAAAAACCTGCCTGGTAGAGGACATCTTGTGTCCCCCACACATCTTGTGTCCTCCCCCACACAGTGAAAAAGATGGTTTATTCTGGGGTCTCCAAATCTACAATTAGACGCCACCTCCATTCCTGTAGTCAATGGAAGGGTTACTAAGAAATGTAAGCTGCTGGAGTTTGCTAAACCACATTGGAACATGGATTGGAAACAGGAGATATCCTTAGATGAATCCAAAATATAGCTCACAGGCAAAACAAAAAGGGGTATACAGAAAATAACCTCTTATCTACTGTAAAATGTGGTGGTGGATCTTTGATCTTAAGAGGCTGTTTAGCTTCCAGTGGTACTGGGGTTCTTGTTGAAATCAACAGAATCATAAACTCTATAAAGTACTAAAACATTTTGGTCAAAAACCTGGTTGCCTCTGTGAGGAGGCTAGTCCTTGACCACAAGTAGGTCTTCCATCAATAAATACCACACATCAAAATCCACTAAGAAATTAAGTGACCACAAATTATAGTATACAGAATTTTATAATATAGCTCATTCTCTGTGCTGTTTGCCATCCAGAATTGTTTTCTAGAACCATCTCTCTGTCTCTCTTTTTCTCTTTTGCAAGAATAACCATGCTGCAACCAATGCTGCAACCACTGTATAGTGCTTCCTTTGTGTTTGTGTGTATCGTGTGTATCGTGTGTGTCCATGTGTAAGACAACAGTGTGTAAGTCATTGACATTGGCCTAGAGAGGCGCAGACGTAGAGGAGGATGTGATCCGAAACAGGGGAGAACAGACATTATCTATGGGGATAATGGCTGTGTGGTTCCCAACAGAAGCCCAAAGCACGTCATTTACTTGTGATGGGGACCACATCAGTATACCCAACACGTTAGAGAGAGACTATACACCTGCTGAAACACCCCTATGCATTCCGCATTGGGCCATTTGCTGTGCTCTGTGTAATTATCTCATGTAGACTTACTGATGGTACTCAGCTGTTTGTTCAAGATGAAGGCAGGACCTTTGTCACACAAGTCGTTCATGTAGTTTTCCTACAATTCCTATATTACTGTACTTCCTATGTACAGTTTCTAAGTAGTGAGGAGTGGCAATCACTTATGGTTTAACCTACGCTATATATGGAATCTTGAATGGGTTTGGAGGCCTCTGAGTCAGCCTTCCACCACTGAGTGGCTCACTTGACAGTGTTTCGCTCGTTGGAGATATATAATCTCACTGCTTCCTTTATCTCTTGTTTTCCCTCTCTCTTTCCTGCCTCTTTCTCCAGCCTGCTGTCCAAACTCTCTCATAAAGGAGTTGCATCACTTCCGTGCCCTGGGTGAGGAACAGGTGAGTCCATTTTTGGGGTGGGGGAAAAAAATATAAAAAATTACTGTCATGAATTTGAATCGATTTTCAGATTTATGAAATACATTTTTAAATATTAAGAAAAATATATTTATATCAGATTACTGTCAATGCTCATAGACAAAGGAAGTGAGTCCACTACTCACAGACACCTGCAGGCATGGCGGAGGCTGCTGAAGTACAAATTAGATCAGCCCCCTGCTTCAGTGAAAACCGGTGTGTTGACGCAATTGGCTGTCATGAAATTCAAGGCACGAATGTGCTTGATTAGAGCATGCATACATTGCCAGTATTGTGGTAATACTACTAACATGAGGCCTCACCTAGCATGCTAACTCTCAGAGATGAAGGAAAAACAATAGAGTTTAATCGAGAACAATCAGCAAACTCTGCACCACGTTTTTTAACTTCCCCACAACTTGGAGCATTCAAGGACAATAACCAAATCGGTAGACTTACTTCATCTCGGAAGTTCTGCGCTGTTATAATTTTGTCAACGATTACCACTTTTGCTACATGGTGCAAGCAATGGTATACCAAGGGGGTGAAATTAGACTAATTAGCTAATTATATTTGATGTGTTGACGCTTCACGTTAACTTTAAAACTCATTGTAAGATTGATGTTGTGCGCATCACGTGTTGTGGAGATCACGCAGATTTTATTTTGGCCTGCACAAATGACATTCTATTATTTGTCTTCTCAGTCTCACTAGTGGTATTGTGCTCTGTAGGAAAACTTGACTTAATTGAATACATTGTTACAAATTCACAGCTAATTCACACCTAACCCTAACTATTTTGGGCTATATTTAAGCAAGGTTTTTTTATTACAAAACGAAAAGACATTAGCTCGCATGTCATCAAATAGCATTTCTGAAAATGTCTGAGGAAATATAGTAACTTTATGCTGGTTGGTTGTTAACGTAGATTCGACCCATATTGTTGGCCACCAACACAATTTATTGGATGCTTGGTCCTTTTTATTTTTGTTAAAATTAACATCATAGTCTTCTCTAAAGTGTTGACTAGATGGTTGTAGCTACCTTGCTTGCTTTCTGGTAAAGAAAAATAAAACAGATCCATTTGATATTACCTGATGCCTGGCCTGTCAAAGTAGAATTGTAGGATTTCCATACATTACATTAATAAAAACAATGGTGGTTGACTGGTTGAAAGGGTATATCTAAAAGCAAAACACAATTGTTTTCCAGTGCATTTAAATGTTGAACTTGAGATGATTTAGTCCTATTGGAGGGACGTAGCAAGCCGGCTAGCATACTTCAATCAGAACTGAACTGCATTGTGAATCTAATTAAATCAATAATTGATTTGGAATCTAATCCTTAACCCAATAATCAATATTGCCTTGTGAGGTCCCTATCGATTCCCACCACTAGTCCCTATCCGACAACCCCCCCCCCCCCCCGTACCTCTTATCTGAAGGAAACCTGGCGCCCCCACCATTATTTAAAAAAAAGTACCCAGCCTCATATCTGGACGTGGTCTCCCTTTCACATTTTCAATAACAGCTTCTTTAAACGTTCATTGAAGTGCTATAATATATGCTATTTAGCAGACACTTTAATTCAAAGTGAATTTTTCATGCATGCATGCATGCTTTTTTATGTACGCGTCGTTCTCGGAAATGATCCCACCATTTTAGCTTTGCTCTACCAAATGGTGTCACAACCATTTTTTTAGAGTTGGGTCCAATACTGTTTTTTTTTTAGATTTTTTATCATCAGGAAAAGTGTCTAATAATGTGAATGTGAAAACTTCTACAATTGAATATGATACAACAGTTGATTTGTAATGATGCAACACAACATTGCACTGTTTTTTTATCGAGGCACGTTACTAACATTTCAAGTGTAAATGCAATATATATAAAGCGACAGTTAGCTAGATAAAGAGGCAGACAGCTGTTGACATTATGCATCGCTGTATTTCGCCACAGTATTTCATCGTTTGGGATATCACAGTTTGCATGCAGATAATTCACATTGCAGAATGTGAATGCATGTAATATAGGCTGCTCATAAGTTGGTTGAACATACGCAATAGGTGAGTTTGATCGAGGCTGCTCTCATTTTTGGGCAATGCTTCTCCCTGTGTGCAATGCTTCCCTGAAGGGGATGTCAGACTCCGCCCACACAAGCCTCAAAGTCCTGAATAAATCCTTGTCTTCAATCTGCTGATGCACTTGCTCTATTAGTGGTTGTTTGAAGAGGTGTGTTCTGGCTAACACAATGCTTTTCCTTGTCCTTCACATGGGCTTTAGACTTCAAGTGGTCATTTGGTATTTTTACGGGTCCTGTCAATAGTATGTTGACAGAATCCTGACTCATAACACTGGGTATTGCTCGGCTCTGACTTTAAAAAAAATGTATGACTGTTTCACATTTTTCTCAGTATGAAAGCCAAGTTGTGAGATAATTTTTTTTAATCTAGTTTCTGCCAAATTATAGAAAATTCTGCAATATTCCAAGTTTTACATTTAATTCCACTTTAATTCCTAAATTCTGCGATTCTGTCCATGTTTTTGCATCGCGGAATTCATAGGGCCGTACTAGGTTGAGAAACAGACACCTCACAGGTCCTAAACTGGCAATTTAATTAAATAGTAGCTGCAAAACACCAGTCTCAACGTCTACAGTGAAGAGATGTATCCGGGATGCTGGCCTTCTAGGCAGAGTCTCAAAGAAAAAGACATATCTCAGATGGACCAAAAAAAAAGAAAAGATTAAGATGGGCAAAAGTACATGGACACTGGACAGAGGAAGATTGGAAAAATTGTTATGGACAGACAAATCAACTTTTGAGGAGTTTGGGTCACAAAGAAGAACATTCATGAGACACAGACCAAATGAAAAGGTTGAGAGGTGCTCAACGCCATCTGTCAAACAAGGTGGAGGCAATATGATGGTCTGGGGGTGCTTTGGTTGTGGTGAAGAGGGAGATTTGTACAGGGTAAAAGGGATCTTAAAGAAGGAAGGCTATCACTCCATTTTGCAATGCCATGCCATATCCTGTGTACGGCGCTTGATTGGAGCCAATTGCCTCCTACAACAGGACAATGACCCAAAGCACAGCTCCACACTCTGCAGGAAGTATTTAGGGAAGAAGCAGTCAGCTGATATTCTGTCTATAGTGGAGTGGCCAGCACAGTCACCGAATCTCAACCCAGCTTGACCGTATGGCAGAGGCGTCGCTAAGTGGACAATACATTCAGGGCTTAGCCCACCCTCCCGCCCCTCCCAGGACAGAAAGTACAGGGTTTTGAATGTACATGCGGAAAATTCCAAGGTGCACACTAGCATCCTACATGTCTACATTGTCATAATGCGCGATTATTATTATTTTTGACATCCGGGGCTTTTCTTAAAAGATCCAGGGCTATAGCCCCAGACGCCCAGGGCTAACGATGTCACTGCCGTATGGTAAGTAAAACGTACCCATCAGGCCAATCCAACTTGTGGGAGGTGGTTCAGGAGGCACTGGGTAAAATCTCTTCAGACTACCTCAACAAATTGACAACTACAAAGCCAAAGGTATGCCAGGCTGTAATTGCTGCAAATTGAAGATTCTTTGACCAAAGCAAAGTTTAAAGGACAACATTATTTTTTCAATTAAAATCATCAATTCTAACCTTGTCAATTACTATATTTCCTATTAATATGATGTATGTTTCCATGGAAAACAAGGACATTTCTCTCTCTCCCTTTCTTTCTCTTTCTCTCAAAAGAAGGGTTAAATTAAGAGGCCACTGCAAATTGAACGCATCTGTTCCTCACTCAAACTTTCCTTTTCAACTTTTTTGGCAGACGCCAGTGAATGTGAGCATTTGCCCACTCAAGTTGGTTACGGCGACAAACTGCAGTCACGTTGAGACCCCGATGAGGATGACGAGCATGCAGATGAGCTTCCCTGAGACGGTTTCTGACTGTTTGTGCAGACATTCTTTGGTTATGGAAACCAATTGTTGCAGAAGCTGTCCGGGTGGCTGGTCTCAGACGATCTTGAAGGTGAAGATGCTGGATGTGGAGGTCCTGGGCTGGTGTGGTTACACGTGGTTGGTGGTTGTGAGGCCGGTTGGATGTACTGCCAAATTCTCTGAAACGCCTTTGGAGACGGCTTATGGTAGAGAAATGAACATTCAATTCACGGACAACAGCTCTGGTGGACATTCCTGCAGTCACCATACCAATTGCACGCTCCCTCAAAACTTGCGACATCTGTGTCTTTGTGCTGTGTGATGGAACTGCACATTTTAGAGTGGCCTTTTATTGTGGCCAGCCTAAGGCACACCTGTGCAATAATCATGCTGTCTAATCAGCATCTTGATATGCCATACCTATGAGGTGGATGGATTATCACGGCAAAGGAGAAGTGCTCACTAACACAGATTTAGACAGATTTGTGAACAATATTTGCGAGACATAGGCCTTTTGTGTATATAAAGTTTTAGATCTTTGAGTTCAGCTCATGATTAATGGGGTCAAAAACAAAAGTGTTGTGTGTATATTTTTGTATATACACACACAGTATTACAAATAAAAACAGGAGACTAAAGATGCCCAAGACTTGCACAAAACTGTGTCTGAAAATGCTCCTAAAAACAATATTCATTGTTTGACTCTGGCTTTTACTGAAGAACCATTTACATACTTAAATAAATGTACTTGTTTTAGGCTGTGTATTTGAAAATATACAATTCACTGGATTTATTTAATACTAGATACTCAAATGGGCATGTATTTTAACTGAGCTCTTCCTCTTTCAAATATATATTTTTTTCATCACTCACAAAGCTAAGGAGAGCACAAGTCATATCCCCCCCTTTGAGTGAACAAGAGGCATATAAGAGGAATTGTCTGATACTCTACTCCACATTTCAATACTTTTCATTAACCCCCCAGCGGTATTCAAATTGCACCCTACCAACGAGTGGAAAAGCATTGAAACTGGCTTTGAGGTTCAAATCAAATTTTGAGGGCCATATATTATACTGACCGTCTTCACTCACACTGGGAAATACTGTCCTTTTGAAGTGTCTTACCAAGGAAGATGATAAAGATTTCTTTTTTTCTGCTGTTTTGTTCTCTGGAGATTCTTTCAGCAAACATACTTTCTTCCTGCCCAGCTTAGTTACCCAACCTCCTTGCTCTGGACAATCCTCAAGGAGTCCTGAGGTCTGAGTTCCTCCAATATGTTTTTTTACACAATCCAATCAATGGGAGTTTGTTTTGTACAACCGCAAACAACTTCAACGATGGCAGTCACAGATTTCATTTTGCAGTGAATTGATGAACAAAGAAGTGATCTGGCAGACTTTACTCAGAAGGACTAAATGACAACTCTTCTGTTGTATTTCAATTTACTCAATATGTCTCTGCACATTTTCCCATAATAAACACAAAATGCAAAGCACTGCCCCAGTTACGATAGTAAATGTCATGGGTTAATGCCAGTGCCAGTGGCAGTGACTCCCAGTGAAAACCTCCATTCTGAAGACGTACGTGGGATTATCAGGATGGTTAAAAGCCCTTCGCAGAGATGGTCCTCTTTGCAGATGTATGACTGAGTCAGGTATTATTATAGATATTGAACAGTTTTCACAATCACACAATTAACGTGACTGTTTGACTGATAATGATGCTGTGTTTACAGTAAATGTAGCTTCCAGCACAAAAATAGTAAAATCCTGAAAGATCTGTCCTCACACGTTTCTTTTTGGCAGATCCACACTAGGAAAAATGTGATTTCCAGCTTAGGGTCTGAAGTAGGTTTAGAAAAAAATAAAAGGTTGTGCATAATGTTAGAATGGCTGTTACATTTAGGTTTAGGCATTGCAGGTTAGGGTTAGGCTTCAGGGCTAGGTTAAGTTGGTTATTATGTTAGAGTTATGTTTAAGGGTAACACAGATAAAAAGATGTGTGTGTGTGTGTGTGTGTGTGTGTGTGTGTGTGTGTGTGTGTGGTAAGAGGATAACAAGGCTGTTTCTGGTGATTGTTGCAGAAGAAGTGATGCAGTCAATTTACAGAATATCATGTTTATTGACAGTACATACATAATCTTCTTTGTGGCTATTACAAAAAGACTGTGAACTGAAGTCTTGGAAGCCAGAAAAATTGGTGCATAGAATACTAATGAATTAAACCTCACCAAATGCTTTAGTAAATCAGGACTGTGCATCTTTGCTGATAAATATTAGAACAGCAGAAATACTTTTTTAATAGCCTGATTAAAGATGAATTCAAATACAGTTGTGATGATGCAATTGCATTGTATACATTTTGATGGCTCTTAATGGCAACCTAAAAGAGATTAAATAAATGTTAACTTAAAACTTATTAAAGGCAAATGTATGAGAAAAAAAGTTTTGTTGTTCAAATGTATTCAAAGTTATCCCAGAACCTTGAAATAAATGTAAAATCTAAAGCCCAAATGTATGGGCTTTAGACTTATGTCAGACTGTGAAACGTACTTTCCAATTCCAGCGCCATGTAAATGATCATGCAAACTAAGAACACTATGGTTGAGCGAGTAATGTGATACGAAGTGGAACTGCTTGGCCAGATGGACGTCAGAGGTTAGACTCCCCTGAACCGCTAGGAAGACGTCATAGTTGAGAGTTGGACATCATAAAATTAGGAATGGATGAAATTGGGGTAAAAAAGTTAGCCTGTTTTTTTTCTTGAATGGACAAATCACCTAGTAATATCAAATCAAACATTGAGTTAATATCAGGCAATTTTGAGATATACACCGATCAGCCATAACATTATGACCACTTGCCTAATATTGTGTAGATCCCCTTTTGCCGCCAAAACAGCCCTGATCCGTAGAGGCACTAGACCTCTGAAGGTGTGCTGTGGTATCTGGCACCAAGACGTTAGCAGCAGATCCTTTAAGTCCTATAAGTTGCGAGATGGAGCCTCAATGTATCAGACCTGTTTGTCCAGCACATCCCACAAATGCTCGATTGGATTGAGATCTGTGGAATTTGGAGGCCAAGTCAACTCCTTGATGTCATTGTTGTGTTCCTCAAACCATTCCTGAACCATTTTAGGTTAGTGGCAGGGCTCATTATCCTGCTGAAAGAGGCCAATGCCATCAGGGAATATCGTTGCCGTGAAAGGGTGCACATGGTCTGCAACAATACTTAGGTAGGTGGTACATGTGCAATGCACTGTGTTCTGACACCTTTCTATCAGTACCAGCATTAACTTTTGCAGCAGTTTGAGCTACAGTAGCTCGTCTGTTGGATCGGACCACACGGGCCAATGAGCCTTGGCCGTCCATGACCCTGTCGCTGGTTCACCGCTTTTCCTTCTTTGGACCACTTTTGATAGGTACTGACCACTGCAGACCGGGAACACCCCACAAGGGCTGCAGTTTTGGAGATGCTCTGACCCAGTCGTCTAGCCATCACAATTTGGCCCTTGTCAAAGTCTCTCAGATCCTTACGCTTGCCCATTTCTCCTGCTTCTAACACATCAACTTTGAGAACAGAATGTTCACTTGCTAGCTAATATATCCACTGACAGGTGGTCATAATGTTATGGCTGATCAGTGTATTGTTTAGAGATACTAGCACATCTACATTACTTCTGTTAGATTTTTGCTAGTAGTGGCTCAAGTAAACTAAAACTAATTTGTAATGGCTGTCTAAAGATTAAAAAAAACATGAACTACAGTTTGTCTTTGACCGTAGCCTACTCAAGATAAAGGGCCATTTAACATGAAGTTGTAAAATAGCACAATTCCCCTTTAAGGAGCTAAGGCGTGACTGTGTGTTTTTTGTGTGTGTCGACAACAGTATGAGCGGTACCAGCGATATGCAGCAGAGGAGTGCCTGCTCCAGATGGGAGGAGTGTTATGTCCAGCCCCTGGCTGTGGAGCTGGCCTGCTGCCTGAGGAGAACCGGAGGATGATTCACTGTCTGCTCAACAACACTTTGGGATGTGGGGTGAGACTTCCATAAAAACACTGACCTACAGTCATGTGAGAAAGTATGTGTGCCACCTGGATAGTTGTCATTTTTGGACATAATTTGATACTTAAATGCCTGGCAAATTACACAAAACAAATTCAACTATGCAATTAAAATGAACAGAATTGCAATTCTCTTGTGAAGAAAGATGAAATAGCATTTTTGCAAAGTATAGTCTTTTAATGTCGTTAGTAAAATTAGGATACCTTTATCTGTCAGTTGTGTTGAAGTGAAGATGCAAATGTCCAAATATGTAAAAACATTACTTTCCACAGTATATTTACATATACATACACACACACACACACACACACACACACCAGCACACAATTGTTATATACATTTTCAGGCATGAGCTCGTACTGTACATGCATTTGGGCCCACACAAACACACACAGACTACCATAAGCACTCAACACAGAACACACATACTTTTGTTTGCAGCCCTTCATTTGATTGGACACCCTGACCATTTACCCCTCCCCATCTAGTCTTGGATTGGTGTTTCCATCGATATTGCCCTCTCCCTGCCCCCAACCTGCAGATTTCATTCAAATGCAATCATAGCACAATTGGGATGTAATTATGACACAATTTGCACTATGTTCCTCTAATTAGCCAGTCAATTAAAGATTAGGATGTAGTTCCACATTCGTTAGTGCTGACTGATTGCATGTATACAAACATCAACATTATCATTGCAGGGAGGCAGAATCGGGATTGCCACAAGGCTCACCTATCTCTCTCACTTCAAGTGCAATACACTTTAAAAGCAGGAATGATTATTCAATGCTGCCAATGTGAAGTGATGTGCTGGTCATAAAATTTGAATATCATCAAAAAGTTGATTTGTTTCAGTAATTCCATTCAAAAAGTAAAACTTGTATATTATAAGCATTCATTACACACAGACTGATATATTTCAAATGTTTATGTCTTTTAATTTTGATGATTATAACTGACAACTAATGAAAACCCCATATTCAGAATCTCAGAAAATTTGAATATTGTGAAAAGGTTCAATATTGAAGGCACCTGGTGCCACACTCTAATCCGCTGATTAATCCAAAACACCTGCAAAGGCCTTTAAATGGTCTCTCAGTCTAGTTCTGTAGGCAACACAATCATGGGGAAGACTGCTGACTTTACAGCTGTCCAAAAGACAACCATTGACACCTTGCACAAGGAGGGCAAGACACAAAAGGTCATAGCTAAAGAGGCTGGCTGTTCACAGAGCTCTGTGTCCAAGCACATTAATAGAGAGGCGAAGGGAAGGAAAAGATGTGGTAAAAAAAGTGTACAAGCAATAGGGATATCCGCACCCTGGAGAGGATTGTGAAACAAAACCCATTCAAAAATGTGGGGGAGATTCACAAAGTTTGGACTGCAGCTGGAGTCAGTGCTTCAAGAACCACTACGCACAGACATATGCAAGACATGGGTTTCAGCTGTCGCATTCCTTTTGTCAAGCCACTATTGAACAAGACACAGTGTCAGAAGCGTCTCACCTGGGCTAAAGACAAAAAGGACTGGACTGCTGCTGAGTTATGTTCTCTGATGAAAGTACATTTTGCATTTCCTCTGGAAATCAAGGTCCCAGAGTCTGGAGGAAGAGAGGAGGGGCACAGAATCCACGTTGCTTGAAGTCCAGTGTAAAGTTTCCACAGTCAGTGATGGTTTGGGGTGCTATGTCATCTGCTGGTGTTGGTCCACTGTGTTTTCTGAGGTCCAAGGTCAACGCAGCCATCTACCAGGAAGTTTTAGAGCACTTCATGCTTCCTGCTGCTGACCAACTTTATGGAGATACAGATTTCATTTTCCAACAGGACTTGGCACCTGCACACAGTGCCAAAGCTACCAGTACCTGGTTTAAGGACCATGGTATCCCTGTTCTTAATTGGACAGCAAACTCGCCTGACCTTAACCCTATAGAAAATCTGTGGGGTATTGTGAAGAGGAAGATGCGATATGCCAGACCCAACAATGCAGAAGAGCTGAAGGCCACTATCAGAGCAACCTGGGCTCTCATAACACCTGAGCAGTGCCACAGACTGATCGACTCCATGCACGCCGCATTGCTGCAGTAATTCAGGCAAAAGGAGCCCCAACTAAGTATTGAGTGCTGTAAATGCTCATACTTTTCATGTTCATACTTTTCAGTTGGCCAACATTTCAAAAAATATTTTTTTTTGTATTGGTCTTAAGTAATATTCAAATTTTCTGAGATACTGAATTTGGGATTTTCATTAGTTGTCAGTTATAATCATCACAATTAAAATAAATAAACATTTGAAATATATCAGTCTGTGTGTAATGAATGAATATAATATACAAGTTTCACTTTTTGAATGGAATTACTGAAATAAATCAACTTTTTGATGATTTTCTAATTTTATGACCAGCACCTGTATGTACACTACTGTTCAAAGGTTTGGGGGATTTTACCCATTAAAATAAAATAACATTGTTAATTTTGTAACTGACTATTGCTGGAAACGGCAGATTTTTAATGGAATTTCTACATTGGCGTACAGAGGCCCATTATCAGCATCAGTCCTGTGTTCCAATGGCACATTGTGTTTGCTAATCCAACTTTTTCATTTTAAAAGGCTAATTGATCATTAGAAAATCCTTTTGCAATTATGTTAGCACAGCTGAAATCCTTTGTGCTAATTAAAGAGGCAGTAGACTGTTGAGTATCTGGAGCATCAGCAATTGTGGGTTTGATTACAGGCTCAAAATGTCCAGAAACAAAAGTTTGTTCTGATAATTGTCAGTCTATACTTGTTCTGAGAAATTAAGGCTATTCCATGCGGGAAATACCTCCAGAATAAAAAGAGGAGTGGGAGGCCCCAATGCACAACTGAGCAAGGGAACAAATAAATTAGTGTCTGGTTTGAGAAAAACTCCTCACAGGTCTGAGGCAGCTTCATTAAATAGTACCCACAAAACACCAGTTTCAATGACTGCAGGATGTTGGCTTTCTAGACAGAGTTGCAAAGAAAAAGCCTTATCTCATTGAATGTACACAGAAAGTGACCAGAGCGTTTGAAATGTGATCAATGTGGTCAATGGATTAATGTTGCTGGTTGAGGAGCCATATGGCCTGGGGGAAACAACTGTTTGTTAGTCTAGAAGTGCGTGACCTGATGCTCTGATAATGTCTAGCAGATCTACAACAGACCAAAGCAGCATCTGTGAAAAGACCAAAGCCTGGGTGGCTGTAGTCTTTTGATGTTCCGTGCCTTTGTAAGGCATTGTTGTAAGGTAAAGGCCTTGCACGGAAGGGAGATTGCAGCTGATGATGCGCTCCTCTGACCTCATCACGCTCTGGAGGGCCTTGTGGTCAGCAGTGGAGCAGCTGCCGTACCAGGCAATAATGCAGCCTGAGAGGATGCTGTCAACGGTGCACCTGTAAAAGTTGGTGAAAGTTTTTGCAGACATGCCAAACGTCTTGAGTCTCCTCAGGCTGTATATGCTCATTCATAGATCTGTTGGGGCGGTATGCAAATTAAAGGAGGTCCAAGGTGTCATGCTATTGAGCTGTTGTGGGAGCAGCTTGACCATATGGTATGTAAGAAGTGCCCATCTAGCCAATCCAACTTGGGAGGTGGAGGTGCTTCAGGAAGCATGTGGTGAAATCTCTTCAGATTACCTAAATAAACTGACACCTAGAATACCAAAGGTCTGCAAGGCTGTAATTGCTGCAAAAGGATGATTCTTTGACAAAAGCAAAGTTTGTAGGACACAATTATTATTTCAATTAAAAATCATTATTTCTTATCTTGTCACTTACTATATTTCCTATTCATTTTGCTATATTTCCGATTCAAACTTATTTCATGTATGTTTTCGAAGTGACCCCAAACCTTTGAACGGTAGTGTTAAAATAAAAGCAATGAAAACCGCAACGAAAACCGCAATAACAGCTGTAGATAGAAAAGCAAGGTTACTTTGTCGGAGCCAGCGGAGTCTCATTCCCTTTAAAGAGATGTCTCTCAACACTGCTGTTTTTAAGAGCGAATGAGAGACAGTTTGTTGGAGCGTGTGTGCGTGTGCGTGCAAAAACATTCCAGTCCATCCAGAGGTCTGGGGGATGAAGATAAAGCCTTTATAGGTGTCAGGTTGGAAGAGTGGGGTCCTATCACTGTTAACACCCCCCCAGATGCACTGCTCCCTCTGGCTTTTTGATGTGCTCAAGGCCTTAAGAGACTGGTGAGCTGGATTCTCTTACAGACTCCACATACCGAAATCAATATTGCGCCACCTCCGTGCCTTTTTATGTCTTCCCAGCTAATGTTTGCGCGCCGGGTTTAGGCACTCCCTGCTATAGCTCTTGCAGACCGTACAGCTCAGATAGGTGGACCCAGCTGTAGGACCAGATGCTATGGTCAATAACAGAGACCTGTTAACATGTAACAGATCTGGTTATTTCTCTGGACCGTGCTGGTCTTAATTCGTCCCGTAGCCGGTTCTCTGTTGCACACAACCACACTCTGAACTTAGTCAAGGCAGGCCCCTGGAGGTGAAGTGAGTCGAGGTGGGTGTTTCTTCACTGTGTTCTTTGCGTGTATGTTTTATTGCTGACTGTGTGTTTGTGTCTATGTTTTACTGTTGCGTTGAGATAGTGGAATATTCCTATTTCTTTGGGACTGTGTGATATCAGTTAGCTGAAAGTTAAAGCAAGACAGTGCCTTTTTGTCTTGATGTAACTGTGAGAACCTCTCTCCCTATATAAGAAAGATATAGAGAGACGGAAAGTAAGGGAAGATATTGGGGGGCAAGAGGGGACGATTTTGACACATCATCAGTAAGCTCTCTCAGAGTTCTTCTTAGATCTTTACTTTATAATGTTCTCATTGTCGCCGCTATGAAATTGGGAAGGGTCTTTTGTATTGGTCTCTTTTAATGTGTGTCACAGACAATGGCCCTCATTCATGAAACGTGCGTATGATAAAATTGGATCTTAAAATGATCGTACAATAATTTCACCGACAGCGGGCATTCATTAATATTATCTTTGTCGTATTCTTGCGATCAAACTCACGTGTGTTCGGAGACCGCGTAAACCAATGTCAAAAAATAAGATCATGCTTGATTCGCAATAAGACCATCATTATCACACAAAACAACAATCGTAACAGCCTCAGTAACAACAACCACAATTATAATAATAGGTCATATAAAATAAGATGACTAGGAACATAATACATTAGGCTACAAACGTACCACAATATCAAATATTGTATTAGTACTGTGGGCTATTATTGTATTATTTCTTTATTTCACTTTGTTCTGCATTTTCTCTCTTCTGTTGTTCATGCGTTTGTAAGGATTGAAATGCCTTTGTGTGTGTAATACGCCAGACTAATGAACTGGCTTTGCCTAAGTCACATGTTTTTTTTTCTGCTCATGCCAAAATATATATAAAAAATTAAATGTGATAGTAGTTGTATTATCTGTTAATTATAATATTATTGGAAAACTACACTATAAGAGAATGTTTCCACTTGTTACACGCAGTACTTTTAAGATAAGCTTCCTGTCCCAGCCGCTGTCTTGGATGGAAGATTTAAAACCGAGAGGTTGATAAGGGATGATCTGGTGCGTTACCAGCTAAGAGACAAATGCAACGTCTCTGCTTTACAAAGTTGCAATGGTCCTCGCCGGGCACAAAAGGAGAGGTTGAGAAGTAGCCTACAGAAATGGGAAGAAATGCATCACTATAACCTGATCCTGAAGACTCAGACTCTGGCAAAACTTGTGTTTCTATAAGTTACTATAGACAGATATTTAGCATAACGTTATTATTTAATTTCAAGTGAATATATTTTTTTTGTTTTTACAGCCAATGTTAAATGCTAGTTAAATGCTGAGCGCTTAAAATGTGATTTGCAAATTGATATGTCATTTTTCCTTTAAATTTGATTGAATCCCAATCAAGTACATTTACTATTTTATTTATACATATACATTTTATTTTATATATATATATATATATATATATATATATAAAACCAATACTCGACATACATAAACACAAAATTGACGGATGTAGTTTGTGACTAAATGAAAAATGATGGTTAGTCCCTCCCAACGTTCAAATCTGAAATATTCTCTGAGAAGGTTTCATGAATGAGGGCCAATGTGCGTAAATGCATCACACACCATATCTCAGACACCACTGACTTGATTGTTCCCACATTATCATAGACATCCAGCATTCACAAACGACAGTGATTGGCCAGATGGTGGTGCTGTAGCATGTGATTGAAAATGTAAACATTGCAATGTCACACCTTTAAGTTTGGCCTTAAGGCATGACATTTTGTACGTCACGTCATAAGAATAATATTAGAATTTAGTGAATGACATTTTAAAACCATTCTAACCCCGATCTGTACAAAACTGATAGCAAGCGTCAATGCAATAATATTGTAGTAAAATTGTAGTAGAATTGCGCCAACAGTTGTTGCCTTCTCACCAAGCTGCTTGCCTATTGTCCTGTAATCTAAAACAAAAATCCAGAAAATCTCATTGAATGATTTTTAAATAATTAATTTGCATTTTATTGCATGACATAAGTATTTGATAACCTACCAACCAGCAAGAATTCCGTCTCTCACAGACCTGTTAGTTTTCCTTTAAGAAGCCCTCCTTTTCTCCACTCATTACCTGTATTAACTGCACCTGTTTGAACTTGTTACCTGTATAAAAGACACCTGTCCACACACTCAATCAAACAGACTCCAACCTCTTCACAATGGCCAAGACGAGAGAGCTGTGTAAGGACATCAGGGATAAAATTGTAGACCTGCACAAGGCTGGGATGGGCTACAGGACAATAGGCAAGCAGCTTGGTGAGAAGGCAACAACTGTTGGCGCAATTCTTAGAAAATGGAAGAAGTTCAAGATGACGGTCTAGGGCTCCATGCAAGATCTCACCTCGTGGGGCATCAATGATCATGAGGAAGGTGAGGGATCAGCCCAGAACTACACAGCAGGACCTGGTCAATGACCTGAAGAGAGCTGGGACCAAAATCCCTGCTGCAGTGTGTGCAAACCTGGTCAAGACCTACAGGAAACGTATGATCTCTTTAATTGCAAACAAAGGTTTCTGTACCAAATATTAAGTTCTGCTTTTCTGATGTATCAAATACTTATGTCATCCAATAAAATGCTAATTAATTACTTAAAAATCATACAATGTGATTTTCTGGATTTTTGTTTTCGATTCCGTCACTCACAGTTGAAGAACACCTATGATAAAAATTACAGACTTCTACATGCTTTGTAAGTGGGAAAACCTGCAAAATCGGCAGTGTATCAAATACTTGTTCTCCCCACTGTAAGTTGCCTGTCGAGACATTACAGCAATGACTTGTGAGCAATTAGGGTAAACGGCCTTGTAAAGGGACAGAATAACAGATTTTTCACTTTGCCGTCTTGGTGATTTGATAACCACCTTTCGGTTACTATTCACATGTTTTAACCACTTGGCTAGCTCTAGCCTGAACATTAAAGATTACACATCCATATGTCCAAGTAGGATATGACTTTCCATGGGGTCTACTTACTTTTTCACATGACAGTATGTAGGACAGTTATATTGCAAGCCATTTCTTTTTAATATATTGTAGAACAAGGTCAGTACCATAAAATTGCCTTGTCCCTCAGGTCAAGAGTTGGAATTTAATAACAAAAATATATATTTAACTCCCCCTTTAAATGTCATAATACAAAAGGAATTGTTATAGTTAGGGTTTATTGGACTACTTACAGAAAGATAAAGGCTGGGTGTTTTGTAAAAGCACTATGTGACAGCTGCTGATGTAAAATTTTATTGATTGATTGATAAGGATCAGCTAAATATTATAAGAAATGTATAGAGAATAGCTGTCCCTCAATTTAATCTCCCTAGTGTTACCATTGATATAAACGCAACATCCTTGACAATTTCTTTCTGGGTTAAAGGTTTATTGAAGGCAGGGATGTTTTTAAATAGATATACGTAAGACATTTAATGATTCATTTGGGAATTTTATGTGAGGACTTGATCTGTATCTGTCACCGGTGTTATACAGTTTATATAAAGCGTAAAGAAAATGTGATTAAATAATTAGATGAAATCACATGATTAAGGGATTTCAATATTGTTACATGATGGGGCTTTCCTTTTGATATAAATTGCTAAATTAAGTTGCAGCTGAAAACCAAAGCATCTACAGACAGTGCAGGGCTGCTTACACACCGCAGAGAAGCTTGATATTTTATTTTAAAACACTGACACTCAGTATCAATTAATGTATGGTAATTGGTTTTATTTTGGGAAATATATTTGAAAGAAAAATCTACTGAAATGAATATGTTGCTTGTATAAGTATTCAACTTTACACAGTCTCCCAGTTTACTCAGATTAAAGAATCTGCCATAATGAGGACACATTTACCAAACCATTGGCCTCCACCTGTGAACCATTTCCTGGATAACAAAAACACTTTTGAAGGATCAATGGTCAGGCTGTAAATCTGAAGGAAAAGGCAGACCAGAGAGTATTCTACAGAAGTTAGAGAATAAGAAGACAAATGCATAGATGCAAAATAATATCCAAGTGTTTGAATATCCCAGCGAGCACAGTTGGATCAATAATCAGGAAGTGGAAGCTGCATCACACCACCCAGGCATTGTCTAGAAAAGGCTGTCCCTCAAAAAATCAGTGCTCAATCAAAACTGAACAGCCCGATGTGCGGTGTAAACTAAACACTACTCATGCCTCAAACTAAAACTGCTCATGCCTCAGACTAAACACTGCTCATGCCTCAAACTAAACACTGCTCATGCCTCAAACTAAAGACTGCTCATGCTACAGACTAAACTCTGCTCATGCCTCAAACTAAACACTGTTCATGCCTCAAACTAAACACTGCTCATCCCACAGACTAAACACTGTTCAAGCCGCAAACTAAACACTGCTCATGCCTCAAACTAAACACTGCTCATGCCTCAAACTAAACACTGCTCATGGCAGACTAAACTCTGCTCATGCCTCAAATTAAACACTGCTCATGCCTCAAATTAAACACTGCTCATGCCTCAAACTAAACACTGCTCATGCCTCAAACTAAACACTTCTCATGCCTCAAACTAAAAACTGCTCATGCCTCAGACGAAAAATCTCTACAGTTCAATATGGTGGTGGCAACATCATACTGGGGGGATTCTTTTCATCAGCAGAACTGGGCATCAGGTTAACATTGAAATGGATGGAGCAACTTAAAGGGAAATACTGCAAGAGAACATGCTACAGCCAACTCTCAGCAGGACAAGGATCCAAAGCACAATGCCAAAGCAACATTAGAGTGGCTCAAAACCAAAGGTAAATGTCCTACAGTGGTCAAAGTCCTGATCTCAATCCCATTGAGAATCTCCGGCACTATTTCAAAGCTGTGGTCCAAAAGCATTGTCCAACAAATGAACAAAGAAATTGCACAAACCTGCCAAGGAAAATGGGTCGAAATCACTCTGTTACTCTGATCAAAGATGATACACACTTACCCAAAAGCTGTTACTGCAGCGAACGTTAGCACTACCCAGTGACTCTCTGGGTCTTGAAGAAATACATAAGCAACATATACAAGTTGAAAAAATATATTTCCAAACATAAAACCAATGTCACCTTACAATAATTGATTTTAAGTGTCAATGTTTTAAAATAAAATATAAAACAGAAGGAAATGTACCATTTGTAATTCAGTAAAATGCAAAACTTGGACAGAGGTCTGAATACTGTTGCGAGGTGCTGTACGGTGGGTTAATGGTTTTCATTGTTAAGGAACTGCATTACTGGTGTTACTCCATGGAATATTGATAATGTGCCATCAGGTTTGCTGAATTTCATTGAATATGATTTTTTGAATTTAACTAAATGTTGTTGCATTCATTGGTAAAGATTGTAAAGATATGATAGTGACATTTTGATTCACTCTTGACTATAAAATTACTATAAAAAACACAAAGGCAGAGACAATACAATGGCATAGAATATTACTTTAAACATACCTGCATCCATCCATCATCTTCCGCTTATCCGGGGCCGGGTCGCGGGGGCAGCAGTCTAAGCAGGGATGCCCAGACTTCCCTCTCCCCAGACACTTCCTCCAGCTCTTCCCAGGCCAGCCGGGAGACACTTTAAACATACCTGCATGAAGTACGTTATTACTAATCTTTTTTTTTTATACTATCATTAACCTTTTGTTTTATGTTGTATGCAAAGATAACAGTCGTATTACAATCTAGAAAGCTTATTATATATACCAGTAGTGACAAACAAGCATTTTATTACAATGTTATAATATAAACATATTAAATATATACTAAACTGTAATTTATATTGATTTATAATGTTAAGGGGTTAACTATGATCTTAATATACATTTTAGTGTAAAAACAAAAATTCAATTTGAAAATCTGCTCTTCAAAAATACATATTTCTTTCTTTTTTTAGAATGACCCAAATATAAAAGAACTAAACTGTGTTTGTGCTCTGGTAGTGGATCTGTGTTCAGGTGACCTTGTATTTGTTTGTGTCAGGGTGTGTGTGTGGTGTATGTGTTTGTGTGTGTGTTGTCTGTGTCAGGGTGTGTGTGTGTGTCCTCTGAGGGCGCTGTCTGGGGTGCTGTGATCCGTTGTGTTGCTCATTGGAGGGAGGCGAGGGGAAATGGCTTTATTAGCCACCAGAGCCCTGCTGCAACCCCTGGTACACCCACTCATGTTTCTTCCACACTCCGCTGGGCAGCTCTGTTTCTGTACCAGCCTCGCAACCCACCTGCTAGTCAGCCCGTATCCACACAACCCAGTTCTCAGAACACACTTCCACATAGCCCAACCTTGCTAGACAGAGGTTTGCCTGCTCTTTCTGTAGAGTTGTGTCAATGAACTGGAAATGATCGGCCATACCGATGACTTACAGACATTTAATTCATTACAAAGTAGCGTAAACTAGAGTCTGAAGTGAAATATGCTCTACAACACAGATTATAGGTAATGGGATGATTGACAGATTAAACTACTTTTAGTAGTTGAAAGAGTAATAAAAAATGTGGTACACATACACAATATTATCATAAAAGGAGTGTGTTTTGGCAGTAAAAAAAGGGTGTGGTATATGGTTAATATACCACAGCTAAAGAGCTGTTCTGAGCATAAAGCAGTGATTGGATACATCCCTAGCTGTGGTGTATTGACCATATACCCCAAACCCTCAGGTGCCAGATTGCTGTTTAAAAACAGTTGGTGATGCAATTAGAACAGTAAGAAGACTTTTCCATTCCTGTGGTATACAGTCTGATACACCACAGTGGTTATTATTTATGACTCATTCAGATTATAATGTGTAGATTCAGGCAATTTGTCACTATGGATTTTTTTGTCAAGAACTATGTTGCTGTCAAAGTTTTCCATTTGAGCATGCTACTATAACATGCGCTGGTGGCGTTAAGCTCCTTCTGGAAGGAGACTGGGAATGTTACTGTGAATGTTGTAGTAGTTAAAGAAAGATGGCTACAGTGTAGTGTTGAGTCCTGAGAGTCCTCACTTCTCGCTTGGGCAGATCTGCACATCACTGTGTGTCTCAGACAAGCTTTGGCGGAGACTCTTCGGAGTTCTCTGCCGAAGATTATGATGGAGGCTCATCTGAGGGAATAGATGGAAAGAATACGGGAGTAGGCGGGAGGAGGGACAGGAAGAAAGCGGCTGTCAGAAGCGCTCCTCTTCTCCCCTCATCTCATCAGAGGCGGCGCCATGCTGTAGCAGGAAACAAAGGGGTGTCTGTCATCCGAACCCTGCAAGCAGGGCTGCTATCTGTCACACTTAAAAACAGCAGATAGACGAAAACAACAACTAGACTCCCCTCCTTCAAAACTCCAGCCCCTTTGATGAAGTGCAAAATCACTGTTGCGCTTCAGAAAAGGCAGTCACGCAAAAAATACAAAGCATCTTCTAGACTGCTAGCTAATCCCTCTTGAGGAAGGTATCTCAGCTCTCTACTCACACATGCAGGCTGGGCCCCCCGCTAGTTGGGGGAACGTGGAGAAATGTCGCCACCCAGTGGCTGTCCTAGGAACTTGTACACAACCTGTGGGACACGTATCTCAATATTGCAAAATAATTTCCTCTCCTCAACTCCCTTCCTTGATCTGCAGTAATTTGATGAAATAACTACAAAAATTCAGGCAAATTCATGGCTGGCATCCAGTGGAAAGTGAAGGCATTCACGATAGAAAATAACAACACACTCCCCAGTTTTCTGTATAACTCGATGGATAATAGTATTATTAAGGAAACGTTGTGTTTTTACCTGCAGTTCGTTTTCTGCCGTGATTGTAAGGAGGGTTTCCACGAGGGGGCGTGCCATGCGAGGTCAGCTCCTGTGTCAGGAGGGGTCCTGCAGGTGAGTGTCTCTCTCTGTCTCTGTCTCTCTCTCTGTCTCTCTCTCTCCCTGCTGCCCCCTACTGTCCACATTACCAGTTCAGAAGAGGGAACACTGACCATTGTAATAGCTTGTTACAGTTGATCATCCAGTTATGCATTTAGTGTGACTGGAGTTCCACAACAGGGCTATGCTAAGCTGACCACCATGTACGCCATCAACCTCCTCCACACAGGGTTACGTAGTAGACGAGGAGGCAGCTCACCAGTCTCGCTGGGAGCAGGCCTCCCAGGAGACAATAAATGAGACCACCCGCCCGTGTCCAAAATGCAAGGTGCCCGTGGAGAAGAGCGGTAAGACGTCCTGTTTCCCCACGCCTCTGTCTCTCGCCGTCTGTTTCCCGATACCATTTCCAATGCGCACGTTATCTTCCATCTCCACGTTCTTTCCCGTAATGCCCTTTCGTTTTCCGTCTCCTCGGGCCGCCGTTCGCGGCGGGAGTGATACCCTGTAATGGATTTCAAATGTCACCCGTTTGTACGTCGTCCTTTTTCCCCAACCCTCCCTTATCGCCCTCGGCCCACGGTGTTTCCGCTCTGCGTTCCCAGGAGGCTGTATGCACATGGTGTGTCCCCGGGCCCAGTGTCAGTCCGAATGGTGTTGGATCTGTGGTGTGGAATGGAACAGGGAGTGCATGGGGAACCACTGGTTCGGCTGACTCCGACACCTCACGAAGGCGTTCTACCACTCAGGTGTCCCTACCGAAGGATTTTCATGCAATCAACTAGGTGTTTGAAGACACAGTACATCTGCGACCTGACCTATCACCAGCTCTCGAGCAGTGAACTCATTTTGCTTTAGTTACATCATTTTGTTGACACAAGATTATCATCTTACTGCCCAATATAATGGAAAATGTAATTTACTTGCACAATGGTGTCTCTGTGTTTGTTGTACAATAAAAGCTTGTTATCCCAATATAATTATTTGTGACTTTATATGGTATTTATAACATCCTTTATCCAAATCGATTTATCTATTACGTATCTATACTATCTATTACAGTCATGTGCATACAATCCGGGGCCCCCTGAAAAGGTATATGCCTGGGCCCCCTCACTTACAGACAACATTGTCATTATTATGATATGTGGGCCCCCTGTGATTCATACCGACATTTCCCCCGCGTTAGCTACGGCTCTGTGTGCTGACATGTTATGTTTGTGTGGCATAGGTAATCAAACACACTATCTTGGCATTTGACGTGCTGTTAGTCTATTTGTTTTTGGCAGTTTAGTAGTCTTTCTATACCTGCTTTGTTGCACAAGAAAGGACTTTAGTTCTTGAACACTCCACCCGTTTTCGTACGGCATAAATGTTGCGTCTGTCAATCCGGTCGCAATGGCAACCACATCATGTCGATCAAGCAGTGTTCTGAGCTGTGGCTGTGAGTGGCCGAGTCTCAGTGTTGTCATTAATAGGAAGCCTTTACTGAGATATAAATAGGTCTGAAAAGAAATGCTTCATAAAGGTAGGAAACCAACTGTTTGTTGAAAAGGAGAGCATTTGTCTTTCAGTTCTACACTGAGTGATTATATATATATCCTTAACAAGCACAGCTGATAACCAGCAATAAACATGTCCACAACCTCAGTCCTAACAGCTCAAACAAACTCCAGGGCTGTTTAACATTACAAGATAAGACCGTTGCTTTGTTAGTGTCATTGCCTGTCAACTTTATGACATACAGGCTGTTGTGTAACAAGCCCATGGGGTCAGAATGTACCACATTGTTGAGGCACAGTACTACAGGTAGGGATCGCCGCTCGCAACAAACAGATGGAATGAGAAACAGTGAGCGGGCCCACAGAAGACTTTCCTTTTACCTGATATCTACCAAACAACAATCCACTCCTCATCTTTCTGGATGACAAGGCTTTAGCAGGTTCAGAATTTACCGGAATCTGCCAACTCCCTGTGTTTTGAGTGAAAGCCTTTGTTTGGAAGTAGCCGCTACACTGACTGGCCGGTCACAGTGATATTGGAGCTGTGCAGCTAGTTGTTCACAGAGTGGCCTTTAGGCCTGGGACACAGCAGGATGAAGAGACTGAACCCAGGTAGTGCCTCTGGCCACCACCACCGTGCCATGGAAATGGAGCTAAATGATGTGCTGGTAAACAAGGTGAGGGGAAAATTCCGCTTTGTTGAATAAGTCAGCCTTTCAATGTTGTAATTTGTTGAATAAGTCAGCCTTTCAATGTTGTAATTTGTTGATGTCTTTTTTTTTTTTTTTCAAGTCATCTGAAGCCCTCCTCTCAATACATTTTCAGTCATTGTTACTCGGCTCAGAAACGCTTTGTGGTGTTTTACTACATAGGTTGTAGTTGGAGGTGGTATTTCAGGATTGGCCATTTTCAATACGCCCTGTGATGCATTTCAGTGTACTGTATGGTGATATATGTGTGTCACGATGGTCTGTTCTGCAGCCAGTAGTTGAATCTCAGATCTCCAAGACGTCAGTGTCCAGCGCTGTGAGGGCCGCTGCCCAGTGGGCAAACTACACCGGCTGCCGCTGGAAGCGAGCCTGCCGACAGTACGTTAGGAGAAAACACACAGGTACCATTACAGATTACACCCCAAACTCAAATGCACTGATAAGACTTTAAACACTCAGCGCTCTTTGAACGCACACTAAACACCCCCATCTTCCAGAATAACTGAAGATTCAGATAACCTCTGGCATCTCCTGGGCATCACTATTAGGTCGACGTCCTGTGCTAAACGCGGACTGACGGGCCTTTCTGACGTTTACTTCAAGAAGGTTCTCTTTCACAGTTAAAGTAAAATAACATGTTTTAGGATCACCTTGTTTAAAGGTGAGTTCTTTGAGACCATGTACAAAGGCTTGGCCTGGGATGAGGACGTTGTAGACGGAAGACAAAAAAGCGTTAACCTCAATAAAAGACTGCTGGACCATTTCAGAGACCTGGCTGCTAGCGACCAGGACACGGATGAGGTGAGGCCCGGAAAGGTATTCTTCTGTGAAGTTGTTCATTTTAGCTCTGGTATACATTTAGATCAAGGTTAGAGATGGTCTGACTGAAGTCTGGTGATGATTTTCTTATTTGATTTAACAATTGAATTAGGAACAGTCTTATTTACAATGGCCAACCGGCAAAAATGTAAGTATGACTCACAGACTTACTCACCCGGTTCTAGGTGGACCTTCAGTACCTTAACGACGTGATCGCAGACGGAGCCGACCCAAACTCGACAGACCGTTACGGACAAACCGTTTTGCATGAGGTGAGACTGAGTCCTTTGCCGCCATGGCTGTTCATGGAGAAGGCCGGGTGCTCAACGCGTCTCCCGTGTGCTGGTTGTAGATCTCGAGGGCATGGAGCGTGGATGTGATGCGCTTCTTCCTGGAGAGGGGGGCGGACATCCGGCGCCCAGACTGCTACGGGGTCACACCTCTGCATGTCGCCGCGGCTCTGGACTATGAGGAGATGATCCGCTTCCTACTGAAAAGGAAAGGTCAGAGGTTAAACGTGGCTGTGTCAAATGTCTGTCTGTCCGACAAAACATGGGTGAAACAGGCGTGTGCGCGTCACAGGTCTGATGTGAAGGTTCTTACTACGTATCATTACTGTAGCTCCCATCCTGTCCTTTCAGCTGACATCGATGCTAAGACCAACCTGGACAGACAGACTCCATTGCACTACGCTGCTAAGAATGACGCCGTGGGGGCTGTCAGGCTCCTGCTGCAGAACGGGGCAGACATCTCAGCGCAGGACTACAAAAAGAGAACGCCTCTCCAACTGGCGGCCAACCTCGGTACTGCCCAACATGCCTCTCAGTGCCCTGTCGGTATTGCCCATTCGATAGTGTGCTTAGAAAGGAATAAAACCTGACTTTATCAGGACACGCGTGTTCAACATGACCTTAGAAATGCTCTTGTTTTTCTGGTGCCCTTGCGTGTATTCAGACCGGAGCGAGGCTGCACGGACGCTAATGGAACTGGGGGCAGACGCTGGGGTGAAGGATTCTGATGGTCAACTCTGCATCACCGCCATGATTGATAAGATGACGTCAGTGGTAAATGGGGGACGGTGTATCACCGGACAACTTCCGAATAAATTAACAGACTTGAGGACTATCAAGGAATTTATGGATATTTTAGCAGACGACATCTTATGTAGTCTTTTTGGGTTCTTTCGATTACCACAGGTTTCTGGAATGATCTCTCTCTGCGTGGCTTTATCATATCAAACATATATGCAAAATACATAGTATATAAGAAAATATGAAATATGAAACAAAATTCCTAGCTGTTTACCATGTTGATTTGTTCATGTATTGGCGTTAAACTGGTAGCAGCTGTAAAAAAAAAAAAAAAAACAGACAGAGTTTTAGAATATAAAAATAATGCAACTGTTAAACAGAATTATGGCAGTTTTAATGTAAAGTTATGTAGTTTGATTTGCAATCGTAGTGGTATAATAGGGTCTGTGTGGTCACAGAACCAGTGGAGTACATGGACTAATTATTGTTATCAGTTTGGCCTGACAATGTGTTTTAGCGGCTTCTCTATTTGGTCACCCTATAGCATTATTCAGCTCTCTTTGGCCTTGTCAGGCTCATTTGGCTCTGAACCAGTTCCATGTGACTGACCGGATGACAAGGCAACAGTTCTACTACCTCCACCTGCTGGAGCCAGAGCCACCCTGCAAGCACAGCGCACCGGGAACGTGCCCACGAGGTAACCAGCCAAAACAGTCTGGAATTAAACGCTCTCTCCACGATACAACTGTCCAAAATGCGTATGGTGAATGTGGTCCGAACCTTTCTGATCCGTGACATTGCTCTCTTTTTTGGATTCCAGAGAATTGCGCCAGTGAACCTACTTCACCGGTATGTCACCCTTTCATTACATCAACAAGGTTGTTAACTACTGATGTTGTGCTTTGTGATATTACCACGTGTGCTTTTCTCTGAGAATGTTCTGTCAATTGCTCCAGTTGGAGTTCATAGTTCACCAGGGGAAGCTGGATCTTATCATGCATCCCGTGGTTCTGAAGCTCATCACTGTCAAGTGGAAACTATACGGCAGGTCAGTTCATCAGTGAGGGAGACTTTCAGATTCATGTGCTGTATAGTCAATAAAATATAGCAAAGGCTCTAATAATTCACAGAGGTTGACACATACCTAAAGTCTGTACCTTTAATATTAATGCTGAATGCTGGCTTAGTGTTCCACTGAATGGTAGCTGTGTGTCTTCGTAGGATGGGGGCTTGGATACTCCTTCTCCTCAACTTCCTGTTTATCGTCTCTTGGACGACCGTGGCAATCTCCGTGTCCGTCATCCGAAATGAAGAGCCTTATGTTTTTCCTGAGGTGAGAAAGTGACAGAGGAACACTTCCATTAAATATGGTGTTTTAAGAACCACATCTGAGACTCCACGTGGATCCACCATGAAAGTATGTCCATGTACAGGTCCCAAGGTCTGTTGTACAGGTACAGTATATACTATAGAGGCTTGGACGTGTGACTGCACACGAGTCACTAGGAATGTCGTTGTGGACCCTGTGTATCAGTTGCTGTTGTGTTTGGAACAGCTACTAAATGAGATGTTACACAGTGAGCGTATGGTCCTGCAGGACTGGTGGCGTGTTTTCGGGGTGGTGGTGGCCCTGGGCTTGACTGTGGTCGAGGTGGGCCGCGAGGTGGCGGAGATGATCGGCTCCAGGACCAAGCTGAGGAGCTGGCAGAGGTGGTATGAACGGCGCATCAACGACGACCTGCGTTGCACTCACCCCATGTGGCCTGAGGTACTTTGTAGCGTCCCTCCTCAGCTAGCGGCCTCTCGCACACACAAGTCTTACTGAGGTTACTAAGCCTGATCTGGGAATACGCAGTTAACCAAATGAAATACAATTAAAATCTGAGGGAAAGTCCTGAGCTCAAAACATTCTATTGGCAGCTTTTTATGTAGGGCTACAGGTTGAGTTTTAGTCCACACTGAAATTTGATTGTGTGGCATGACATTCTTTACATTTTGTCTTCCTGCTGCAAAGGAGAAACATTTCTTGGAAGAGCAAATCAAGTTAATCCGTCGCATGAAGGGAAACTACTTGCAAGACCCCTGGTAAACACATTTGTTTTGTACTGTACTTGATAAATCTCATACGGATATGATTTAGCTCTGGCCTAATTGGCAGGCGCATGATGCTATCTAATTTGGCTGTGCCGCAGGAACATCTTTGATTGGCTCGTGTACATTCTGCTTATGGCAGTGTTCGGGATCCATGTGGCGGACATCTTCTTGCTGTCAGGCACACTGCGAGACTACAGCCTGCGCCTCTTCGCTGTGGTCATCATCTTCCTTTGGCTCCGACTAATGAAACATGTTCGAGCCTTCAGGTAACCAGACTGACCACCGCAGAATAGACTTATCCTTTGTACATTATTTGTTTACTTGTGTCCTCGAAGAAGTGCAAAGCATTTATTTTATAATCTACCTATAGAATCTGGTGATAAAGAATAACTCATGTTTAATTCCTGTTACCGCTGATTACTTTTCACTGGTCGGTGGACTGTTCAATGGCTCATTGGAACAATTTGCTGAATAAAAAAAACCGAAAAACACTGAACACCTGCACAGGATGCTAAATATTCACGAAGCGATGCAAATTATTTACGGGGCAACTAGGGGAATAATAGCGACACCTGGCCAGTTTATCTATTGGTCCACCTGGAAATCTCAGGTTCCATGACAACAAAACATGAATGGGGTACCACAGGCCACCCCCCCGTTGCCCTGACAACAAGGCAACCGGAGATGATAGGCCACTGTATAATCACAATACCCCTCCATTATCCAAAATAAGATACATTTTTGAAACAGCATGTTTGGATATATACAACTCTGGGAAAAAATGTAACAGTTGTAAGTTCACCTGTTTTGATAAGGGCCAGCATATTTTGCTTCTTATTCTTTAAAAAAAATATACAGCTCTGGAAAAAATTAAGAGACCACTGCTGGCCCTTATCAAAACAGGTGAATTTACAACCATTACACCTGGTCAGACTAACATTTACAGTCTCCGCAGGGTCATGGGTCCATTCATTGTCATGCTGGGTAACATCGTCGGAGATGTCCTACGCTTCCTTTTTCTGTATGCTGAGATCTTTATCCCTTATGCATGTGCCTTCTGGATTATATTTGGAGGTACGTTGAGCAAACAAAGACGAGGTCGGGCATGTTTCATAAAACAGACACTGTAGCCATGTTAATATGATAAAAATACACATTTCCACTAGTCATTGTGACCGGTCCCCCCCCAGGGCAGGCCTCCATACCCAGCATGCGGACAGTGCCCCAGCTGCTCTACAGCCTGTACCGCATCACCCTGGTTGATGAGTATGAGTTCAATGCCATGGTGGAGGTGGACTCCATCATGGCCCACTTCCTCTGCGGCACCTTCCTGGCTTTGTCCTCCATTCTGTGTGTCAACTTGATGATCGCCCTCCTCTCAGACACCTTCCAAAGGTACGGCCCGTCAAAATAATATCTGGGATTTGAAACATAAAGCTTACACACATACTTTTTATGGTCAAAAGCTGCATATTGCTCAAGTATCAGTGTTCATCTCACCGACAGACAAATCCTTCATCGTGAACCCCTCACTCTTGGCAGCGGTGTACACGATTGTGTTTGTCTCCTATCAGGGTGTATGACAATGCATTGGCCAATGCTGTGATGCAGCAAGCGTCCATTATCCTGCAGGTGGAGGAATCCATGCCCCGCCTCTGCCGTTTCTATGATGACCAGCACATACACCGCTTTTGTGCCCCGCTCGGTGAGTTCTACGATGATGACATCAGAACGGATCCCAAGCGGCACGCAGAGATGAAGATGATCACCACTCAGATCAAGGTGACAACAAGGGTCTGTGTGGGTGATTAGGGTGAGGAAGAGTGCTTGTTTCTCTTACACTGGTGTTTTTCTCTCTTTTTGTTCCGACACTTTAGGAGACCCTGGACGAGTTCCTGGAGATCCAAAAAGAAGTGAATCCCTCAGAACAAGTTGGACCTGATGATTCTGACAGAGGTTCAGGGTAGGCCAAGCACTGCCTCCATTTTACCTGATCTTAAATGTATTATTTTGGGCTCTGTCAAGATCCATCTTTTCTGGTCTCCCCAAGGGGAAGGCACTCTTCATCTCATGTTCAGGGGGAAAATCTGAAGACTCTGCAGAGGCTCCAGATGGACCAGAGCCAGGACCTTAGTAACCTGAGGGCAGACATAAAGAACCTCCAAGCTCTTATTCACCAACTGATCCAGTCCCAGACCAGCTCATGTCAGTATAACAGTACATTGACCTCACAGAGTAATGTCTGTGCTGGGCCTATACAATAAGATACCAGAGAACTTATCTTGTGGAGTCCGACTGGGTCAAAGGTTAAACAAAGATTAAAGTATATTCAGAGGCAGTCCAATTATGAGAACCAATTGAGAACCAAATCCAGAGTCTTTACGCATAATTTGTCGTGGCATCATCCAAATAGGCCTACCATAGAAATATAATATATGGACTTTCCTTTGTTTTGTTTTTGATCCAGTTAGTAGTTAGACAACACTACTTCTACGAGGCCTATTATAATGTGGAAAAGTATAGCTATGTTTGTTTGAGTATCTCATGTTCGTCCAGAGCTAAGATTGTGGACCCTGTACAGGTGTGGGCTGTGATGTGAATGGAGCAGAAAGCACTGGGTCAGAGACCATCAAAGCACCAACATTCAGGTGAGGTATCACTGGTTTAGCACATCTTATCTTTTTAATGCAAATATTTGACAAAAAATAATAATACTAATTTTAGGGAATAAGATGTTTATGTATTCACATCCAGGATTAAGGAAGCTCAATTAATAAAATGTCCAAGTGCCAATGCCAACTAACAGCAACTAGAAATCTACAGGAACAGCTAGCATGCTAATTGTTCCCAAATCCATCAGTCAATGCATCAAATGTTTATGGTGGCCAATAAAAAACTGACTTTTCACCAAAAATAAAATACTGTTGTAATATTCCAAATGAATATTACTGTCATCCAATACTTTCATTTTCAGTTTCAAAATTATACAAAATTACAAAACAGAGTGGCTGTAAATCTGACCTTCTCTGGATCTTTAGTCTGCTTCTTCAACAAGCTGTGAATTTAGGAATATAGTATTTTGGGGTCTGTTGCGGTTGGAAAACAATAGCATGATCATCCCCTGAGGTAGTCAAGCAGGTGCCTCCATAATTTAGTTGGGTTGCTGACTCAACCTAGCCTATAGCTATTGTCTAAGATCAATATCTGATTTGTTTGCCTAACAATGATACATGTACATTGTTTGAAAAACACACACTTTTATAAGCCTCATTAACAACAGCTTCAATAAGCTCTGTATGGTGAACAAGAATCATGCTCTAGGCATCACTGAATCAAATGAACAAAATTAGTCTACTTTTTTTTCTTTACTGAAAAGTTTTATCTGCAAAAAAAGCTGAACTTCCATCACTACTCGGCTGGATTTTTCAGTTATTGACTAAATTCCACACACCTCGTCAAAAATGGGGATCTCCAGGACTTGTTGACCCCTGGTCTATGCCCTTATCCTTTAAAATCCAGGTTAAATTATGATTAATTCATAATGTTAAGATGTATTCTTTCATGCAATGTAACACTTTATTGGACAGGAATGTTTGGAAAGAACTCCTTGAACTGCCACCTTAACGTGGTGGAGGGGTTTGAGTACCCGAGTGACCCTAGGAGCTATGTTGTCTGGGGCTATATGCCCCTGGTAGGGTCTCCCAAGGCAAACAGGTCCTAGGCGATGGGTCAGACTAAGAGCGGTTCAAAAACCCCCTAATGAAGAAGAAAATTGTGTGTCCTGTGACGTCGCCCGGCATGGCGCAGCCGGGGCCCCACCCTGGAGCCAGGCCCGGGGTTGGGGCTCGTTCGCGAGCGCCTGGTGGCCGGGCCTTTCCCCATGGGGCCCGGCCGGGCCAAGCCCGAACGAGCGACATGGGGCCGCCCTCCCGTGGGCTCACCACCCACAGGAGGGACCATAAGGGGCCGGTGCAGAGAGGATCGGGCGGCAGTCGAAGGCGGGGGCCTAGACAACCCGATCCCCGGACACGGAAACTAGCTCTAGGGACGTGGAATGTCACCTCGCTGGCGGGGAAGGAGCCTGAGATGGTGCGTGAGGTTGAGAGGTTCCGACTAGAGGTAGTCGGGATCACCTCTACGCACGGCTTGGGCTCTGGAACCACACTCCTTGAGAGAGGATGGACTCTTCACCACTCTGGAGTTGCCCATGGTGAGAGGCGGCGGGCTGGTGTGGGTTTGCTTATAGCTCCCCAGCTCTGCCGCCATGTGTTGGAGTTTACCCCGGTGAACGAGAGGGTCGTTTCCCTGCGCCTACGGGTCGGGGATAGGTCTCTCACTGTTGTTTGTGCCTACGGGCCGAACGGCAGTGCAGAGTACCCGACCTTCTTGGAGTCTCTGGGAGGGGTGCTGGAAAGTGCTCCGACTGGGGACTCTATCGTTCTACTGGGGGACTTCAACGCCCACGTGGGCAACGACAGTGACACCTGGAGGGGCGTGATTGGGAGGAACGGCCCCCCTGATCTGAACCCGAGCGGTGTTCAGTTATTGGACTTTTGTGCTAGTCACAGTTTGTCCATAACGAACACCATGTTCAAGCATAAGGGTGTCCATCAGTGCACGTGGCACCAGGACACCCTAGGCCGCAGGTCGATGATCGACTTTGTTGTCGTTTCATCTGACCTGCGGCCATATGTCTTGGACACTCGGGTGAAGAGAGGGGCGGAGCTGTCAACTGATCACCACCTGGTTGTGAGTTGGATCCGATGGCGGGGGAGGAAGCTGGACAGACTCGGCAGGCCCAAGCGTACTGTAAGGGTCTGCTGGGAACGTCTGGCCGAGTCTCCTGTCAGAGAGATCTTTAACTCCCACCTCCGGCAGAGCTTTGACTGGATCCCGAGGGAGGTTGGAGATATTGAGTCCGAGTGGACCATGTTCTCCACCGCCATTGTTGAAGCGGCCGCTCGGAGCTGTGGCCGTAAGGTCAATCGATTTACCGGTCAATCTACGTTCCTACTCTCACCTATGGTCATGAGCTTTGGGTCATGACCGAAAGGACAAGATCCCGGATACAGGCGGCCGAAATGAGCTTTCTCCGCAGGGTGGCTGGGCGATCCCTTAGAGATAGGGTGAGAAGCTCGGTCACCCGGGAGGAGCTCAGAGTAGAGCCGCTGCTCCTCCACATCGAGAGGGGTCAGCTGAGGTGGCTTGGGCATCTGTTTCGGATGCCTCCGGAACGCCTTCCTGGGAAGGTGTTCCGGTCCCGTCCCACCGGGAAGAGACCCCGGGGAAGACCTAGGACACGCTGGAGGGACTATGTCTCCCGGCTGGCCTGGGAACGCCTCGGTGTCCCCCCGGAAGAGCTGGAGGAAGTGTCTGGGGAGAGGGAAGTCTGGGCATCCCTGCTTAGACTGCTGCCCCCGCGACCCGGCCCCGGATAAGCGGAAGAAGATGATGATGATGATGATGATGATGATGTTTGGAAAGATAGAGGAGAGTTTGGCTCAACCAGATTTAAACACACTGTATTTTACATTACATGAAAACTAGTTAGCTATGTAGACTGCT
This sequence comes from Esox lucius, assembly GCF_011004845.1. Taxonomy (NCBI): domain Eukaryota; kingdom Metazoa; phylum Chordata; class Actinopteri; order Esociformes; family Esocidae; genus Esox; species Esox lucius. The sequence goes on along the minus strand of NC_047574.1, from coordinate 25,105,075 downwards.
ACACCACTGTAGGCCACAGACTGATTTAAAATGTAATTCTAACCAAATATATGGCTTCGGCTAGCCCATCACCTTCTGTAGAATGGTGACAAGAAGTGACACCCCCCCCAAAAATGAATACAGACCTTGAGAACATACAAGGCTTCTGGCTACTTTTAGTCCCTAACACTAAAACTTAATGACATGAGAACTAAGAGCCATTGTTGTTCTAAACTGAAACTAAACAGAAAGGTTTATATCATGTAGGCCTATAACAACTATCTGGGAAAAGTGTAATTGCATGGTGCACTCAGCAGATGGCCACAGGATGTCTGAGAAGTATAGGGGCATGCCTACTTTGACCTGTTCATTAGTTGTAACTCATGAGTGCTCTCATCTCCAGTCCTCCAGGTCCTCAACTCGCAGATTCGTCGACACTGAAGATTTTACCCAAAGAGACCACATCTGTTACAGATGAAGGACCCGAAAAAAGCAATAGCAAAGCATTATAACATTAGTTTTGTGGTATATTATGACATTAACATGCATTTACTTGCTTATTTAATCCAAGCCTATTTATTTGACTCAGTTGTCCCAGGGCGCCGTATAGTCTTATGCTTATATTTCTATATATGGTTTTGATTTTGGGATAATCAAGAGACACCCAGTTATAATTTAACTGATCTGATTATGATGCGAGCTGGCTTTCAATGTGAATACGCGATGGTCTACTCATGTCTGGTAGTCGAGTCTGTATAGATCCTTAACATTATTGTTGTACAGTGTAAATAAAATATATTGCACAAGCCGTCTTGCCCTGACATGATTTGGAGTGTCACTGCCATCCTCAACAACTTAATCATCCTCAACAAATTTCTCAACGCCTTTTGAACGACTCATTAACCAGTGTCATAACTCCAATGCACTTTTAGAAAGACGCATCCCTAAAAATGTTACGGTGACTCGCGTTGTGCCACCGCTGTCGATGATCCAAAACAGCCTCTCATTTTCCATTAGTCAGCATAAAAGTTTCCTCACTTCTACTAGCTCGCATAACGACCCGGCTGATATCCGTTTCGTTCCACACAGGACAGTGGATAGGATAGGACTGGGCTGTTGCTAGCAAGGAGAGGTAGCTAGTAGTGAAGATGGCGGCGGCGGAATCTGATCGTGAAGTACCGTCTGCTCTGTGTACCGAATTCCTGAATTTCTCTGCCAAGGACACCGCTTCGGTAGGCGACAGTTGTCACATATATGTATATTTGTTGTGTTTTTTCTAATCAAAGCGAGTAGAGTTCACCAATTTCACCGACTGTATTTATTTCTCTATTTTTTGTCTTGACTATTTTTTCTTCGATGTGATGGTGGCCTTACAGTACAGTTGCTAGCTAGCTAACGTTACCGTACTGGTACTTGGCTAGTAATGCTAGATACTTAGCTAGCCTTTGAGAAAAATGTCATTATGTCAAATTGCAATGCATACTGTAGATGTAAGATGAATTGGTTTGACAATGTCATTTCCACGATCACTAATTCGCTATCAGTTGTTTTACTAATATCTGGTCAGTTGGTGGGAAGTGTTGCTGCTGGCCATCACTGACTAACGTTAGCATACTGTCTTGTACGTTCATTTGCTCGCAGCACAGTCTCTGGATCTAGCAACAGCAGTTAAGTCAAAGCTAACAACAGCTATCTAGCTGTGAAGCTAGCCAGCTAAGCTACCGTGACAACGTTGACAAAACACGTAATATGGGTTGTTATGAGGGGTCCTTATGTGTGAAGTCCGCCCTGTATCTCTGTTGGAAACATTAGGATGTAGCAAGTTATCTGAATAGTAAAAAAACGACTATAGTACAGTATATCATGGGGCGATGCCAGGTTGAGGAAAAGCTGGAAATTAGCAAACATTAACGTCATTAGCTAACTACGCTAACGCTATTTGCACAAACCTCGTAGTACAGTACCTAACGTTGGCTTTCTAGTTACTAATTACCCCGCTTATGTATTAGTCACATTATATGTAGCTAATTGTAAAACATATGTTTCCAATACAAATGAACAATGTAGGTTGATACAACACTTGTTGAATGCAAATAATACTTATTTACTCTGAATATTCTTTTAACGTTTATCAATATTACATATCATTAGTGGTAAATGTGGTAACTGACATCTGCTTTGACATAGCTAACGTTAGCTTGGCCTTGCATAACACTTCGGCCTAATAACATAACGTCGTTACCTTTAAAGGTAACACTGTCAAGGGGTTAACGTACACAGGTTCAGTGGATATTTAGGTCAGTGAGACATCGAGACCGGCAGGTTGGCCTTATTTACCTTTGCCTACGCATGTAGTCTAATGTAATGAGCATGCATAGTGCAAGTATGATTTCAGAGAATCACAGCGATCTTCAGACACAATATTTAGGTGCGAAGTCAGGGATATGTAATAGATTTACGTTTTAGTCATTCACTTATTCAGTGTCTTAAATAGAAGAGCCGAGAGCACCATGCGGACATTTTAGAATAATTTATTAAATTACTGGGACCGTTTTTCTTTATTAAGTAATGTAACAGGGTAAATTACCAACACATACTGCACAAAGATAGGTTCCATGCACTTTTTCTTTGGACAGTTTCCTTTCTGTAAGTTATTGATAAATACATATTTTTGATTGTAATAATTCTTTCAATGTCATATGTATGTGTATATGTATATACATGAGACATTTTCACATATTTCCTATTTTATTGTTGTAAGCAGTGGGCTGCCAATTGTCTTATCATGAGGGAAATTGAAGATATTCAGAAGTGTGAAGTGTACACAGGGGGGCGCCAAAGAACTTGAGGGGAAAAGATGTTGGAACCCTGTCTCCTATATTTTAAAGGTGCATGTTTACGCCACCTATCGATAGTGAGTAGAATATTGGTTCTATAACTCCATTAGGATCTGACAATATTATTGCAAACTATGAGCATAATGACCGGTCTAAAACAGTGTCCCCTCAAACCACCCGTGCTGGAGCATTGAACGCCGATGTTTTAGATGGGGTCGAAGTTGATGGGCCCTTTTCATAACTATGGAACACAGAATAAACAAAGTTAACAGCTAAACCAATCAAAATTCCATCTGGGTTTTCTATTGCATTAGATGCATTGCCATATTCCAGAGACTCATTGGTGGCTAGCTAGTGAATTTGAAAGCATAATCGTGCTATATAGATATCTCTATCTACATGACCACTAGAACAGATTGTAATTGCTTGTTTTGAGCTGAAAGTTCCTTATGCATTATATTTGGTCAAACAACCACAGTGCATGTTTGTTTTCATAATATTTTTGTGGAGAACACCACAAGTCTTAGCTAGGTTGTAATACTCTTTTCAAGGAGTGTCTGCTCGAGAACATCCATCCATCCATCTTCTTCCGCTTATCCGGGGCCGGGTTGCGGGGGCAGCAGTCTAAGCAGGGATGCCCAGACTTCCCTCTCCCCAGACACTTTCTCCAGCTCTTCCGGGGGACACCGAGGCGTTCCCAGCCCAGCCGGGAGACATAGTCCCTCCAGCGTGTCCTAGGTCTTCCCCGGGGTCTCCTCCCGGTGGGACGGGACCGGAACACCTTCCCAGGAAGGCGTTCCGGAGGCATCCGAAACAGATGCCCAAGCCACCTCAGCTGACCCCTCTCGATGTGGAGGAGCAGCGGCTCTACTCTGAGCTCCTCCCGGGTGACAGAGCTTCTCACCCAGCCACTCTGCAGAGAAAGCTCATTTCGGCCGCCTGTATCCGGGATCTTGTCCTTTCGGTCATGACCCAAAGCTCATGACCATAGGTGAGAGTAGGGACGTAGATTGACCGGTAAATCGAGAGCTTCGCCTTGCGGCTCAGCTCTTTCTTCATCACGACAGACCGATACATCAACCGTATTACTGCAGAAGCTGCACCGATCCGCCTGTCAATCTCCCGTTCCGTCTTTCCCTCACTCGTGAACAAGCCCCCTAGATACTTAAACTCCTCCACTTGAGGCAGGAACTCTCCACCAACCTGAAGTGGGCAAGCCACCCTTTTCCAACTGAGGACCATGGCCTCGGATTTGGAGGTACTGATTTTCATCCCAACCGCTTCACACACGGCTGCAAACCGTCCCAGTGCATGCTGAAGGTCCTGGTTTGAAATGGCCAACACGACAACATCATCTGCAAAGAGCAGAGACGAAATCGTGTGGTCCCCAAACCTGACACCCTCCGGCCCCTGGCTGCGCTTAGAAATTCTGTCCATAAAAATTACGAACAGAACCGGTGACAAAGGGCAGCCCTGCCGGAGTCCAACATGCACTGGGAACAAGTCTGACTTACTGCTGGCAATGGGAACCAAGCTCCTGCTTCGGTCGTATAGGGACCTGACAGCCCTTAGCAAAGACCCCATACTCCCGAAGCACCCTCCACAGGAAGCCGCGAGGGACACAGTCGAATGCCTTCTCCAAATCCACAAAACCCATGTGGATTGGTTGGGCAAACTCCCATGAACCCTCCAACACCCCGTAGATGGTATAGAGCTGGTCCAGTGTTCCACGGCCCGGACGAAAACCACACTGTTCCTCCTGAATTCGAGGTTTTACTATCGGCCGTATTCTCCTCTCCAGTACCCTGGCATAGACTTTCCCGGGGAGGCTGAGAAGTGTGATCCCCCTGTAGCAGGGATGGAAATTAGCACCCGCCACCAGCCAAATGCGGGTGATTTTGTGTTGTGGCGGGTAAACTCGCTTCACCTACCGGCCACCGTGGCGGGTAAATAAAAGTAGCATACTGTTTCACCCGGACACTTTCGGAAGAGGATTAGTGCCAAGCAATAATAAAAAAAATAAAACCATCTCGACATTAAAGTCATTATAATGCAAGATTAAACTCGTTAAATTTAGAGAAAAAAGTCTAAATACAATCTTGAGAATAAACTCATTAAATATCAAGAATAAAGTTTAATAATCCGTATTATGGTATCCTGGGAAACCACGATGAATTGCGCGTAGGTGAAGCCAGCGATAACCTTGCATTTGTCCACTGGTTGTCAATTCATGTTGGACAAAAGCGAGTACATCGCGCAAATTGGACAGATTTTTTCTTCTAAAAAGACCTAGCCTCTTGCAAATTCTCTTTTTCATTCTGTCATAATTAGCTAATAGTTGATAGTATTTCTTTGTTACTGAAAGAAAGTCTATAGCCTAATATAGCTTGAATAATTGATCCAACTCTGCCATCAGTATGCAATGCACACTGATCGAATGCGTTATTCTACATTTAAATTAGACTTTTATTCTCGATATTTCATGAGTTTATTCTCAAGATTGTATTTTGACTTTTTTCTCGAAATATAACAATTTTTTTATCGAAACACAACGACTTTATTCTCGATATGTAATGAGTTTATTCTCAAGATTGTATTTAGACTTTTTTTCTCGAAATATAACGAGTTTTATCTCGCATTATAATGACTTTATTGTCGAGATGGTTTTATTTTTTTTATTATTGCTTGGCACTAATCCTCTTACGTATACTTTAGAGGCGGCGCACATAAAAAAGAATGTGGCGTTACATCGCAGGCGTTAAGAGGTCCGCTGAGAAAACATCTCCGGAGGAGCCAGAGGACAAAGAGGTGAAAGTCAAAAAACTTTTTTTTTAAAGAACAATGGAGAAAAGCAGACAATGGGGAGTCCCGCGATTGGTTAGTTTACGACGAGACAAATCTGATAATGTACTGCTCTGGATGTCGTCAACACGCTTCACGTTGTTGGTTAAAAACAAGAAAGTGGCTGGTAAAAACATTGAGTGGCTGGTAGATTTTGAAATCCACCAGCCACAGTGGCCAGTGGACAATTTTTTTTATTTCCATCCCTGCCCTGTAGTTGGAACACACCCTCCGGTCCCCCTTCTTAAAAAGAGGGACCACCACCCCGGTCTGCCATCCCAGAGGCACTGTCCCCAACCGCTGCTTAGGCGTGTCAAACAAGACAGCCCCACAACATCCAGAGACTTGAGGTACTCAGGATGGATCTCATCCACCCCCGGTGCCTTGCCACCGAGGAGTTTCTTGACTACCTCAGTGACTTCAGCCCGGGTGATGGACAAGTCCACCTCTGAGCCCTCAGCCTCTGCTTCCTCAATGGAAGACGTGACGGCGGGATTAAGGAGATCCTTGTAGTACTCCTTCCACCGCCCGACGACATCCCCAGTTGAGGTCAACAGCTGCCCACCTCCACTGTAAACAGCGTTGGTAGGGCACTGTTTCCCTCTCCTGAGGCGCCGGACGGTTTGCCAGAATCTCTTCGAGGCCAGCCGGTAGTCCTTCTCCATGGCCTCACCGAGCTCCTCCCAGGCCCAAGTTTTTGCCTCCATAACCACTCGGACTGCAGTCCACTTGGCCTGCCGGTACCCTTCAACCAGGCCTGATAGGACTCCTTCTTCAGCTTGACGGCATCCCTTACTTCCGGTGTCCACCACCGGGTTCGGGGATTGCCGCCTTGACAGGCACCGGAGACCTTACGGCCACAGCTCCGAGCGGCCGCTTCGACAATGGCAGTGGAAAACATGGTCCACTCGGACTCAATATCTCCAGCCTCCCTCGGGATCCAGTCGAAGCTCTGCCGGAGGTGGGAGTTAAAGATCTCTCTGACAGGAGAATCGGCCAGACGTTCCCAGCAGACCCTTACAGTACGCTTGGGTCTGCCGAGTCTGTCCAGCTTCCTCCCCCGCCATCGGATCCAACTCACCACCAGGTGGTGATCAGTTGACAGCTCCGCCCCTCTCTTCACCCGAGTGTCCAAGACATACGGCCGCAGGTCAGATGAAACGACAACAAAGTCGATCATCGACCTGCGGCCTAGGGTGTCCTGGTGCCACGTGCACTGATGGACACACTTATGCTTGAACATGGTGTTCGTTATGGACAAACTGTGACTAGCATAGAAGTCCAATAACTGAACACCGCTCGTGTTCAGATCAGGGGGGCCGTTCCCAATCACGGCCCTCCAGGTGTCACTGTCGTTGCCCACGTGGGCGTTGAAGTCCCCCAGTAGAACGATGGAGTCCCCAGTCAGAGCACTTTCCAGCACCCCTCCAAGAGACTCCAAGAAGGTCGGGTACTCAGCACTGCCGTTCGGCCCGTAGGCACAAACAACAGTGAGAGACCTATCCCCGACCCGTAGGCACAGGGAAACGACCCTCTCGTTCACCGGGGTAAACTCCAACACATGGCAGCAGAGCTGGGGGCTATAAGCAAACCCACACCAGCCCACCGCCTCTCACCAGTCCATCCTCTCTCAAGGAGTGTGGTTCCAGAGCCCAAGCCGTGCATAGAGGTGATCCCGACTATCTGTAGTCGGAACCTCTCAACCTCACGCACAATTTCAGGCTCCTTCCCCGCCAGTGAGTTGATGTTCCACGTCCCTAGAACTAATTTCCGTGTCCAGGGATCGGGTTGTCGGGGCCCCCGCCTTCGACTGCCGCCCAATCCTCTACACACCGACCCCTTATGGTCCCTCCTGCAGGTGGTGAGCCCACAGGAAGGTGGCCCCACGTCGCTCCTTCAGGCTGTGCCCGGCCGGACACCGTGGGGAAAGGCCCGGCCACCAGGCGCTCGCATACAAGCCCCAACCCCGGGCCTGGCTCCAGGTTGGGGCCCCAGCTGCGCCATACCGGGCAACGTCACGGTCCTCAAAATGTTTTTCATCATTAAAGGGTTTTTGAACCGCTCTTAGTCTGACCCATCGCCCAGGACCTGTTTGCCTTGGGAGACCCTACCAGGGGCATATAACCCCAGACATCATAGCTCCTAGGGTCACTCAGGTACTCAAACCCCTCCACCACGTTGAGGTGGCAGTTCATGCTCGGGAACATAAATAGAACATTACCTCATCGTCTCAACCAAAGATAATACGTCCTAAAATGTATTGGTGCTCCTAGAAATAAAAGAAACAAGATCACATTTCTTTCAGCATCGAAGTGTTTGTCAATTTAAGAACAATGTAAAACTACCTCAACAATTTAATTGTGCTCTTAACTTTCTGCAGTAGCCTGTATTGTACATTTATTTGTACACTTATCTGTAAAGAAATCACAGAATGTGTTCTTATTGAAACTATTAATTACAGAATGCCACCAATGCTTGTACCCCAATCATTCACATCTGAGGTTAAACGGTCTATCTCTGTTGCAGGTAAGAAATGTATCGGCTTTGTAGACGGGTTTCCCTTTGCTTACCTTTTTTTAAATACACCATGTCAAATCTTATGGCTGAATGAGGTATAAATGTTTTCTTATTCTAAAATATAGAAAAAATACTTGTATTATTAAAATGAGCTGCAATTAGAAGCCTCATCAGAAGCTACATTTTTATTTAATGATAAAAATGATAGGGTCGGAAGTTACTGAAATGTCAAAACATCGGTGTCAGCATCGGCCAATTCTGTTCTAAGAACATCAGCTATCGGACAATCATTTTCTTATTGGTGCGTCCTTAATAAATATGGTTAAAGTGTATTTTTCATCTACTAACATTTCTTAAGGAGGCAGTATCTACTTTTGCTATGAATTCTGGAACCTTTTTATGAACAGACCAATACAGAGGAAGTAGATTCTACTACGAAACTAGATTATGTTGAGATCTTGTGAAATGTATCTTTGCTAACTTTAGTAATTAAGTATTTGTACTATAATGCCTCTTTTAATGTTTAAGAGATTCATGTTTTTATTCATGCATGTATTACTGTTTTACATGAAGGTTAATTTACATTTGAAATGTACATTTTGATTTAGCAGACACTCTTATCCAGACTGACAGTAAGTGCATATATTAAAAAAAGCAAGATGAAACAACCATATAGCTCAGTAGTAAGTGTATTTTAATTAGTTGTCGGAGAAACCATTGCTGGGATGGAGACCATGCAATTAATAAACATAATAAGCAAAGTGTACAAAAAACAAATAGAGGGGTTGGGATTGAAATTATTTTAGATAATGTCTGAAAACCCACCTTTTCATCAACTTTCTGAAAATGGGCGGAGAATCGTCTATCCTAGCCTCGAGGGGAAGGTTGTTCCACCAATGAGATGCTAGGACAGAGAAGAGTTTTGACTGCTTGGAAATGCCCTAAAGAGGCGGCTTGGCCAAGAGCCGTGGTTGAACAAAAACCCAGGTAGGGCCATCGGGATTGAGCAATGCCTGAAGGAATCAGGGAGAAGCCCGTTATGTTGCTGCATTGGCAGTCATCATGGCCTTGTAATGGATACAAGCTTCAACAGAATGCCGGTGGAGTGTACCAAGTAGCAGGTAACATTTGGAGAGCTTGGAAAGTTTCTCCACGTCACCTGGTAGGAGTGGGCTGCCGATTTGGATGCAATCCACAAGTGTCCAGAGTCTGAGACACCCAGATCTGAGAAGGTGGAACTTTGTGTCATATGCAGAGTATAGATCTAAGAGGATGAGGTTAGGAGAGAGAGTTTGCTAGGGCACTGTGAAAAGCTTCTGTTACATAGAGAGCAGTCTCTGCCCATTTTGAAGCCTGACTGTCCTGAGCTAAGTAATGAAAATAAATTGATAGGTGAGCAAGAGGGAATAGAGAGAATCTGTATTTTGAAGACAATTAGCCCTGTGCCACCAACATGGTGACCAGATGTTCTTGGACTAGGAGGAGAAAATTAGTCAGGTGAAACAAATAGTCAGATCCATGCCTCTATTATGGCCAAAAAGTCGAGAGCCTTGCAGGTAGCATAAGCCTGGATGAACTCAGTCTTGTTATTAAATATATCCACTACCGTTCAATGGTTTGGGGTCACTTAGTAATGTTCTTGTTTATGAAAGAAAAGCAAATTTCTAGTCCATTAAAATAACATCAAATTCAGATGTTACAGATTTTACAGTATCAGAAATACAGTGTAGACATTGTTAATGTTGTAAATGACTATTGTTGCTGGAAACAGCAGATTTACAATGGAATATCTACATAGGTGGACAGAGGCCCATTATCAGCAACCATCAGTCCTGTGTTCCAATGGCATGTTTTGTTTGGTAATCCAAGTATATCATTTTAAAAGGCTGTGATCGTTAGTAAACCCTTTTGTGATTTTTTTAGCGCTGTTGAAAACTGTTGTGCTCATTAGAGAAGCAATAAAACCGGCCTTAGACTAGTTCACTATCTGGAGCGTCAGCAATGATTGATTCAATTACAGGCTCAAAATTGCCAGAAACAAAGAACTTTCTTCTAAAACCCATCAGCCTATTCTTGTCCTGCGAAATGAAGGCTATTGCATGTGAGAAATTGCCAAGAAAGTTAAAACCTTGTGCAACGTGTACTACTCCCTTCACAGAACGGTGCAGACTGGCTCTAACCAGAATAGAAAGAGTGGGAGGCCTTGTGTGCAACTGAACAAGAGGACAAATACAGTAGAGTGTCTGGATCTCACAGGTCCTCAACTGGCAGCTTTATTAAATAGTACCTACAAAACGCCAGTCTCACAAAACACCGCAAAAAACAACGTCTGCAGTGAATAGGCAACTCCGGGACGCTGGCCTTTGTAGAGGTGGGGGGGAGCCATATCTCAGACTGGCCAAAAAAAAAAAAATATATATATACACACACACACACACACACACACACACACACACACACACACACACACACACACACACACACACACACACACTCACCTAAAGGATTATTAGGAAAACCTGTTCAATTTCTCATGAATGCAATTATCTAATCAACCAATCACATGGCAGTTGCTTCAATGCATTTAGGGGTGTCATCCTGGTCAAGACAATCTCCTGAACTCCAAACTGAATGTCAGAATGGGAAAGAAAGGTGATTTAAGCAATTTTGAGCGTGGCATGGTTGTTGGTGCCTGACGGGCTGGTCTGAGTATTTCACAATCTGCTCAGTTACTGTGATTTTCACGCACAACCATTTCTAGGGTTTACAAAGAATGGTGTGAAAAGGGAAAAACATCCAGTATGCAGCAGTCCTGTGGGCGAAAATGCCTTGTTGATGCTAGAGGTCAGAGGAGAATGGGCCGACTGATTCAAGCTGATAGAAGAGCAACTTTGACTGAAATAACCACTCGTTACAACCGAGGTATGCAGCAAAGCATTTGTGAAGCCGCAACACGCACAACCTTGAGGCGGATGGGCTACAACAGCAGAAGACCCCACCGGGTACCACTCATCTCCACTACAAATAGGAAAAAGAGGCTACAATTTGCACGACCTCACCAAAATTGGACAGTTGAAGACTGGAAGAATGTTGCCTGGTCTGATGAGTCTCGATTTCTGTTGAGACATTCAGATGGTAGAGTCAGAATTTGGCGTAAACAGAATGAGAACATGGATCCATCATACCTTGTTACCACTGTGCAGGCTGGTGGTGGTGGTGTAATGGTGTTGGGAATGTTTTCTTGGCACACTTCAGGCCCCTTAGTGCCAATTGGGCATCGTTTAAATGCCACGGCCTACCTGAGCATTGTTTCTGACCATGTCAATCCCTTTATGACCACCATGTACCCATCCCCTGATTGCTACTTCCAGCAGGATAATGCACCATGTCACAAAGCTCGAATCATTTCAAATTGGTTTCTTGAACATGACAATGAGTTCACTGTACTGAAATGGCCTCCACAGTCACCAGATCTCAACCCAATAGAGCATCTTTGGGATGTGGTGGAACGGGAGCTTCGTGCCCTGGATGTGCATCCCACAAATCTCCATCAACTGCAAGATGCTATCCTATCAATATGGGCCAACATTTCTAAGGAATGCTTTCAGCACCTTGTTGAATCAATGCCACGTAGAATTAAGGCAGTTCTGAAGGCGAAAGGGGGTCAAACACAGTATTAGTATGGTGTTCCTAATAATCCTTTAGGTGAGTGTATATAAGATGGGTAAACGAACACAGATACTGGGCAGAGGATGATTGGAAAAGTTTTATGGATAGACAAATCTGTTTGGATCACAAAGAAGAACATTTGTGAGATGCAGACCAAATTAAAAGATGCTGGAGGAGTGCTTGATGCCCCCTGTCAAGCATGGTGGAGGCAATGTAATGGTCTGGGAGTGCTTTGGAAGTGGTGAAGTGGGACATTTGTACAGGGTATAAGAGATCTTGAAGAAGGAAGGCTATCACGTTGCTCCTATGACCGGACAATGATCTAAAGCGCACCTCCAAACTTTGCAAGAACTATTTAGGGAAGACTCAGTCCGCTGGTTTTCTGTCTATAATGGAGTGGCCAGCACAGTCATCAGATCTCAACCCTATTGAGCTGTTGTGGGATCAGCTTCACCGTATGGTGTGTAAGTAGTGCCCATCAAGCCAATCTAACTTGTGGGAGGTGCTTCAGGAAGCATGGGGTGAAATCTCTTCAGATTTCCGTAACAAATTGACGATTAGAATGCAAGGCTGTAATTGCTCCAAATGTTGGGTTCTTTGACGAAAGCAAAGTTTGAAGGACACAATTATTATTTCAATAAAAAATATTTTTATCTAACCTTGTCAATCTCTATTTCCTATTCATTTTGCTCTATTTCCTATTCAAACTAATTTCATGTATGTTATCATGGAAAACAAAGACATTTCTAAGTGACCCCAAACTGTTGAGCGGTAGTGTATATTTTTGATTTCATGTTGTTTGCTATACTATATTTCTGTATTAGATTTCCTGTCGTAACTATGTATGTCTTTGGAATGTGTGGTTTTGTTTGGATTATTCCATGAAGTACTCTATTTAAAACTTTTGAAAGGGGTCAAAAGTACTATGTATCCTTGTGATAAGCAGTGGCTTAAATTGCAGCAAGAAAGGGAGGTGTGGTTATGATGCCCATGTTGTTTTTATTATGAAGCATGGAGGTCCGTTATACAAATGGACAGAAAAATACCTATTCATTTTTACATTGCTTTTACAAGACATTCAATAATTAGAGTCCGGTCCTTAGTGAATTACAAATGACCGTAGTGGTGGAGAGGCTACAGGTCAAGAGTTTATGCTATTTTTTCTATTTCTGTTCTAAATGGAGGTGCACATGGCATTATGATTTGTGATCTGTGTGTAACCACAGGAGAAGCCTCTGTAGTGTGTCTGGTAGATGGTGCTAGAGGGAGTCGTGTGGTAGCGCTCCAGCTGGTTGCCTTGTGCATGTTTGCCTGGCATTCACACCAATATCACAGGCTGACTCCACCGAAACTGTCCAGCTCCCCCTGGCATTCCACATCAATCTGTCCTATGTGCAGTTTGTCTGTCACTGTCTTACGCAGTGGAACAAAACACATCTACATCTGGCCTCTTAGAAACAGGCCCTCTCAAAAGGTATGCCATCAAAACACAGAAAAACAACGGTTCCTAAACTTTTTTAGGGGGTCAAATGAAAAGTGTGCACCCACACGTTGTGTCCACTAGTTTAGGAAACATTGCTCTAAGAAATATTGGAGTGTGAATGAGTGATAGCCTGTGTATTTTGCTAGCCTAGCTGTGCTTTTGTAGTCTGTTGCACCTTTGGTGCAGATTGCCCAACTTCTACAAGTCAGTTGTGAACTAATGCCCTCAAGCCTCACAAGTCTCATCACGATTTACCCCCTCTCCACAGAAATGGCTCCAGGCGACCGACCTCTACAAGGAAGTTTACCAGCACCTGGCTTGCTATGTCCCAAAGATCTACTGCCTGGGGCCCAACTTGAACCCCCAGAGTGAAGACCTGCTAGCCCAGCTGCTGCTGCAGAGCCCTCTTGAATGGTACCTGTGTGGGGAGGACCCCTCCATGGGCCTGGTCAAGCTAGAGCAGAACAACCAGCCCTCACAGCTCTGCGGACACGTCTTCAGAGTGGGAGAGCCCACCTACTCATGCAGGTGGGGGCCATTTGGCGCGCGCGCACGCACGCACGCACACACACACACACACACACACACACTAGCTGCCCTTTCCTTAACGGGGGAATTGGATCAGGTTGGACCAAGTGTTAAGTCTCAGAGGTCAAACTTTAAGCTTCCCGGTAAGCGTTCCCGCCTGGTTGACCGTACTGGCTAATTCTTCTGTTGACCGTACTGGCTAATTCCATGCTCTGGAGCTGGTGTTCAGTGGATAACCATTGCATTGCACATCCATGCTTATCGCCCTGTGGACACTAAATGTACACCCATCCAAAGAGCGTCCACTAAACCTTTGTCCTGAACACCTTTGCATATATGTGTACGTAACAGGCCCGCCGGGTCATTTTAACATGGGGTCAAAACATGACCCGGAAAAACCGTCTAGACGTGATTAGACACTGGCTGCTGGTCTCTCTACCCATGTCAAAATGTCTCTCTACCCTGCAGGGAATGTGCTGCGGACCCCACCTGCGTGCTTTGTATGCAGTGTTTCCTGGGCAGTGTACATAAAGAGCATCGCTACAGGGTAAGGACGCCGCACACCACACACTGTGATTCGCTATAAGAAGACCGAGGGCCCGAAATCTTATCTAGTTGTGAGGAGAGTTTATCGTGGAACGGAACACAGGCCGAGGCCCCGGTTAATCCGGTTTGGGCCAGGCTTCTGTTCTGCCACGTTGGCCTGACGGCGGGTGCAACACGCACGCTCCTCAGGTTCCAGGCTCCGGTCACCCGGGGCCGAATGAAAGGTGGCTTTGTACCGACGTCTGCCGCAGGTGAGGCAGAAGGCAGCGGTCGCAGTCCTCTTCGGAAATGAAACGACCCAAAAGCTTCTCCTGTCTGGCGCCCAAATGAATGTGTCTGTTGTGTCCCCTCCAGATGACCACCTCTGGTGGGGGGGGGTTCTGCGACTGCGGAGACACAGAGGCCTGGAAGAAGGGCCCTTACTGTCAGAAACATGAGCCCAACATCAGCGACTCCTGTCAGGAGGTGAGCGTCTGCTAGCTTGTTCACAAATGGGTCATTCACTGCTGTTGGTCTTTCTAGGGCGCTACACAGGGTTAGCGATTGCTGAGTGCAATCAAATGTTTCAACGGAGTCATTTTCACGTCAGCAGTTGTCTCAGTGCTTTACAGATAGTCTGAAACCGTAAAGGTCCCAGAAAGTTGAGGCCACCTGAACTCGCACTCTTTTTGTTTTACCAGGTTAGTCTTGAGATGAAAAACAAATAATATTGCAAGGGAGATAGGGCCCAAACATTTACAAGCTATAACACAAAGGACCGCAGTTTTAAACCTGTTTACACTTTGAGATTCAGGACGAGTGGTTCACGTGTGTGTAAAAACATTGAAAAGGGGAATAAAAGCTTGATCCGGTTTGACTGTTGGCAGGACCCCCTGGCCCACCTTTCTCCTGACATGGTCGCCCGCTGCTACAACGTCTTCTCCATCGTGCTGAGATACGCTGTGGACATGCTCACCTGGGAGAAGGAGGACGAGCTTCCCCCCGGCCTAGAGCCTCCGTACGTTACACCCGCGTGGCCGTTTTGTCAGTTCTCAAGTCCTGGTTGTTGGTTGTTCCTACAACCCATCTATTCTAATCCCAAGCGGGTGGGTGTTCACGCCTGTTCTTTTATCTTCAGAGACCGACATGACACCTACTACTGCATGCTCTTCAATGACGAGGTGCACACGTACGAGCAGGTCATTTACACCCTGCAGAAGGCTGTCAACTGCACCCAGAAAGAAGCAGTCAGCTTCGCCACCACAGTAGACCGAGACGTGAGTCCCCCTGCGCTGAAACCCGCCCGTTTATGTCACGAATATGCCACGTGCTAGGCGTGTAATCAAACCGCCTTGTCTCGTGCTATGCAGGGGAGGAAATCTGTGCGCTTCGGTGACTTTGCGTTCTGCGACCAGGCCAAGTCCGTCATCGTGGTAAGTATCCTGTGTCCGGGAAGATCAGCGTCCTTCGTTGAAAACGACCAACGTCCCCGCCTCTGCCGCTAATGATCAGTGTACGCGGTGGGTCATTTGAGGGAGTATGTTTTTGTGTGTGTGTGTGCATTTGTGCAGAGGAACACCGGTCGTCAGTCCAAGCCCTTGAGAGTCCAGGTGATGCACTCGTCCGTGGTGGCGCACCAGTGTTTCGCTCTCAAAGTCCTGCAGTGGCTCGGCCATGTTATAGGATACTCCGGTCAGTCTCCTTCCTCCACCCAAACTAGTTAACGTCCACGGTCTGCCTGCCTTATGTGACACACCCTCCTTATAAACCACCTCATCTTTTAAACCACAACATGGTTTATCTGGGGGGGATGTGGACGCATTGTTTAGGGTTATTGTGTTGTGGTTGTCTGTTTTTTGTTATTGTGTATGTGCGTGGGTAGATGCCCTGAGGAGGATTCTTTGTCAGGTGGGCCTGGAGAATGGGCCAGAAGGGGAGAACTCCTCCCTGGTTGACACCCTCATGCTCTGTGACTCAAAGATGTGGAAAGGTGAGGAGTTCCTCTGACAGCATTGGGGACATTTCCATGTAACTCAATCATTATAATAGCATTTTGTGATTCTCTTTTTGAACTCTGCCATTGTTTTCCAATCCAGGTGCCAGGAATGTTTACCACCAGCTCTTGATGAGCAGTCTTCTCATGGACCTCAAGTACAAGAAGCTGTTTGCTATTCAGTTTGCCAAAGTAAGCCTCTTTTATTTGACCCTTGATTTGAAAGTCACGTATGTCTGCTCTGAGAAGCATTCCACTATAGTTGGCTACTTGTACAAGTGTACTCTGTGTTTGCCGATATCTGCCCAATGTCATCAAAACCAGCTGCTTTTATAGTTTTCATTTTATGGCTAAAGATTATGATTCTATTTATATATTTTGCACTTATAAACATCATTATACACATACAGCCCAAAAAGGTATGTTATTGCAAAAGTCCCAGAATGTAACTTCACTACTATTTCAAAATCAATGTGTTCTGTATTCGAAGGGCTGAAGGTTACAGACAGGTTACAGGCAGGCAGGCAGACATGTGGACAGGCAGACAGACACTTATCAGACAGACAGGCCGACCCATTAAGACATAGATGGACAGACAGCAGGCTTTACATCAGATGTGCCTTCTTCTTAGCCTGCTTATTGCATCACACAGACTGACTCCAGAATCACAGGATGTTTGCCACACACACACACACACACACACACACACACAGATCCCCAGGCTATGCAGGTGTCCTGAGATAATCTTAAGAGCGCAGATATGCCATCACTGGAGGTGACACCAGAAAAGCCTGAGGACAGTACCATCCACATTCTGATTAAACTTGGCTGCTGTCTGATGCTCCTCTATGGTTCTGTATCTCTGCTCTCTTGACGTTGAGGGTTGATGTTGAGACCGCATCAGAGGCTTAGTGGGGGAAGTAGGATTACATTTGACTTAGGCCGTGATGTATGGTCCGTTTTGAGCTCCCGGCCTGACCATTTGTCTAGAATGAACTGCTCCCGAATCGCTGTCTACGAGTGACTCCTCCCCAGAGCTTAGAAAAGGTTCCAGGGTAAAGGGGGGGTGGGGGGTTGGGGACGGCCTTTGACCTAGAGGTGAATGTCCCCCTTGTTGTTTAGAATTACCGGCGCCTCCAGACAGATTTTATGGAGGATGACCACGAGCGTGTAGTGTCAGTGACCTCTCTGTCAGTTCAGCTCTTCACCGTCCCCACCATGGTGAGTACTCCTTACCCTGCGCCGGAGACATACCCCCCCACACACACACCTTCTCTTCTTCTCTTTCTCCCCCCCTCCCCCCGCCGCCATGCCTCCCGCCGTTAGAATTATGAGTGCTTGCAGAGCGACTATGTGAAAGATGACCACGACAGGGAGTTCTCGGTTACTGACCTCTCCGTCCAAATGTTCACGGTGCCCTCCCTGGTGAGTACTGGCCGCGGGGGTCTCGTGTCGGGGGTGGGGGGGGGGGGTAGCGCCATGCCAAGACGGGGCGCATGCTGGAAAGCGCTGGTATTTTTAGACTGTTAGTGTGAATGATCTATAAGGAGCGTATTGGTGTCTTTATCGTTCGCGTGTCGTCTCCGTTGTCTTCCAACTCCATTTGTGATTGTTGATTGCTTAAAGGGTGTTGCATGTCTAACCGAGACGTTCACGGCAGGATTCCATTTTGTGTTCTGTCACCTTCACATTAGCTCTGCCCAAGTGTTCTAGAAACAAATGTGAAGCGTTTTACCGTCGCCGTGGTGATCAGTAGTTTAGAACTGTAGTGTCATGTTGTCCTGTTTCTGCATACGTTTGACTGTGTGTCTAGGATTATGTAGGGACTCCAGAATGCCCATCATGTTGAGGCTCTCTGACCCTCTTTTCCATCGCCCTCTCGGCCCAGGCAAGGATGCTGATCATAGAGGAGAACCTGATGACCACCATCATCAAGACCTTTGTGGACCACCTGCGCCACCGCGACCTGCAGGGCCGCTTCCAGTTTGAGCGCTACACCACCCAGCAGGCCTTCAGGTTCCGCCGTGTCCAGAGCCTCATCGGTGACCTCAAGTAAGATTTGTCCTCACAAATACACGCACAAATGTCAATCCTGGAGTGGACTAAAAATGGGTTCTACAGTTACTGTTTTCTATAATTATTTCACTATTATTACTCTGTAACCCAGTTTCTAAACCTGAACCTAATTGTAACCCAAGTGAGGAGATGGGAAATCAAGATAGGAAATATAATATGGGAAAGCAAGTTATGAAGTTCCACACGGGCCAACGTGACGACGTTTGTGTAGAATGAGTGTTGTAAAAAGCCAGTATTCCAAACACCTCTGCTGTTGTCACTGTGTGTGCAGGTATGTCCTGATCAGTCGGCCCACAGAGTGGAGTGACCAACTCAGGGAGAAGTTTCTGGAAGGACTGGACACTTTCCTGGAGCTGCTGAAGTGCATGCAGGTAAGGCCAGCTCACCAAAAAGGGCCGGGGGACATTGTGTCCTTTACACCTCAGGGGATGTCAGCGATTCTACATGTCAGAGGAACAGGGTCAAGACAATTTGCCATGAGTCCCAGCAGCCACTGTGACCTTTCCAGGTGAATTCAGTATTTCTTTCCCTGGTCAGGGCATGGACCCTGTGGTCCGGCAGGTGGGCCAGCACATTGAGATGGAGCCAGAGTGGGAGGCGGCCTTTACCCTGCAGATGAAGCTCACACACATCATCTCTATGATGCAGGAGTGGTGCGCTACAGATGTAAGTTTCAGGACAATATGCCGTGTCTTAAAGTGTTCAGACCCATTCATAATAATTTGGCATCAATCTAATCGCAGTACGACGTGAGGACAAGCGAAGACAGGTTTAAAAAAGAAATATCTGTGGTTCTGTGCTCTCTGATTCGGGGCGTCTTGAAGGACCTCTCTGTATTTTACTGGAACCTGACTGATCTCCTGGTCCCGGCCACAGAGAAGCATCCACGTAGTGTGATATTTCCACCACCATGCTTCACCGTAGACTTCATGGTATTAGTCAGGTGATTAGAGGTATCTTTTTTTTTTGCCGGGTGTAGCGCGTGGTGTTGTAGCCTATTTTGGTGTCATCAGACCAAATCATATTATTTTCTTCATGCTTTTAGAGTCCTCTAGGCAGCATGTCATAAGCCTTCTGCAATGGAGTGGCTTCCATCTAGGCACTTTACCATAATGATTGACAGAGTGCTGCAGATATTGCATGTTCTCCCATCTCTGCAGAAATACCCTGAAGCTTTGTTAGAGTAGCCATTGGGTTCTTGGTCTCCTCCCCCAACCGGTTATTTAGTTTGGCTGGACAGCCAGCTGTAGGAGGAGCTCTTGGCGGTTCCAATTTTTTCCCAGTTCACAATAATGGAGCCCACTGTGCTCCTGAGAACTACCAGTGCTTTAGCAGTTAACATTCTCTGGACCTGTGCCTCAACTCAATTCTCTGAGGTCAATAAGTCTGTTGGACTTTGTGAGCTTATGTAGACAGATGTGTGCCTTTCAAAATCATCCCCAATCAGTTTAATTTTCCACTGTTGGGTTCCAGTCAGGTTCTAGACACGCCTCATGGGTTATTTAAGGACATTGGATACATCTGGGCCCGGTATCATGTTAAAGGGTCTGATAAATGATATACCTGAGATATTTCAGTTTTTGCAGTATTTTTGTGGTATTGCTGGTAGATATTCTGTGTACAACACAATGTGGAGAAGGTTAAGGGGTCTGAGTAATTTCCAAAGGCCCTGTGTGGGTGTGTGTGGACATGCATGCAAGTCAACCCACATTCACTTCCTCATAAAATACCCACACCAATACCCTATACTCTTGTGTGTGTGTGTGTGTGTGTGTGTGTGTGTGTGTGTGTGTGTGTGTGTGTGTGTATACAGGAGCGTGTGCTGATTGAAGCCTATAAGAAGTGCCTAACAGCCCTGACACACTGCCACAGTGGCTTCACGGACGGAGAGCAGCCCATCACACTGAGCATGTGTGGCCATTCTGTGGACACCATCCGCTACTGTGTCTCTCAGGAGAAAGTCAGCATCCACTTGCCCGTGTCCCGCTTACTGGCAGGTAGGACAGACCAGATAGATGAACGGATCGACAGACAGGCCGACCCAACGGACAGATTAAGACGAGACAAAAGGGAAAGCGAAAGAAAGACGAGACAAAAGGGAAAGCGAAAGAAAGACGAGACAAAAGGAAAGGGAAAGAAAGACGAGACAAAAGGAAAGGGAAAGAAAGACGAGACAAAAGGAAAGCGAAAGAAAGACGAGACAAAAGGAAAGCGAAAGAAAGACGGACAAAAGGAAAGCGAAAGCAAGACGAGACCGAAGTAAAGAAAGACAAGACAGACAGTTGCTCTATGACAGAGTTCTCATTGGCTAGAGAGGCTACACAATTGATACTGTTGAGGAAGTTGACATGGTCACCTGTCTTCCCTCAGGTCTCCACGTTCTCCTCAGTAAGATGGAGGTGGCCTACAGGTTTCCTGAACAGCTCCCACTGGTAAGAGTGTCTCTGTGTTACCGGAGTGTCTCCATGTTCACCTTGTCTTTGTGAAATCCCTTCTCTAATACACCTGACGGTCTGCAGAGCGAGCTGAGCCCCCCAATGCTAATAGAACACCCCCTTCGCTGCCTGGTCCTCTGTGCCCAAGTGCACGCTGGGATGTGGAGGAGAAACGGCTTTTCGTTGGTCAACCAGGTGAAATTTCCCTGACATATCTAATTTATTTTCTCGCCCTCTGAGCTGTGCTGTGATGGTCTTGTGGCATTTCTAATGATGACCGTGGAAACTGTACTCTGCAGATTTACTACTACCACAACGTGAAATGCAGAGTGGAGATGTTTGACAAGGACCTCATCATGTTGCAGGTGAAGGACAACCTGATCAAATACAAGTTTTTCATATCTAGGCCTTTAGGAAGTGCAGCGACACTAGCTTTTGGCAGTGTGTCGCTCCATGCTTTAACACGCGTGTGTGTTTTCACGCTTTCGCTCCAGGCCGGAGCCTCCATGATGGATCCCAACCACTTCTTGATGATTGTCCTGAGCCGCTTCGAGCTCTACCACATCTTCAGCTCGGCCGACTGCAGAAAGAGATACAACCGGGAGAACACCAACAAGGTCTGCTCCAACGCTGCCTAGAAGAACTGGTTTTCAACCCCTTTGTACTGCGTGTATCTCTGAACCTTCTCTTCCTGTGTGTTAGGATGTGGTCCAGCAGAACAACACTTTGATAGAGGAGATGCTTCATCTCATCATGATGGTCGTTGGTGAGTACCGCCCTGTCTGCTGCTCCCCAAGAGTAGTGGAGGTTTGCATTCGTTTCAACCTGTCTCGTGTAACACTCCAACTGAGTGGATTCCAACGTCCAGTGGTCGCAGTGAATTGGGGACTAGGTTGAAGATCAATAGCCCTTATTAACAATTCTGGAATGTGATTTTTCATGGGACAGGGGTGGCTGGCCTTTAAATAGGTACCTAATTTGCCAGGTCATCCATTTCACGTTAACATAATTTGGCCTATTAGTTGATTTTGGACAATGGATATAGCTTTTATTGAGAGTTAAAGTTGTTTGCGTTGCTAGATACCATGGAGGAATACTTTTGCCAAGCTATTTGGAATCTTATTGCAGTGTTCACTCAAAACAGAAAGTTTGTACAGGCGCATGCATTTTATATTTTTACCTGTGTACTTAACAACGTATAACTTTTTTGTGGTTAGCGTAGCTAATGGGTAAGTAAAGGTTTGGTTAGCGGTAGCATAGCTGATGGACATGTTTGCTGTTTCAGGTGAGCGTTTTGAAGCTGGCGTTGGCCAGGTGGAAGGCTGTGACCAGATCAAGAGGGAGATCATTCACCAGCTGGGCATCAGACCCATGGCCCACAGTGAGCTGGTCAAAGCCTTGCCTGAGAACGTAAGGCGTTGCTCGCCCCCTGTCTCTTTTGCCATGTTTCTCTATTTCTACAGGTGCTGGTCATAAAATTAGAGTATCATCAAAACGTTGATTTATTTCAGTAATTCCATTCAAAAAGTGAAACTTTTATATTATATTCATTCATTACACACAGACTAATATTTCAAATGTTTCTCTTTTAATTGTGATGATTATAACTGACAACTAATGAAAATCTCAGAAAATTTGAATATTACTTAAGACCAATACAAAAAAGGATTTTGAGAAATGTTGGCCTACTGAAAAGTATGAGCATGTACAGCACTCAATACTTAGTTGGGGCTCCTTTTGCCTAAATTACTGCAGCAATGCGGCGTGGCATGGAGTCGATCAGTCTGTGGCACTGCTCAGGTGTTATGAGAGCCCAGTTTGCTCTGATAGTGGCCTTCAGCTCTTCTGCATTGTTGGGTCTGGCGTATCGCATCTTCCTCTTCACAATACCCCATAGGTTTTCTATAGGGTTAAGGTCAGGCGAGTTTGCTGGCCAATTAAGAACAGGGATACCATGGTCCTTAAACCAGGTACTGGTATCTTTGGCACTGTGTGCAGGTGCCAAGTCCTGTTGGAAAATGAAATCTGCATCTCCATAAAGTTGGTCAGCAGCAGGAAGCATGAAGTGCTCTAAAACTTCCTGGTAGACGGCTGCGTTGAACTTGGACCTCAGAAAACACAGTGGACCAACACCAGCAGATGACATGGCATCCCAAACCATCACTGACTGTGGAAACTTTACACTGGACTTCAAGCAACGTGGATTCTGTGCCTCTCCTCTCTTCCTCCAGACTCTGGGACCTTGATTTCCAAAGGAAATGCAAAATGTACTTTCATCAGAGAACATAACTTTGGACCACTCAGCAGCAGTCCAGTCTTTTTTGTCTTTAGCCTAGGTGTGACGCTTCTGACACTGTCTTGTTCAAGAGTGGCTTGACACAAGGAATGCGACAGCTGAAACCCATGTCTTGCATATGTCTGCGTGGTGGTTCTTGAAGCACTGACTCCAGCTGCAGTCCACTCTTTGTGAATCTCCCCCACATTTTGAATGGGTTTTGTTTCACAATCCTCTCCAGGGTGCGGTTATCTCTATTGCTTGTACACTTTTTTTCTACCACATCTTTTCCTTCCCTTTGCCTCTCTATTAATGTGCTTGGACACAGAGCTCTGTGAACAGCCAGCCTCTTTAGCTATGACCTTTTGTGTCTTGCCCTCCTTGTGCAAGGTGTCAATGGTCGTCTTTTGGACAGCTGTAAAGTCAGCAGTCTTCCCCATGATTGTGTTGCCTACAGAACTAGACTGAGAGACCATTTAAAGGCCTTTGCAGGTGTTTTAATTAGCTGATTAGAGTGTGGCACCAGGTGTCTTCAATATTGAACCTTTTCACAATATTCTAATTTTCTGA
The DNA here is from genome assembly GCF_011004845.1 of Esox lucius. Classification (NCBI taxonomy): domain Eukaryota; kingdom Metazoa; phylum Chordata; class Actinopteri; order Esociformes; family Esocidae; genus Esox; species Esox lucius. The sequence continues at coordinate 25,081,347 of NC_047574.1, read as the reverse complement.
GATACTGAATTTGGGGGTTTCATTAGTTGTCAGTTATAATCATCAACATTTTAAGAAATAAACAAATATATCAGTCTGTGTGGAATGAATGTATACATTATACAAATTTTATGACTAGCACCTGTATGTGTCAGTTTGTTGCTCTCGTTCCCCCTCCTTCCCTTTCTCTCCACACCAAAATCAGCTAGACACTTTTTCCACTTGGAATACACATGCTCGCGTAGCACCTGCTTCAACAAGACTCATTTCCCATGATGTTCCATGAATGTCCAACTAACCCCTATCCACTACACTCTTGTTAGTAGTACCCTCCATGGACACAGACTGGCTAGGGGTTTCATAAATGCATCAACTTCAGGACACACTTGTGACTTCAATGATGCAATTCCTGGTCCACTTAAAACAAGCATGACATTCAAGTTTTAAAAGAAAGGGTTAAATGAAAGGCGTTCTTTTGGGATTTAGCAATATACACCATATTTGGTTGTGATGTAGCAAGTGGAATGCTAGTGCATCTGTTTGACTAGCCTGACACCTAGGGGTGAAGATTGGTAGTGTAGAAGAGATGCAGTCAGAAAAGTTTTATTGCCAAGTTTCACAACAAACAAGGAATTTGTTCTGGCCTGTTTGTGCAAATATTTGAACAAAAGGAATAAGGGAAAATAAGGACAGTGGACTAAGCATAAAACAGTAGACTGAGCATTAATATATTCCTAAAAAGGCAAACTATCAAACTAAAATCTTGCAGACTTCTGATATGTTTAGGTAGCCTGTTCACAAAAAATTAAGTGAGAAGCCTTGCGCAAATGTTGACTTGGGCTTTCCGGAAAGCCTCATTGGTCCTGTTTCTGTAGTTTGAAGTCCTTCATCAGAACATGTCCCTAGTCCAGGCCATAACCCTGAGCCTGTCTTCTGAATGCTGTCTGCCGAACAGAGACTCATCTGGTCCCATCTATACACACTTCGGTTTGACTAGGCTGAAGATCCGGCCTTAAATCCCCTAATGCCATGGCAAGCTAGGGTGAAATCACAGATCCCCTTAGCAGGGGATGAAGCCACCACTAAGTCTGACTCTACTCTGTCCCTTCAGGAGAACAAGGAGACTGGTATGGAGCGGGTGATTGACAGTGTCGCTCTGTTTAAGTGAGTAGCTTTTCCTAGTTGTTTGTTGCAGTTGTAGAATAGTTCCTGTTGAATGGTCTGAAGACCAGCCTGTTAGACACATCAGACCAAGCCCCCCCCCCCCCCCCCCCCGGTCACTCACGCCCTCCATGCCCACAGGAAGCCTGGTGTGACGGGCAGGGGGCTGTATGAGCTAAGGCCAGAGTGTGCCAGCCAGTTCAACCTCTACTTCCATCACTACTCCCGCGCCGACCAGTCTAAGGCAGAGGAAGCCCAGAGAAAACTCCGGAGACTGAAGGGAGAAGACACAGGTAGACAATCTCCGGCGCCGGATGCTCTTCACGGATGTGCCGTCTCCAGCGAGTGACTGTTGGTTTCCTCTCGTTGTAGCTCTGCCCCCTCCAGTGCTGCCCCCGTTCTGTCCTCTGTTTGCCAGCCTGGTGAACATTCTGCAGTGCGATGTGCTGCTGGGCATGCTGGGAGCCGTGCTGCAGTGGGCCGTGGAGCCCAGCGGGGGGCACTGGTCTGAGTCCATGCTGCAGAGGGTGAGGGGTACCGCCAAGCGCCTCTGGTGCAAAGCGTCCACTCGTTTTCTACTGAGGAACTATGTCTCTGCCGACTGCTGCTAATTCTAATAAGGGTTCATTCTCAAAAGGGAGGCATATAATTGTTTTAGATTTTGTTTAGTTGTTGAACATTTTCCCAAATTCAGTTTTCTCAGTTGTACTTCTACAGCTTCATTTTCAGGATTTACAAAAATGCGCTTGTAGCAAATGAGGAAAGTGTTTGTCTTTAAAGCTTTAGCCTACTGCTGCACTCCTTTTAATACAAATAACAAAAAAATGGGATGTACTTACTCCAAACAAGTGAGGTGTACTAACTCCTGATATAGTCCTGGAAGACGGGGAAGGAGCGTGTTCTGTGAGTACTGCAGTGCTGCGGCGTATTCAGTAGTTAAGCGATAACGACAGCTGGAGTCTGTCATGGAAACCAGATCCTAGTCACTCTCTTGGTTAGGATATTTCAGATGTGTTTTAAAGACCCATTGTAGGTCCAATAAATGAGTCTGGTTTGTTCCCAGGTGCTCCATCTAATAGGCATGGCTCTGTTGGAGGAGCAGCAGCAGCTGGAGAACAACAGTGAAGACCACGACGTCTCCTTCAACTTCACCCTGAAAATGTCTCGTAAGCCACTTCCTCTCAGCCCGAGAGCCAGTCAGTTGGATTCTACTGCTTTTGATGCTAAATATGGCGGGGTTGTGTCCTAGCGGTTAGAGTGTAGAAGCTGTAACCGAAAGGTCACTCGTGTTTTGAGCCTAAAGCGTGCCATGCGTGTTGACATGTGCCGCAAACGGGGAATGTTACCTGAATTCCTCCAGGGTTGAAAATGGCCGGAACAAAAAACAATATGTTCTTGATTTCAGGCTGACTTTATATCCAGGGAGGAAGTGAACCGCTGCATGCTGTGATGTTCAACTGTTTGATGTTCAACCGTGTCTGTGTGTGTCCCAGGCCCAGGGGAGGCACCCAGTAACACAGCCAGTGTCCTGGCCCTCCTGGAGAACCTACAGAACGCCCCTCACCTAGAGGTCCACAAGGACATGATCCGCTGGATTCTCAAGGTGGGTCCACAGCCGCTCCCAAGTTTATTGGTGTCAGAGTTTACCTGACAGCTGAAAATACATTGCCTCATTGTCATCACCTTTTGGTTTGAATAGAAGCATTAAAGGCCGATTTCAGCTGTGTGTATGTAGGTAGGTAGGTAGAAAATTGGTTTTCTCATTTTGCTGAGCCGTCACTTGCCTTGACTGCAGTGCCTTGCCTTGATGTTTCAGAATGTTTTAAACACTCTAAAGATCAAACAACCCAAATTACATCAGACTCTGAATCTAGACCATCTACTATCATTGTAGTTAATATCTTTCAATACTATATATATGATATTTTCATTTGGCTATTAGAAATATTCATTTTGAATATAATTTAGTGCAGAGACATTATCCAGAGTGTGATTCTGATGTCATGTGATATGGTTGGATTGTTTTGGGGCTTTTTATAAAATGCTTACACACATTGTCGTAATGTAGACATATATTGCAGAGGCAATGCTTATCTTCTATTTAATCTCCAATTTTCTTAATATACAATATCCATATGAAAAGAAATGCACATACATATAGTGCTACTGTCTTTAGAATATAAAATTGAGACGTTAAGTACATTTTCCGTAGACACATTCAAAGATAAGATCTTGTCAGGGCTTTTCAGAAGGTTTCCTTCCAGCTGACCAATGGCCGTTGCCGAACATATCTACGTGGTAATGTCTTCTGATGGACAAGATGTACACACTAGGACCAATAGGGGGTACCTGAAGGACACACAAGTACTGTTCCTCTTGACTACTCCGGGTGGTTCTTTTTTTCTGTACAAACACTGGGTGACCAATTGGTTTGCGGCTTATAGACATTTCTCCAAGGAAATTCTCTTTAATTGACACAAGGTGTCTCCAATAAATGACTGGATGTGCTTGAGCGTTTGGTGGAGGGATCGCCCTCTGAATCGTAAGTGCGCAAAGCCTATTATCAGTGATTCAGCATCTCACTTCGCTCAAGTCAACAGACTCAATCTGAGGTTTTAAAGATGGTTCATTTAGGGCTGTTAAAGTGGAGACTGAATCCAACATTGGGAGTGCCACGAAAGCTAAAGAAAATCGTAACTCTATAGTATTTAAAAAGGTGAGCCACACAATTCTTGCAAATCTCCATGTGATATTTAACTAGAGGCCCGATCACAAGCCATCACCTTCAGTCAGTGGACTATCTATGTCATGAGGAGGACCGCAGGTTTTGGTTCGTGTTTACTCCCAGCGTTTGGTTCAGCCGTAAGAAGCCGATACGGCTCGTTTGAACGGTCACATGAGAACACCGTGCTCTAACACTCCAGCCAAAATCCACCCATCTCCACGGCGTGTTGACGAGTCAAATGTTTGCAGAGCGTCATTCTGATGTGTGCTTGTGTTGAATGAAACTGCCATGGTTTACCGAGGTGATGTCATTGCGTCCCTGTGCAGACGTTGGCCGTCATCAAGATGATCCGCGAGCGGTCCGCCTCCTCTTCCACGGTGAGCGCGAGCGGGAGCCATCGCCAGGAGGAGGTGGGTCTAGCACGCCTGGCGTGTCTGACGCCTAATAGCGCGTTTGTTGAGGGGGGACAAAGTTTCGATCCATGTGTGCCTGGGTCCTCCCTCGCTCAGATGGTGTGTGACAAGGACAAGGCTGAGAGGAAGAGGAAAGCGGAGATGGCTCGTCTTCGTCGGGAGAAGATCATGGCCCAGATGTCGGAGATGCAGAGGCACTTCATTAACGAGAACAAGGAGCTGTTCCAGCAGAGTCTTGAGGAGTTGGACGCCTCCACCTCTACGTCACTAGAGCACAGGTACACACACACACACACACACACACCCGTCGTGCCACCACGCCGACTCCCTTCCATTTCACTAACCGATCCCAAGGTGTTTAACCTCGCCCTCCTCCCAACGCCCCACAGCCCGTCGTGGTCGGATGCGTCCCTGGTTTGCGTGGGTCCCCGGTGCTCCCGTCCTGGTGAGAAGAGGCAGGTGGTGACCTGCATCCTCTGCCAGGAGGAGCAGGAGATCAGGGCGGACGGCAAGGCCATGGTGCTGGCCGCCTTCGTCCAGCGCTCCACCGTCATGTCCAAGAACCGCAAGAGGCCGCCACACGACCCCGGTGAGACCCTGGCGAGACCCCGGCTTTCCGTTGCCCTCTGGGGTCAGCTCCCCCGGTCCTGTGATTCTGAGTGTGGGAGTGTTGGACAGGCTCCAGGGCGGTGTCGCAAGGCACTTTCCCCACAGCCTGCCTGCGTGTGCGTGTGTGTGTGTTGGGGAACAGGATAGCGCCTGACGTGTCCGTGGGTGTGTTTTCCAGAGCGTTATGACCCTCTCTTCATGCATCCGGACCTGTCGTTCGGCACACACACCAGCAGCTGTGGCCACATCATGCATTCACACTGCTGGCAGAGGTGAGCCAACGGTAGCTTGTTTCAAACCCTGGGTTTGAGGCGGAGCGATTTTGCGGGTCTTTCCCGTTTTGCAACTTTGCTCTGGGAGTGAAAACTGGTGCCAGTTTTGTGCTTGTGTATGTGCAGGTACTTTGAGGCGGTCCAGGCCAAGGAGCAGCGGCGTCAACAGAGACTCCGTGTGCATACCAGCTACGACGTGGGGAACGGCGAGTTCCTGTGTCCGTTGTGCGAGTGCCTCAGTAACACAGTCATCCCCCTGCTTCCCCGAGCCAAGGGCATCAGCAGGTACACACACACACACACACACACACACACACACACACACACACACACACACACCAGATCCTTGGGTACTGCGTTGTCACCGTGGCTTAGATACCACAGTCATTAGTGTGTGTCATTGGATGATCCCAACCGGGTCACCAACCTCTCATTCCCTTGCTAATCCCCTTGAGTCCTGACGTCACTAGCACCTCTCCCAGAAGTTCAGGGCTCGCTCGGAGCTAGCACTTTGTCGCCACCCACGGAGGTGGTTCTGTTTTTCTGTCACAGATTAAGCGGAGTCCTGGACAGAAATCCAAGCGCTATGGAAAATGTCCAGAGGAAATTAGTGTTAGTCCTGGACTAGGCTTGGTCTGTGTCCGGGGAAACCAACCCATAATGCTAGTGTTCTGTTAGAGAGACCCGATGAAGCTTTCTTCCCCGGACGAAACACATGGTCAAATCAGAATATTTCATAACACAAGATTAATTTCAACACCCTGATCTTTCATGACCACCTTGTTAGCCATGGCCTGCCTTTGTTTTTCATTCGTATATTAATGAGAAGGTCACACATTGTCCAGTCCACTGACTGATCCCTCCCTCTCCTTCCTCCCCAGCTGCGAGCAGCCGGCTCTGGGACAGTGGCTGGAGACCTGCGCGCAGCAGATCAGGGCCATGCACTCAGCCCATCGGAAACTGCAACCCGTCAGTGAGTTCTGGAGCGTGGGCACACATGACGGGATTACACCACCCGTCTTATTGGTGTCATTATTACACCCAGGTCCCAACGAGCTTAGATGTAGTGATGGAACTGGGGATGGAAAACACAGTGGTTCAGTGTCTGTGTGCGAATGTGTCAAGAGTCAAAGTCATTAGGTGCATTTACACTTGAAGACACACAGGGAATCTTGTCTTAGAAGTGGACATTCATGAATCAAATGCGTAGGGAGCTTAGAAATGTAAACTGTGGGTGTCTGTAGGGGCTGAGCTGTACATGTCTAAACTGTGGGTGTCTGTAGGTGCTGAGCTGTACATGTCTAAACTGTGGGTGTCTGTAGGTGCTGAGCTGTACATGTCTAAACTGTGGGTGTCTGTAGGTGCTGAGCTGTACATGTCTAAACTGTGGGTGTCTGTAGGTGCTGAGCTGTACATGTCTAAACTGTGGGTGTCTGTAGGTGCTGAGCTGTACATGTCTAAACTGTGGGTGTCTGTAGGTGCTGAGCTGTACATGTCTAAACTGTGGGTGCCTGTAGGTGCTGATGCGGTTGAAGAGACTGTGGAGGAGGATTGCCCCGCCCCAGAGGGTTTCAGAGTGGACTACACCCCCCCGTAAGTCCCAAAACCTGGTCTCCTGTCCATGATAGGGGAATGGATAAAGAGCGATGGGAATCCCCTCGCTCAAACCAAAATTGGCCAGACCTCCAGGAGGTGTGATGGGGTGATTTCGGGGCTGTAGCCGCGTGAGACAGGCGATAGTGACCCAACAGGGGATTTGACATTTCTGCCTTCTGCAGGAGTCCATACTCCACCACCATCAAGGAGATGTTGACCACGTTTGGGACAGCTACCTACAAAGTGGGCCTCAAGGTTCACCCCAATGAGCAGGACCCCCGCGTGCCCATCATGTGCTGGGGAAGCTGTGCCTACACTATCCAGTCAATAGGCAAGTGCCAGACCCAGTGTTCTCACCACATGATGTTGAGGAGCAAACCATGTAGCATGTTTTAGCAGTGAGGCCCAGGTATTTTGGTATACCGTGCAACACCAGACACACCCACGGTTCATTAGAAGTGACACCGTGGTGGTGGGAAGTGGTTTACCGATTGGCTGAAAGCCATATAGCAGGTGGTGTATCAGCCGTGCACCACACCCTCTTTGGTTAAACTAAACCCATATCAAATGCACACATGGGAAGTGGAGTTTAGGTATTTTATTTATTAATGAATGGGTCCATTTCTATGCTTCCGCAGATGGTCAAACAACCAGAGACTAGACACTTTAGAACAGCAGATGTTTCTCTGTTTTCAGTGAAATTCTTGTGTTTCATCTACAGAGCGGCTGTTGGTGGACGAGGAGAAGCCATTATTTGGGAGTTTACCTTGCAGACAGGTGAACAGAAGCCTTCCCTTCCTTCTCATGTAACTTGAGATAGAATGGAGTCGGTGGTAACGCGCGCACGCGTGTGTCTCTCTCTCACTCTCTCTCTCCCACTCTGTGCGTGTGCAGGATGACTGCCTGAGCTCCCTGGCCCGGTTCGGTTCAGCATGTTGGACTGCAGCATCTCAGTCGTCTGTGCAGGGTCACTTCATCAGACTCTTAGCAGGTAGGACTGACCGCTTCCCCGAGGCTTCAATCAGCCACACCACTTTATTTAGCTTGACCTCTTCACCCCGATCCACAGCAGTGCTTAATGTTCTTGTCACTATATTTTGCATCAAGCGTTTCTTGGTTTAGTGATTGAAGGTAAAAAAGGTTTGTCCGTGTGTGTGCAGCTTTAGTTCCAGACCCTCAGGTGGAGACTTCTCCGTGTATCCTAGACATCGACATGTTGCACCTGCTGGTGAGTCCGCTAGTATCCCATAATGACCTCATGAACTTTGACCTCAAACAACGCCCTGAATACTGTGACCCCCTCATCAAACCTCTCACTCCTCTGACACCCCTCTTTCTGTTTCATCTTGCGTTTATTGTTGCGCTGGGCCACGTGTGTCGTCTTCTAAACCTGGGCTCATAAAATCAATCCTAATCCCGTTGAAATAACCCTACATATTCTACATTGCTAAACCCACCCCCGTTCTTCTCAGGTGAGTGCGGTTCTGTCCTACGGGTCGGTCCATTCCCAGGACTCATCGGGGCTGAGCGTGGATGCAGTCCATCTGCACATCTTCCACCTCGTCACGGTGGCTCACACAGTCCAGATTCTGCTGACCTCAGGCCCGGGTAAGAACAGAGTCCTGCGCTGGGATCGGGTGGGTGCTTCTGACCGTTGGGATATTCCTACAACGCCACAGGAGATGGAACCTTTTAAATATTCCAAACGTTAGTGGTGGGTTGTGTTAAGCTCCGTCGGCGCCAACCGTTGTTTACGGCGACACACATTTGTGCGCTTGTCTGAGGTGTGCGCGGTGTCTCAACAGGAGAGGCGACTATGGAGCAGGAGAGTGGGGGAGGCGAGAGGGAGGAGGAGGAGGCTGTCTGTCGCCTCTACAACACCCTGAAGACACACCTGGGCAGGTGAGGCCACTCTGTATAACACTGCACAGATTCAACAGGAGTCAGTCTACATTGTTAATGTCATACATTGTTAAGGTCAGTCCATTAGAGTTGCACATTTTAAGGCTTTTCCTGAATGGACGGTCAATAATCCGTAATAATAATAATGAATAATAATTTTCAATGTGTATATTTTTTTTCCTAAATGAGATCATTTTGACAAGACGTGGACATTTGACCCATGTCGATAACCAAATAATCAGAAAACGAGCACAACGCTTTTATAACTCCTTGTTAGATTAAAAATGGAAACGGTATATTTTAAAGCAGATATAGTTAAAAGATCAATTAAAAATAAGTCATTTTAAACCTGGGCCTGTATTTAAATAGAACGAAAAAATAAACAACGTCCCAAAATGACAACGCCTACCATGATTACGTTTATACCATATCAAATATAAACAAATGATCCGCAAAAACCAGAAACTTTTTCTGTCATAATTATTTATTTTTTTATAAATTGAAGTGTCTTTGGACTCCGATTACTAAACTACAGCGAGCTGATCTGATTCCCTGGCAAGCCTATTGATTTTTATTTTCAAAAATGCTCAGGGGTGAGTCACGAGCGCATGGGGGGGTACGGTTAGTCCAGCAGTTGAAAACACCCTCTTGGACGCCACTGCGGTAACAGGGATGTGCGTATAATGCCTGTTTCTCAGTAGCGCCTTTTTATGCTCCCGGTAACTGTGCCTCGCAATGGAATGCCCCGGTTCCACCTAATTCATTAACCGCAGAAAAACGTTGCCGTCAATAATATTAATTGGCATCATATTTTAACGGAAACGGGGGGGTGTTTTTGTGTCATCTACCGATTCCTGCGTCATGCCTGTGTGTGTGTGTATGTCTGTGTGTGTGCACAGTTCCTTGCCTGAGATGTCCTCTGGTTGGCACCTTTGGCATTGTGTGAAGTTGGGCATCCTTCCCTACCTCAGAGGGGCAGCGCTCTTCTTCCACCACCTCAACGGAGTCCCCTCGCCTCCACAACTGCTGGGTAATTACCACTCAACTCTAAAATGGATACATTTCTGTCTCTCTCTCACTCACACACACACACACTTCCTTCCAAAACACACACACACACTGAATATCCATTTCTTTCGCACGTTTGTTTCTTACAACACAGACAGAAAATCCACGGGCACTACGACATGTGAAGCAGGTTTATTCAGGTGTTCTGTCTCTCCATTAGGGGCGTGTCCCAACCAGTGGGAGGCGCTGTGTGGTTACCTCAGTCTGCCCTCCAACCTGCTGCAGCTCTACTACAGTCATCTGGACCTCATGGAGCCCCTACTGAAGGGGTAACACACATTAACCTCTCATTTCACCACTGTCCGCGGTGCCACGTGGTGTACAGACGTCCTGTTAACGTTGTGGAGAAGTTCCCTTCGATGTGGTGTCACCCAATATAAACACGTAAAGGGCCAGGATCGTCCTGACTGTTGGCAGTGGGTCTTCAATAAGTCCCGGGTCTTAGAGTACCGCGCCGTCGCTAGTGTTCAGTGTCATCATATAACAATCTGCCGTGTCATGCCTGTGGATGTTGTATTAGTCATTTAAGAGTGGGACATGAGACTGCGGTCAGACATTTCTCCTGAAAAAGCAGGGCGCCGGATACAGTTTCATCCTGCATTTTGTCCTCCTTTCCTGTAGGTGGTGCAGCCATCCAGGTGTTCGGCAGACCCTCCTGGGAGGTGGCGTTCTTGTGAGGTCAGTTGCGTTATTTTCGGATTACTCTGCCGTGATATTGCCGTACATTATTTTGCGGTCACGTTCTATTTGAGCTGGCCAGTTCAAGTCAAGCTGACCAATTCTTCCTGCCCTCCCAGTTTCCCTCGGGAGTCCAACAGCCTGATTGAGCTCCCAGACGACTACAGTGCCCTCATCAACCAAGCCTCCAGCTTCACGTGAGTCGTCCATGAACCACCACCCTCAGTGCTTCAAAGATAGCCTTCCCAAATGACCCACTAAAACAGGCAGATTTCACTGTTCTCCTTCTGGTCTTAACGGAAGCAAACCCCCAGAAACCGACAGCCCTTGTTTATAGTGACTCCGTCCCTGTTTCCCCAGATGTCCTAAGTCGGGAGGGGACAAGTCCCGCGCCCCCACCCTGTGTCTGGTCTGTGGTACCATGCTGTGCTCCCAGAGCTACTGCTGTCAGACAGAGTTGGAGGGGGAGGACGTGGGTGCTTGCACCGCGCACACCTTCGTCTGTGGTGCAGGCGTCGGCATCTTCCTCAGGTACTCACACGAGCAGCATGCGCGTGTTTGTGCACGCATAAATCCATGAACATGCGGGCCGACACTGTGTCCTTTGTTGCAGAGTGAGGGAGAGCCAGGTTCTATTCCTGGCTGGTAAAACCAAGGGCTGTTTTTACGCTCCTCCTTACCTGGACGACTACGGAGAGACGGACCAGGGTCTGAGGTGAGCAGCGGCACGCATTCACGCAGCACAGCCGCGATTCTCAAAATGGCTTCACAAACTGTCCCCTGCGAACACCTGCAAACCGCTTTAATCCACTTTGCTGCAGAGGGTTTCTGGCCTGTTTGGAAAGGTGCCCTCTGGTGTTTAACATCCCGAATCTCGCCTTTCGTTCAGGAGGGGGAACCCGTTGCACCTTTGCCGTGAGCGCTACCGCAAGATCCAGAAGCTTTGGCGCCAGCACAGCATCACCGAGGAGATCGGCCACGCCCAAGAAGCCAATCAGACTCTGGTCGGCATCGACTGGCAGCACCTGTGACCGCGGAGGGTCATAGGTCACGTGTCGAGTCAGACACACCCCTTCTCCAAACGTGTGTATGTGTGTGTGTGTGTGTGTGTGTGTGTGTGTGTGTGGGGGGGGGTTCTCTGCACATGGGGCCGTGGGGAGGTGGTTATGGCAATACAGCCCCACCTCCCACACTCCTCCTTTCTCCCCTCCACTCTACCCCCTCTGTCTGAGTGGATGAATGAAAAAAATCCTATTTTCCTTTGTAATTTAATTTGAAATAGTATATAAAGCGTCTAAACCATTGGGACACCATGGTCGGGCTTGGGTGAAACATGAATACTACAGAGTCTAACTTAATAGGAATGCTATTTAATTGTTGCCTCTTGAATTACCAATAAGTTATTTCTAGGGAAGATGGCTGAAAGTGGTTCATTTCCAGACCAATGTCCCTTGTCAGCAATCTCATTTGATAGGTCTTAAGGCCTGGTCAGATCGTGTGTTTGGCCAGTGTCAGGCTCAATTCAATTTCAGTTCCACGGAAATAAAGTTTCAGTCCCCACGCTGAAAACTCCTCATTAAAAGTAAATAGTGCTTTTCTGCTTTCTGCTCTGAATTAGAATTTCTGGTTGAGTTCTGAATGCCGTTGGCATGGGCACTGGTCTGAATTTTGCGACAACCCCGCTGCTCTGGCAGGTTAACATGTATTCCTCCTATCCTCCTGTCACTGCAAAACCATTTTACACAGTAGCCCTAGTCTGATGGACCCCCCACGCTTTCTGGATCTCTGGAAGGACTAGCTGTCGCTTTGGCAAAAAGCTTATGGGGATGCAAATAAACTGTGATAAAACTTCAGACACACAGGACTCCAAGAATCCAAGCCAATGGAAGGAAGTAAACTTACAAAACCGCTGTCAATGTTTGTGCTTGGGTGTGTGACTGTAGTGCCTGTATGTTTGGTGTTTCAGTGTGTTGGATAGAGTGTGTCCAGTCTTTTTGCAGGTTGTGTATGCGTGTGTTCTGAATGTATCCAGACTGTTTGTCAGTGCTTTTGTTTTTTAACACTATTTAATTGAATCCCCTTAACCCAGAGATATGAGCCTTCACTGCAAAGCTGTTTATTCCCATTTTGGTATATATATATATGTGTGTGTGTGTGGTTGGTTGGAGAACCATGTTATCTATTTTACTTTTATCTGATGTGGATGTTGTGCATTGATGGGGTTTGTTTGTTAGGGTAATTGTTTTTTGTATTGTAATTTTTTGATGTTGAGCAGAAACTTTTTTTTGCTGTTCTTTACAAGGAAGAGAACACAGGACGCATATCTCCCCAGCCCTTTTTATACATGGACTGAATTTAAGATAATTAGGTCCAATGGTTTTGACTGACCACCTGGTCTGACTTTGAAAAACACTCCGGACCGGGTTATAGCCTGTAATTTCAGCCCGGAGTCATGTTTTTGGTTAGGTCCAGTGGTCAGATAACTCCAGGCTCTAATCATAAGTTTCTGAAATGTACCATTTAGGTGAAAACACATTCGTAATGATTTTAGAGGCTGGGTCTTTGCATGGTCTCTCTGACCGCATGGTGTCCCAAAGCGCAGGGTTTCTTGCTCCATGGGGACCTGAAGCCTCTATTCTTCCTTCAGTCCACTGGCATGTTCTCATGGTAACCAATACCCACCTCATTCTTTGACACACTCCGAATATGTAGGTTGCATTATTATCTGGTCACCAACAGACTTGTTAATATGTGAATTATTGTATAAAAAGTACATTGTACTATATTGTAAAACAATACCAAAATAAAGAAAAAAGGAATTCTTGAGTTTTGTCCAATTGTGTGCACTTTTTCTGACAATACCTAGCTAATGTTCTCTAAAGCAAGAAAAACACCTGTGAACTTTTGACTTATGTCTTGTCAGGGCAATGAGATTGAGGCTGTAACTTTATATACACCAATCAGCCCTAACATGACCACTGATGGGTGAAGTGAATAACACTGATCATCTCGTTATCATGGACTTGCCTGTGTGAGTTTACTTGCCACATCACACACCTGTAACTCTTTGGCTGTTTGGGGTCCTGCAAGCTGAATGGAGTCATTGGACGGAGGAGCGTTCACCTCCAGATGTTAGTTTGGCTGACTTCCTGGTTAAACAAGCAGTGTGATTCATTCATTCAGAGAGCAGTTGTATTCATAAAATAATAGACTAATCCTTAAATATATTTTAAGTTAACTGTTTCATTTGCCATTTAACTTCTGTATACCGAATCCTGACCTATGCATTGTGTCCTGAGGTCTTTGCCTATACTCAGTCCAAATACGGAGCCACTTGTGGGCTTATGTGTTCTGTGTTTCCAATTGTATGTAGTAGTATAATTATTCCTGCTGCTGTGAGAAGCAGTTGTCCCTGTGCCTGTCCCAGATCTGTCAGGGCATCCCAGCATGACCACTGTGGAGAATAAAGTGGATTAGGTTCCTGAGGCTCATCTGGAGAATGGAGCTGATGGTTTAATAAGAACACTAAGCCAGTTAACCAGGATTACAGAGAAGATGAAGTTAGAAAGTTTCAAGGTGAGCTTACTAAGATATTTATGGAAGCTTCATTAAAACATTCTCTGCTTAAACTTAAAATAAATTGGGAGAGTATAGTATTATGTATGATAATGCCATATTGCAAGTCTTATTTCAAATGAATAGATTTTCTATTAAAATTATATGCGTGGAAAATGTATGTGTCTGATACACAAACATATATTATTTTATAAAAGAACGCATATGCATTTAAATCTCATGAAAGTATTTGTTTTGATTGGTTTATGTAAAAACAAAAAAAACACTTAAACACAAACAATTGAAATACCAGATGCTCAAAAGAAATACCAGATGCTCAAAAGAGAACCTCATCCTTGGGATAAAGAAGTAACCCAAACCGCTTGAGTAACAATGTTCACCACAACCTTTTCTTAAACACCAGTCCTTAGATCAGATGTTTTGTCACTGGACATGAACAAATATCCAGTCCTTCTGAGTATTGGAGAAGAATTGGGTTGTGTCCTGCAGGAGCTACCCCCTCTTGACCCCATGCAGTCCTGGATGCTTCCGGCTTCTCCCTGCGTCAGAAGCACCTGTCCTTGCCTTCACCTGATGGGGCTAAGCTGCACATCAAAGCCTCTTAATGCCCATAATGCCATCTCCTCAACTGCTGTTTATGCCCTTCAGGCAGGTTCTTTGGAGCATATTCCAGAGGACAGATGTCCTCCGATCCCCCCTGGGTCAGTTAACATAGACATCTGTCGATATTGTACCTGTGTTACTCGGCCTGTCCCCCACAAAAGAGATTATTACCTGAAAAGGTGTAGGTAAGACAAGGTACTATTTATTTCTTGGTTGTCTTGGCTTGCACCTTACCTCAACCTTTTTATATGCATCTTATTTAACCTATTTTATCCAGGATGTCGCTCTGAAGTCATCAGACTTCTCAATAGGAGGCCTGATGATAGTTGACTAAGTACGGTTTTGTGTCTAGCTTTTTTACTGCACGGAATCCTTTGTTCTAAAGGTGGCCCAGTTAAAGTGACTCTAGTTCCTTGTTTGTCCTGAAACAGGACTGAGTCCTGACTCCCTGCTGTGTGGAATCCATGCATCCCTACTGATCCCATCAGGTAAAGCTGGGTTCCTACAGGGTCCTTCACGTGTGCTCTGGTCTGCCGTGAACCTATGGCTCTACTTAACTAATCATTCTCCATGTTTGTTACCTACAATGGTACTTTGTCTCCGCAATATTTTACTCATTAGATGCTAGTTTTATGATAAGTGGCAGAAGATGACAGAAGCACTACTGGATGCATAGGGTCGAAGAGTTTCCAAATGAAAAATTTGAATTAAAATGTGAGTGCACAAATAGAGAACATGCCTTTGTTGATTGTGATTATAAATTATGAATGTCAGACTAAACTAAACTCTATGGACAAAACAGACAGTCACACTCTTATTCTCTTTAATTATCTTTATCTTTCACAATGGAACTGCTAAATGCTCCAGCCAACCCACAAGACTGACATTACTGCTGATGAAAATCCAAATTTACAGAAACGATTAACTGTCAATATTACAAAGGAAGAAAAAAAAAATTGTCACACGGAAAGTAAAAATATTACAACTGGTAAGAC
Organism: Esox lucius; assembly: GCF_011004845.1. Classification (NCBI taxonomy): domain Eukaryota; kingdom Metazoa; phylum Chordata; class Actinopteri; order Esociformes; family Esocidae; genus Esox; species Esox lucius. Next base: position 25,065,770 of record NC_047574.1, on the reverse strand, counting down.
TTTGTATCCACTGAGAACTGACCCTCATATCTACTTTCTCCAGGGCTATGCTGATTTGAACTGCCAATCTGTTATTCTTTCACTCTCCAAAAATGACAGAACCTTCTCACAAGTGCCGGCAGCACCTCACCTGGGCTCTCAGCCCACTGTAGCCCTCCAAGGAGCACCAAACGAGTTCAATCTGCCTCGTACATGAAGCAGACATATATCTCGATAGCAACACTCATTCAAAGTCTGTGTCGTATAGACGTGAATGCGTACGGCGCTGTTCTGCCGGGACCTGCTTGTGTGTCCCCCTCGGGTTGCTGAGGGAGGGGGGGCTGGGAGGTACTGCAAGGACCCTGGATTTACAGCTGCCCCGATTTAAGCTGCCATAAGAGGACATATTTGACTGATTGAGCGGGTTTCATTCGGCATTGGATAATGTCGTGTTTTGGATTAGAAGATTCAGTTCAATTGCGCAGACTAATAAGATACGTTTCTCATTACTTCACAGAAACACTTTGATCTGCGTGTAGCTATCGGGTTACATGTCCACGCAACACAGGTTGTGGAGTGTAACAAGGACGTACAGGTAAAACTATAAGATATGAAAATAGATAAACTGTATTAGGCTGGATGGTTTCAGGGTCTGCCCATCATTTTTCATGGAGAGGATTGCCAGGAAGGGAGGATTATAAGTAAATGTATTTCATTTTCTTCATATTCACAAGCCAAAATTCATGTACATATCTTTTGACAACCCAAATATATTTTCCATTCTTTTTTAAAAATAGACTCTGATGAACATATATACAGAATTTTTATGAACAGGTTATACATTCACATTTTTGAGCTTGGGTCTCACATCATGTGAACAGCTGGTTTAGTTGTTCACTTTTGAGAGGGTGTGTGTCTGTGTATCCGTGAGTGCCTGTGTATTAACAGTATGTACGTGTATTCATGTGTGCATTGTGCTGAAGTGTGTGTGTGTGTTTGTGTTGTTTCTCTGAGAGGTCTCTCTCCTCTCACTCCTTCTCTTTGAGCTCCCGTCGGTAGGACAAGCCTCAGTCCCTCTATGGTGGGACACTCTCAACTCACAGTGGCCTCCTCCCCCTCCCCCACCTGGTTGGCCAAACCCACCATGCTCTTTATCTTCGCCACGACGTCGGCCACCGTCTCCTTCACGCTCTTCTCCAGGAGCCAGCCCTCACTCTCACTCTCTGGGTTCTCTGGATCTGCCATGGTCTCCAAAGAGGTCGTCAGGTATTGTAATCCCACCATTACTCCTGCCTAAGGAGTAGACACACAACACTTGAAATGTACTTGGACATACAATGGACGTAGAATATCACAGACAGGGCCACAGACACACAAAATGCATAAAATATAACTGACAGAGCCCAAGACAGACAACATACATAAAATATAACTGACAGAGCCCCAGACACAAAACATACATGAAATATAATGTGTTTTAAGAACCAATCTCCCCTTGATATCAAGTTGACATCAATCTATATCGATCAGTTGACAGAGATGTTAAATTTGGATTTGGCCCAAACTGATAATATAGTTTTTATTTAAATATATCAGGATAGTTGGTGCTCAGTCTGTCAGTAAAGTTCAGTAAGATCCTGCTTCCAGGAATCTGCTCTGCCTAGCTTAACCCCTCCAAGAAACCCTGATCCTCCCTCTGCCTATAACATAGCGCAGTAATGCAATCCCTCAACCTTTCAGAACCAAGACTCTTTTAGATGTCGTTGTGGGCTATAATCTGTCAGGCTATTACCCCCCAATGTCAGAGCCCCACTGGAATGTGTATCTCAAAATGGGAATACTTGGGATTTTAAGTTAAATGAGAAGATAGGGAAACTGGAGTTCCACTTGGAGAAGAAAAGAGCCATGTGCTTATGTAGATGAGGGAGACATGCATTATGTCTTGGTGGGTGTTGGTATTCATGCTCATCTACAGTATCTACGTCTCATACATCAGACACCTGAGATCGATATGAGATGTTGGACACCACAATCAGCTGGAAAACCATTTGTATTGATGTCGAGTCCAGTCAGTTGTAAGACCAGCCATGTTATGTCATCATTTAGTGCCTGCTTGTCAGAAGGACAAAATGTGTGGTATTGGTTGCTCTAGGTATCTACCACCTGCTCTCCTGAAGTCAAAAGCTGGAGTTATGTGCATTTCTGCCCACTGAACTGCGACAAACTCAGACTGACTCAATCTCTCCAAAAACTGAACGAGCTGGATACTCAGTAGTGCCAACAATTGGAAACCTGTGGACAGTCTCTTTTTCAAATCTTCTCCAAAACTTCAGTCTCTGCCCTACTATTTACCTACACATACCTTTAAGACTGTAACTGAATCAAGTCAACAAATCAATGACTTTGCCCATCTTGCATGTAACCATTATCATGTGCATCCCTACATCCTGAAGAGGAGGACATTGACCCGCCAGAAGCCCTTCCCCCGTTCCTGTGTTTCTCACCTCCAGCACTATGTACAGTAGAACGAGGCCCCCAATGCTGTTCATCATGCCTCCGTAGTAGGCCACCAGGGACTCGCGGCAGCCCCGAGTCCAGATGTTGAGCTCCTCCGTGTGGTGGTCGTAGTCATAGTGGGCGGAGTTGTTGGTCAGCTGGTGCTGGATGCAGGGCCTGGGGGAGCCAGGGTTGCAGCAGCTGAAGGGGACACTCTCCATCAGGTACTTGCCCTCCACGTTACTCAGGACCCGGCTGTGGAAAAGGCCCAGAGGCATACATCAGAGCCGTCACAAACAACGTCAGCCCCGTCGCTGTAACGTCATACGCGTAACGGGTGTACGTCAGTGCTGTAAAAAGGACATGAGGCATGGAGATGGATGTGACGTACTGGAGCGATTGGGAGTAGTGGCTCACCTGGGAGCCTTGGTAGGAAGAGGAATCAGAAGGTGGACTTACATGGCAATATATACATGCCGAGTTAGATCACATTTCAAATTTCCATCTGAACTAGAACTGTGTGAACAAATCAATCAATCGGTGTTTGGCTTAAGCATGGTTGAAAGGAGAAAAGTGGGTGGGGGTTGTGACTAATATTGAAAGGAGAACTGTTTATACCAGGTATTGCTTATGCACATTACATAGAATCATGCAAGCGTGCATAATGTACACTCTCGGTTATACTGTACATAAAGACGTGTATGTACGTAAATTATTTTAATCTCTAATTTCAACACACACACTTGTACTGCACACACTTTACCACCCACTTGCAATTATTCTGTATTCTGAACGTCCCAATCATCAATTCCAAATAAGGTTGAATTGATTGTGTAGCACAGTGAATTCTATTTTAGATGTATTTGTTTAAATATGTAAACATAGTTTATAATAGATTATTTTGATTGGTGCCACAAATGCTAAAAATATGAACAGGATTGTTGTCATCCCTTATCCATAGAGTGCCTACAGGGTAAGGAATCCAATGAACTATCCCTATCCCCGGAATCAAAATGTACTAATTATAAACCAGATGAATGGTGATTGGCTGAGGGTTCTGGAATACTAACGGTATACCAAGGCTAGGTGCTGAATCCTCGCCCCCCAATTGCTTAATGCGTATGAAGAGCTCATAGCAGTGGTATATTGATCATATACCACACCATATACCACATCCCCTTGTTCCTTAATGCTAAACTTTAATATCAGTTTCTGCCAAGGCACAATATTGGGGAGGGTGGGGTAATGAGTTTGGGCTAAGTGACTGTTACTAGCATCTTATTATGATGCAGGGGGACAGTAAGCTGTAAAGGGCATGGAATTTATATCCTGGGAGATTATCTACTTATTAGAACTTGGCACAGAAACCTGACTCAACCTACACTGGTATCCTATGTGTCCCGCTTACAATGCTTAAATTACACATTTATCCTGTCCTGACCCTCTTTTGGGCACACCATGAAAAGGTTAGGTATACACCTCCCATCCTATCTGTTCCTTGAGTATCAGTATACCAACAAAAGTGTTCATTTCTTTATTTGGCTAATAATTAGAAGTAGGTGACTAAATACTGTGTGTATTTAACATGAAATAAGTTGTTACTACCATATATTAGCAACAGCATGTGTTTTACCTGGTCCCATTTGGTAGCGCCAGCTTCCTACACAAGATCACAAAAGGCTTTTTCTGTAAAGACGGACACTATGCGCTGGAATGACGATATGTGTCAGGAATATGTTGCATGATATTTTGCATCAATTGAATAAACAGAGTTTCTTTACTTAAATCGTTTTTTTTCTGAAACCAAAGACTGAAACGATCAAGGACGAGAAGCTTTGGTGGAATGGCAGAATTATTTCGATTAGGTTCTTACTGGGAATTATTATGTTCAGTGCAAATGCATAAGGTAATGTTTGGCCTTCTGGTTATTGCCGTCAACCAGACTATCAGCTACTGATTTCAGTACTCACTCTTTGACCTCGTCGTTGCTGAAGTCCAAGTAACGGTTGCTTATCCACTGCACCTCAAACCAATCCCGGTAGTTGTTGTTGCCACAGCAACGGAACTCGATCTGGGTCATGTCCAGGGTCCTCTTCATGAAGCATCGTCCAGGTGTGTCTGTATCTTTGTAGTATTTTATTCCGTTCTTCAGACCCTCAGCCAGAGCAAAGTACAGCTGGAACTGCATGCAGAAACACAGCAGAGCTGTAACGAACAAAAGGATGTTGAAAGCGAAGCAGCCCACTAGGTAGCTCTTGACCATGGGCTTCCACTTGCCAAACTTCAAAGCATCCAAGGAGTCGTGGCACACCTTGCCGCCAAAGACATTGAGCCCGCAAGCCGCTAGGCCAACTAGAATCAACAGGTTGGGCACAAAATGGCTCTCATTGTTGTCCATCATCTCGCTCCTCTTCCGGAGTTCGATCTTAAAGAAAAGCCCCAGGCCAAAGACCAGGATGCCAGTCATTACTGCCAGCCAGTACATGAGCCATAGGCCCTGGGCAAGCTTCACTCTCTTGGCCAAGTCAAACTTCACCTTCATCAATGCCATGCTTAGCTCTGAGTGGATTATATATCATCCAATTCAAAACTGGAATAAAAAAGAGAACAATTTGAATGTTACAAATAGTTCAGACTTGTTTCTCAATGGTTTTGCTTCAGCGCAAATAATTTGGTCAAATTTAGGCAACTGTGTTCCTGTGGATTGGAGTTTCAGTAGGAAAATTGTAATCCGTTCCAGAAAAGAGCAGCAGAATGTGTTTTGGCTGGGGTTCCTCTCTTCATATCCATTCCGACCACCCTCAAATCAGGAAAGTCCATAGTGCTTGGTAGACAGTTTGGTCTGCCACTGAAAAGGAATAAATAAATATTCACATAAAATCCCCCAAAATGTCAGGATGGCTGGCTACACAGCTATACCAGGTGAACCTTTTTCCTGCGAAAGGAGGCAGCCCGGCGAGTAGCAGAGTAATCGAGCCACAAAGTGTCAGTACGTCATTCAAACTAATCAGCCCTAATCAGCCCTTATCCCATTTGCAGCAGATGATCCCTGGGCTGTAATCTCTTGCCTTACCGTGTAAGTGATTTGTAGTGTCAGCTTCTTTCATTACCTGCCTGTACTGGGCTGTGCTGGGATGGGGCTATCTGGCAAGTAGATTTGTGGGTGTAGAAAAAGTTAAACTTGCACTGCTTATGCAGGGTTCCCCAACAGCAGACAGTGGGTGGCCTAAAGAAATTCATCTGACCTAAGGACAGCTCTTAGCCATGGAATATTGGCAATATGCCACACCCCCTTGTGTCTTATTGGTTAAGCTTGCCAATATTTTACCTCTTCACCAAGCAGAATCTCTAATTAATTCCAGTTGCATAATTCTAATATTTTAAGCTCATCGAAGTTAATTTACAGTGACATACCTCTACATGAAAGATGTGTTATCTTAAAAGTTATTACAATACTGTCCTCAAAGCATCCAGAAAACATCCAAATGTACAAATGGAAGTCAGTCAGTGAAGTTTGAGACCAGTATTGTTTTTTTGTCCAACCGGATCAGCTCTGAAAAAGATCTGATGGAATTTGATCAAAGGACCAATTAGTGGAAGAAAAATCTAAATACCCCCCATGCAAATCCAAAAGATTCTCATACTTGTCGTCAGGGTTTTAGATTAAGAAATGTATTTTTAATTCCTCTACCTTCCCTGCCACTGATGCTCCCTAACCCTAACCCTGACCCTAACCTTAACCCTAATGTCTTATTGGAGACTATAGCAAATAAGTATCTCCTCAAATGTAATCTAGACAGGCAGACCAATTCTGATATTACTTTTCACTAATTTATCTTTTGATTAGTGAGATCAACTATGTTAATGAAAAGATATGTCAAAATAAATATTGTAATATATAATGATAACTGAATAGGTGTAAATAGAGTAAGTTATTATGGAAAAGGTATTATTGGGCAGGAAAATTGAGAATGACAAAGAAGAGAGTTATTCTAAAAAGCAGTATGTTGATTTCAACCTCATACTACAAGTACATGTCCACCCCAGGCAGCAGCTTTGTCCCTGGGCTGCCCAGGGCCCCAGAATCATTTTAAAAACAGTGTATACATTATATCATTATTAAAATCAAATACTCAATGTCACACACTGTAAGATGGCTAAAAACAAATCAAAACAATGCTGACATGATAATGGACCAGCATTCATTCCATATTTCCAGCTTGCCCATGATCATCAAAAAGCAGTCCCAACACTACAGACAGAGGTCTATTTTAGTACATTATGACATTTTTAATTAGACCACTTGCACCTCATTGAATTCTGAATGCTTCTTTGGAGACAAATGAGTTTGACACCACTAATTTGGAGCATTACTTTTCATATGTCATTCAATTAAACTGACTAGTTACCAGTTCTGATGCATTTTCTTTTGCTAGTGCAAAAACATTTTATAATGTGTTTGGCTCAGAGAATGTCACTTGGCAAAGTCAACTTTATTCAGCATAGCCAACATAAACTCAACTTGTCTGTATTTAAACCAGCCTTAATCCATAGTTGTTTTAGCATTTACTCTAAGCCTAGAGTAAATATTAAATCTATCTGAACTATAAATATGCCTTTACAAAAGGCGTTGTTCCTCATCCTAACGATTCTTCAATAAGGGAAACACTAGAAGCTAGTTGTGGACTGTCGTGACCTGAACAATAGGTTTGTTGTGACTTGTGATCTTGTTATCACAAGTCGTGATTGTTTCAAACCCACCAGAAATACTTTTACACCTACACACACCCCAATGGTGTTTTCAGGTTAAGTAGTGTACCTATTTAATGGCGGTGTCCTGGCATATGTATTTCTTGAAGGCCAATTACATTTCAGTTAAATTTACTATATTGGTTTCCTTTGCTTAATTTACTGTATTTTGCCGTATAAGTCACCATGCAATTACTCCAAATAGTTAAACTGGGCTTTACTGCCATGTACAGAGCCAGGCCCTGAGGTGAGCAGCACATGGATATAAAATACATCTTATGTGGATGCATTTCAGGTTAGGAAAACTGGCCAACTTATATTTTTGTTATGAATTTACTTGAGGATTTGAATGTGTTATTTACTTTTGTTTGGGGAGATAATACATTGTGGTTGCCTAAACAAAATGTGTGGTTGCCTAAACAAAAGATTAGACAAAGATGGGCTTGAATTGAGATTGATTACGCATGTAGACTCCAGTACATATGTGTGTCTCTATTAGCAGTAAATTGATGAATTGACAGGATAATCAATTATCCTGGAAATGATAAACATGTAGGGCGGACTTCAGAAGGAGTTGACATGGGAGTTTTTACATGAATCTTATGATTATGGCTTTCTGGACTTAGAGCAGCCAAAGAAATGGTTGCTTTAGGTTTACAAAACCTCACCTTTTCTTAAAAATGAGATCAAAACCATACATAATTAGCAGATACTTTGGAAAATAAATACTGTCAGAAAAAATCTTCACAGCACAAGCCTAGTGACAATGTTTTCTTTTCTCAAATGAATAGGATCTGTTCTAAACCATTCTGAGTATTTTTCTGGAGCTGTGTGGTTATGGCACAATAACAAAATAGGAGCAAATGTTTTATTTATTTTATGTTTTTTATCGTTCTGTAGTTTTCCTTGACCACTTAAACATGCCAGGAGCATAGCACTCTTCACCCACTGCTTGCTCACCTTTGAAACAAAGCATGGTTTGCCCCCCAGACTGAAGACCAGATGTTGCTGGACATGGTGTTGGAGAACCAGTAGAGGGCATTGTTCACTAGGTTCTTAAGATCAAATTCCATTGCTCTGCGTAGAATGCCATCTTTCAGATTTTGAAATGGGTGTACTCACTGTTTACGAAAAATCTCATGGTGCTTGGTGTAAGATAAGGCTTGTCAATCCCCATTGTCCTGATTAAATTCCAAACGTTACTTTACTGCCCTTTGAATCATTCACCTTCCTATCTGGCATATATCACTCCTCATCTCTCCACCTCATTCCTAACTGGCATATATCACTCCTCATCTGTCCACCTCATTCCTATCTGGCATATATCACTCCTCATCTCTCCACCTCATTCCTAACTGGCATATATCACTCCTCATCTCTCCACCTCATTCCTAACTGGCATATATCACTCCTCATCTCTCCACCTCATTCCTAACTGGCATATATCACTCCTCATCTGTCCACCTCATTCCTAACTGGCATATATCACTCCTCATCTGTCCATCTCATTCCTATCTGGCATATATCACTCCACATCTGTCCACATTATTCCTAACTGGCATATATCACTCCTCATCTGTCCACCTCATAGCTGATGTGTGCTGGCTCAAATTATTCACCTTGCATCACCCAGATGAGGTGTTCCTTGTTGCTATGTTAAGAAACCTCAGTTGGTTGAAAGGTGCTTAATAAATTGCAATAAAACATGGTAGAATAACAAGATGCTGTCAAGGATATTTTTATGTTTTGGGTCAATTCATTGACACACTAGAGGTGCTCATCTCTTATCCTGGTATAGCCTGTTCTAAACTCTTATTAATCAATCACATTTATTTTATAAAGCCTTTTTTACATCAGCAGTTGTCACAAAGTGCTTTTATAGATACCCTGGCTGAAACCCCAAAGAGGAAGCAACTAGAGTCAATGCAGAGTGACTAGGAAAAACGTCCACATTTTGGAAGAAACTGAGAGAGGAACCAAACCCTTCTGGCTGTGCTGGGTGAGGATTATAAGAGTACCTCACCTTTGTATCTCTCTCCAGGCACTATTGACTATAAAAAGTTGCCTTTATGCATTTTCTGACCAATTCACTTCACTCTCCCTCAGAAGTTTTTAAAACTATTATAAAATGTTTTATAGACTTGTACAGTGGGCCTTTGTTGTGGACACCAGGTTTTTTGTTTGTTTGTTTCTGTTCCTGTTAATTTTGTACAGCGTGTTTGGCTCCCTGAAAAGCGCTATATAAATACAATGTATTATTATTATTGTTACAACTCAACAAGTCTAAAGGTCTGAGATGTCCAGAGAGATGATTGCTTTTAAATTGAAGGTTGGAGCCAATTCTGCCAACATTAACCACACAGATCCACAATAAATGATAAAGCCAATGTTGTCAACTCCTTTTACAGTGAGAATTGCTATTGGAAGCAGTCTGTGGAAAGGTTATGACAGTCATCCATGCTTTGGTTTAGTTTTCTGACATTTTCAAATGGTGAAAATTTTGGGGCACTAATCCCATCCAAGTCTTGGGACAGATTTTAGCATTTTTCACGCATTATGTCCCATTCATCTGAAAGTATTTGATACTCATTCTGAAGCTCAACAACATCACTTACAGATAATTTAAACAGGATGTGTTAAATTGGTACCATGACTTCAATGGCATTTGTTCCAGAAATGCCACGAAGTCATGGTACAGATATTATAATTCTTCATGCATCATGTTCAAATCCTGTAAGTGCCTTTGTTGAGCTTTGTAATCAATTTTGTACACTTCTAGGTAATTTGAACATGATGCCCCAAAAAAAGGTTAATACTGGTACCAAGACTTGGATGGTATCTGCTACAAATTCAATGTTAGCATTCAAAAAGTACAAGGAAAATAAAACTAAATAATGCATTGCTGGCAATGGACTAGTAACAGAATAAAGATACCAATGTGTAATTTGGGTTTAATAAAACAGGCCATAGGCAAGACATGAAAGGACACATTTGCTTACTGTAGATGTAGCTGGCTCAATCTTGGATTTTCTGATAGATAAGTGCGTTGGTAATAATTATATATAATATAATTAATTTCTTTATGAGACTTATTGTGGTGCAATGGATAAGATCCAAAGAACCAGAGGAAAAACGGTTCTGCATTCAGAGATACGTTTTAGAACTTTTTGTGAAACGTTTATAAGAAGCCCAGAGGCAACTATAAGAAGCTGATGTCGAGGGGCGTGGTTAACATGTTGAGAGGAAGGTGTGAAAGTGTTTGTGTGTTCCGAATTGCCCAGAGCTACCTCTATTATTAGCCTTCTGTGGACACATGTGACGAGATTAGTGTGAGCCTGGGGATTACTGACCCATCCGTTTACAGGTAAACAGAGTTGTTCATATATTGGCACGCAAAAAAACTGCCCCGGCAACACACACACATGCATGATAGAAATGTACAAGGAGGTCAGGATCTAAAGGTCTGAGACCATTGCTGTTAGACACGCCCAGACAGGGCGTGAGATACACACAAACCATGAGATACTCAATATTCATTTCATCCATAAATGCAGTAATATAATAGGTCAACATGTCGAATTGTGATAATTGTTAGAGATTTTTTGATGTCCAAAGATAAATGTCCAATATATTAAGTAATACTCTATAGAAGTATCCATGTGGAGACTCAAACACTAGTCTAGCCTCCTCACACTGTCTGAAGTCCTTTTAGATGCTCCAGCGTGTGTGAGGACACCACTGACACCTTGTGGTTCAATGATAAAACGACGTCCTCCAATCACCTGGCAGAGAAGCACTCCACACATTTATTTTCCATGAAATGTAACTATTCCTTTTTCCTTCTTACCAAACGGTCACTATGAAATCATGGATTAAAAAACCCGCCTGCTCTACTTCTGTCGAAAGATAGTCTTCAGAGGCTGCGTGCTACCGAAAGCGCTTTTGATTTGTGGGCCAAGGATGGTTTGAGCTCATCGTCACAGAAGCCACATTTGGTTCCACATGACCACCCTTCTGGGTAGGGATGCAGCCTGTCTCCATTCCTGCCTCGTGGCTCACAGACCTCGGCCGCCTAACCCTCGCAAATAAACAGTCGGTTAGCGTAGCCTGTGGCTAATTAAGGACCTGCAGAGGGATTCACGCACGCTTCAAAGGCCAGTGGTCGCCCCTTCTCTCCTCCTCTCCCCTGTCCTCTGTTCTTCGCCTGGGCTTGATGGTTCTCTAAGTGATGCCACATGTGAGGTAGAGTCCTGCTCCCATCCCCTAGTGAGGATGAGGTGGGGAAGAAAGGGGGAGGAGAGGACACTGGAATGTTCTCATTCATAATCCTCCTTTTATCTGTAATCATCTGTTTTCACATCCTGGGACGGCTTACGGGCAGAGAGTGCAGCTCCGCTTCTCCCACTCTTTAAGTTGGACTCGTCGTTGTCTGTTTTCCAATCTGATGTTCTCTATTTTCACAGCTGCCCTTTTGGTTCAGGACACGTAGCGGTTGCTGCTTGGACCCATACGCCCATCGGCCTGTGGATCTCGACATGCATGGGGGGTGGTGGAAATGAACTTTCAGACATCGTGCTGAGGTGGAGGGAGCTTGTTTTGCTGAGGGAGCGATGAACAGATAGCGAAGAATCCAGGGTGAGGATGGCTGTATATACACGCTCCCCCGGATGGAGCGAGAGGGAGGAGAACGTTACAAGAATTTCATAACAAGCATAAAACCATTAATATTTCACGGCCTCATTGGAAGCAGATGTGTGATTTATTTTTATAGGCTGGTAGTTGAAGTTGCTACAACAGGCAATGGAATGCCTCCTTCCCTTTCACCTCCTCCTCTCCTACTTTCTCCTTTTCCTCCTGTTTTGTCGGTGCGGTGACACTTTTTTATCTTCCAGTGTACATTTTCTTTCACACTTCACAGCCTGTTAAAGCAGGGTACAGATACAGGGTCAACCGGCTTTTGGCCGTACTTGGGTGCTGGTGAGACATGATAGACAGCTTATCTACCTACCCCAACACACACACACACACACAGCGGTGCTAAGCCCTCAGACTGACAGGCTGATGGGGGGAAATGGTCCATTATTCAATCAATAGAATTGCGACAATTTGGGAACATTTTGTCTGAAGAGAAAACAAACGAACAGCCAGTGTGCTCAAGATTTAGACATCATCTTAAACTAGAGTAAAACTGTGTGTGCACGTGTGTGTGTGTGTGTGCACGTGTTCCTTGTCTATGTTCTGTGTTTCTTCCTGTATGTGTTTGAGTCCATTATTTTATTAGTATGAGTTGACTACGCTGGTGTAGTGAAATAAATAACTGAGAGAGAAGTTGGCCATTTCTGATCTGTAGGTCAGAGAGAATTTCTACCATTGTAGTTTTCCTATCCATCATACCGTCTCACTAGACCCACAACTTCAGTATACTGTATGCACTGCCAGGTCCCAAGGAAACATTGAAATGGATTCTAAATGCTTTATCCTTTTAGTCAGTTTGTCAAGTCTATCCGGCAGCACATCTTGAGGTAATAAACGTCAACTTCAGCAGGTCCGTGGTAAAGTGAGTGATGACTGTTGCTATCCCAATAAGATGAAGATGAAATACTGTAGATAACTTGGCTGAATGTTGGTAAGGGCCCACTTCAAACAAAACTACATTTCTCCGGTGTTTGATATGGTACTGCATCAAAGCAAATTGATGTAATATTGTTTAAGTGTGATGTGTCACTAAATACAATAATTGGTTCACTGTAATTTTCAGATGGCTGCTGTTAAAAATACATTTATAGACAGGACTTTCTAATCATCAGGTTTGCATGGTTAGGATTTTCAACTTTCCATGGTGACATCAGCATGAGATTAATGACCAATAACAAAGAAAGTTCCAAACCTCTGCCAATAATAGCCAGTTTTCGGATTCCTGCTTCCCACTTAGGCCACTCCCAGACCTTCCAAAAAAAATCTTACTTGAGACATTTTTTTAAATTGAAGTTATTTTTCTAAATTGTATGGAAATCTACAACAGGGTCTTCATTGTTAACTAGAAATAACGTTGTTACTGTTGATAAATTAACTACATTTTCTTCAGTTTAAACCATCTAAGCAGAAAAGGAAACTTGGGTAACGTCTGCATCGGAATCTTCTGCTCTGGTGAAAATCAACTGTCCCTTACTCTGGCCCCTCACACTTTCTTATGATGCTAACTGAATTGGAAAATGGCGCACTCAGTGGAATAAGCCAGAGCCAAGAAAAGGTTAGCCAATAAAAAGAGAACAGACACATCAGTGAGAACGAGCACATTTCTTCTGTCAGTGACAATGGCTTGCACACACACACACCCCTTCTGGACCGAATGACTCTTGTTGAACGGCCTGACATGCCGTTTTTATGCGAGGCTAAAGGTGAGTGAATAAAGCCGTTAACAGGGACTGCTCCGGGTAATTTTACTGTCTGAGCAACTTGACGGGTTTTGGTAAGTTGCCACATGAAAGGTTTTCCACAGAGAGACAAGCTGTACAGTACACAGGCAGTTTGAGAGTGGGAAGGGGGGTTGGGGTTTGGGGGGGTGTTGGAGGGAAGGTCGTATGTGGAGGATGAACAGAAAATACTGTTCTGTCTGCATAAATATCTCACCGGGCCTTTAAACATGAACACATGCAAACCACCGGTACATTTCTGTATGATTTCTATTAGCCTTCGCTTTAAACGTCACTGAAATAGTATAAAGATGTTGAAATCTCAGCCCAGACGTGAAACAAAGATCAGTCCAATTTACACGAAGCAGAAATCAGACTCTGTCCTGTCCCTGTTAACTGTCTGAAATGAAATAAACTGCTCTCTGATCTTCCTGAGAGATGCTGCCGGAAATCCCCAGTGTTGACAAACTCTGAACGTGGCGTGGATCCTAGAAGAAAGAAAGATTTCTCTTCCTCCCTCTTTTTCCATTATCTCTAAGATTTGATCATGGCTGTAAAATTGGACCATGGTAAATCATGGAGACACACTCATCTGGTGTGTTCAGTAGAAAAACACAGCTGATGAGGGCCGAGGAGAGGAAATATAAAATACAATTATAGTATAGTGCTTACAGTGTTAGCGCAATAGAAGCCAGCAAAGACCCAAGTGTGATTTTTTTTTTTTTAAACGTGTGTGTTTGTTGGTGCGTGTTGCATGGGCTCAAGAATGGGCCTTTACTCCAGCTTTTCCTCTCCAGTTACAGACCTGTTGATCCTAGGGCCTTCGTTTCACTGCTGTCTCCTGCTATTCTCATCCAGCTGCAATAACAACACTATGGAACCCTCCACACTTGCTCCACACACACACACACACACACACACACACACACAAGGACCAACCTTAACACACAAAATATAGGTAATATGTTTAGACAATAGACAAAAACCCTCTGTGTCCTCTGAACACTCCTCCAACTCACTCTGTCTGTCTCTTTGTCTTTCTGTGTCTGACTGTCTCTTTGTCTTTCTGTCTGTGTCTGTCTGTCTCTTTGTCTTTCTGTCTGTGTCTGACTGTCTCTTTGTCTTTCTGTCTTTGTTTGTCTGTCTCTTTCTGTCTTTCTGTCTGTGTCTGTCTCTTTGTCTTTCTGTGTCTGACTTTCTCTTTGTCTTTCTGTCTGTGTCTGTCTGTCTTTGTCTGTCTGTCTCTTTGTCTGTCTGTCTGTGTCTGACTGTCTCTTTGTCTTTCTGTCTGTGTCTGACTGTCTCTTTGTCTTTGATAGTTGGTGAGGGTCTGTCTGATGTCAGCAGTAATTGTGAGTGGTTCAGTTCCTCCATGTTCTGTCCTGTTGGGCTGAATCCACTTCAACAGGCCTGGCCAGGATACACAGAAACGCTGTGCCTTCCCTCCTCCCGTCCGTTTTTCCCTCTCCATACTAGCAAAAGGGAAAAGCTGAGGGCTTTTAGGGGAACACCTACCTGGGGACCCTGAGACAATACATCTCCTCATTTAGAGCAAAATCTGTCACTGTGCGTTTTCCCTGAGCCGGAGCTAGCCAGGCCCACATCTAACCATTGAGGACACCGTGGACATGCCCTCTGATTATTAATTTTTTTACATGCAGAATAAAAGTAGTAAACTAATAAAGATACATTCTAAAGCAAAGATTTTGTAGAACTCAAGACTGCCTGCTTGCGTGATTGCCATTGAGATGACTGTGCTGAGAAGTGAATGAAGCCAGGCAGACAGGCAATGTTCTTGGTTTCATAAAATCTTTTGTTTAGCAAAGACCTTTGCACACAGGCCCTTCTTTGCCAATGTTGCTCTGAGTGATGAAGATTCGTTGCTGCAGTGCTAGAGAAATTCTGTAAAATTAATCAAAGACTGCCGATGAAGAAGACAAGCATGATAAGTAGCATTATAGGCTAGAGAAATGTACGATTGAAATGTATTTGACAATAACAGTTGTGTAGCCGGTTAAAGGTTGTTTATCTCCAGATATTATCTGAACTATGGTGAAATGTTGTGTATCGTCTAAGCTAGCTGGCTTGGCTGGCTGGTTTGCTTGGTAGTTGCCAAACCAACTGTAACACTTTGAAACAAGTTGTGTTATCTGAAACCACATTAGCTAATGTGTTGATGTTTCATTTCCCAATATCAAAGTGATTAGGACCCTGGCTAATATCTAAGCCACACACAGCTAACTAGAGTTGATAATTAACTAAAATCATTTTATTGTAAGTACATATGTATTTCCATTGAGCCTCAATCACATTATTCACTGTTGACTGTATGCAGGTTGTGAGAGGGAGTTTGATATGGGGGGGACGGCTGGCGCATTTGAGATGTTTTGTATATTGTTTTTATTTGGTGGGACCAAGTTTCCTTCCAAATTGCCCTGCCACTAAACCCTTGAATGTATGCCAACAAATTCCAAGGCCAGTATGATATTTTGTGAAGAATTTCCTATATATCAATACAGCGATTGACCCTGAGTTTCCTTTCTCAACTTACACTGAATAAAATGGAAAGATACATTCAAACTTTGGATAGGCACAGGAGGAAACAGAAGAAGAGAGTATGAGAGCACTTGGCACAGAGGGTGTAGCCCATCTTTTGGACCTTTGCTGCAACTAATGCCTTCAGCATTTGTGGAGTGCTAGATACAGTATTTGTGGAGTGCTAGATACAGTATTTGTGGAGTGTTAGATACAGTATTTGTGGAGTGCTAGATACAGTATTTGTGGAGTGCTAGATACAGTATTTGTGGAGCGCTAGATACAGTATTTGTGGAGCGCTAGATACAGTATTTGTGGAGCGCTAGATACAGTATTTGTGGAGCGCTAGATACAGTATTTGTGGAGCGCTAGATACAGTATTTGTGGAGCGCTAGATACAGTATTTGTGGAGTGCTAGATACAGTATTTGTGGAGTGTTAGATACAGTATTTGTGGAGTGCTAGATACAGTATTTGTGGAGTGTTAGATACAGTATTTGTGGAGTGTTAGATACAGTATTTGTGGAGTGTTAGATACAGTATTTGTGGAGTGCTAGATACAGTATTTGTGGAGTGCTAGATACAGTATTTGTGGAGTGCTAGATACAGTATTTGTGGAGTGCTAGATACAGTATTTCTGGAGCCATGACAGTCCTAAGGATTATAGCATGGATACTATCCCCTGATGATCTGAGATTAAAAAGACGTTGCTGCACTTCAGAGGTCTCCAGGACATTTGGTTCAATGAGGTTGTGTTTCTTTTGAAGAATACATCAGGCCTAAACAAAACAATCCTTTTCTGAATGCGATGCTCTGCCAAAAGAGGCGGTGGAAAGTGATCCACCTTGGGGTCCTAGATTATATTCTCTTACCCAATTCTAAGTGGTCCAAGGAGATATGGGCGAGACGGGTACCGTGCAGCCTGGTATGGGAGGGGGCAGATTAACCCGCAGGGTGACATGTTACTCCTCAATGTAGCAACACATATCAGTCAATTTGTGGTAGCGCTGTTGTTTGCTGCTACTAACTATACATGCATCCACTATTGACAGACGTTCAGTGTGCTAACAAGAGATTGTTGCTCAATGGATCTTTCATTGGGAAAGATTATTTTCCTGCTAAAGCCCAGACCAACTTCCAGCGCCACATGTACACGCACACACAGTTGCATACAGCTGTCCTTGTGAGGACCAGAAAACAACAAAATCCATGTTTCCTAACCTTATCCTTAACTTTAACATAACCCTAACAATAACCTCAATAAACAAACATTTATGCCTAAACTTAACCTAACCCTGTTACAAACCTACAGAGCACTGGTCAGGAAAATGCAGTTTCTCTGGTCATAGCAGCTGTGTGTTGTTGGTGGACCCTGCCTGGGAAACCATCTATTTTAACACCCAGTCAGGGGGTATATCAGCACCCCAAGGCGCCATGCTGCTCCTAACCTCTGACCCTGACCCTAATCGATCACCAACTAAATACAAGTGGGCCTGAGTTGGTGGATAAACCCGGTTGCAGGTTCAGGATCATGTTACCCTATCTTTAAAGTATGTTTAACTCGGAGTGTCCCCATTAAGGAAAGATCTTTGTAATTATTTTAACCAGTTGTAAGAAGTCAGCTCAATAAACTAACATTTGTCTCATTCTAATTTCAACAGTTTACACTCAGCAGTCAACCTAAAGTTAAAAAGCAGTATACTAAAAGTGTTGTACTTTTGGACAAAAAGTAGTATATAAATAGTTAATTGTGTGAAATAACCCAGTTATTTTAAAATGTTTCATACTTGCATATAATTTAAATAAAATAATTGTATACATTTTAACACACTGAAAAATATTAGGTACATTATGTGGTTTTAAAATATTTTTTGAAAGTGCAACAGATGTAGTTCCAAAAGAATGTTTTTATTGTTAACAAGTGTGTGGCTGTTAACCATGGCAACAAAGGAAAAAGGAAATAACAATTGAGTCACTGAATAAAACCCTATGCGATCCTCTCTATCTTCGTTTGACATGACAAACAGCTTTTTACGGGGAAGGCAAATAATATCAGTAAGTAATTGCAAATGAAATACTGGTCAGTTGGTTATTCTCACTCTTTTCAGTGTATATTGATTTCCTCTCTGCTTTTGTCTTAGCTTGTGTCGACAAATATCTTTGCACTTGGTGCACACTGCTGCATTGGCCAGTTTCTCTGTTGGCGATCATCTGCCTTGCGCTTTGACACTACAGCGACTTGACTCAAGTCCGTCAATTGACTGGACTCAAGTCCGTTGAAGCGATGCGTGGGATCGGTGAGAGGCGAAGAAAAAAATTCAGATTTTCCAACTTTATGCAAATCACCTGCCTATCGATGGGGACTGACCAATCACAGCATTCTGTGTAGCTGACTGGTGGCTACCTAATTGTAGCAAGCTGGTTTGCTAGCTAGCATTGCAGGTTGTAAGAATCACAGTATCTCACAAAAGTGAGTACACCCACCACATTTCTGTAAATATTTGAGTATATCTTTTCATGTGACAACACTGAAAACATGACACTTTGCTACAATGTAAAGTAGTGACTGTACAGCTAGTATAACAGTGTAAATTTGCTGTCCCCTCAAAATAACACAACACACAGCCATTAATGTCTAAACCGCTGGCAACAAAAGTGAGTACACCCCTAAGTGAAAATGTCGAAATTGGGCCCAAATAGCCATTTTCCCACCCTGGTGTCATGTGACTCGTTAGTGTTACAAGGTCTCAGGTGTGAATGGGGAGCAGGTGTGTTAAATTTGGTGTAATCGAAAAAATTAATTGTTGCTCTACATAAAGATGGCCTAGGCTATAAGAAGATTGCCAAGACCCTGAAACTGAGCTGCAGCACAGTGGCCAAGAACATACAGCGGTTTAACAGGACAGGTTCCACTCAGAACAGGCCTCGCCATGGTCGACCAAAGAAGTTGAGTGCACGTGCTCAGCGTCATATCCAGAGGTTGTTTTTGGAAAAAAGACGAATGAGTGCTGCCAGCATTGCTGCAGAGGTTGAAGGGGTGGGGGGTCACCCTGTCAGTGCACAGACCATACGCCGCACACTGCATCAAATTGGTCTGCATGGCTGTCGTCCCAGAAGGAAGCCTCTTCAAAAGATGATGCACAAGAAAGCCTGCAAACAGTTTGCTGAAGACTATCAGACTAAGGACATGGATTACTGGAACCATGTCCTGTGGTCTGATGAGACCAAGATAAACGTATTTGGTTCACAAGGTGTCAAGCGTGTGTGGCGGCAACCAGGTGAGGAGTACAAAGACAAGTGTGTCTTGCCTACATTCAAGCATGGTGGTGGGAGTGTCATGATCTGGGGCTGCATGAGTGCTGCCGGCACTGGGGAGCTATAGTTCATTGAGGGAACCATGAATGCCAACATGTACTGTGACATACTGAAGCAGAGCATGATCCCCTCCCTTTGGAGACTGGGCCGCAGGGCAGTATTCCA
The DNA here is from genome assembly GCF_011004845.1 of Esox lucius. Classification (NCBI taxonomy): domain Eukaryota; kingdom Metazoa; phylum Chordata; class Actinopteri; order Esociformes; family Esocidae; genus Esox; species Esox lucius. The sequence continues at coordinate 25,046,119 of NC_047574.1, read as the reverse complement.
ACATGATAACGACCCCAAACACACCTCCAAGATGACCACTGCCTTGCTAAAGAAGCTGAGCATCTGTGGGGCATCCTCAAATGGAAGGTGGAGGAGCGCAAGGTCTCTATCATCCAACAGCTCAGTGATGTCGTCATTCCAGTGGCAACCTGTGAAGCTCTAGTGAACTCCATGCCCAAGAGGCTTAAGGCAGTGCTGGAAAATATTGACACTTTGGGCCCAATTTGGACATAGGGGTGTACTCACTTTTGTTGCCAGCGGTTTAGACATTAATGGCTGTGTGTTGTGTTATTTTGAGGGGACAGCAAATTTAGACTGTTATACAAGCTGTACATTCACTACTTTACATTGTAGCAAAGTGTAATTTATTCAGTGTTGTCACATGAAAAGATATAATCAAATATTTGCTCAAATGTGATGTGTGTACTCACTTTTGTGATATACTGTACATAAATGAAATGAGTAGAGATGTATAAAATTAAAAAATGTATTAAAATACGTTTCTATTCCAATTTGAACCATTGTAATAATCTGACGTTCCTTCATACAAAATGTGCTATTCTCAAACCTTAATACACAGCTTACTTGCTGTTATGACGCTAGTTCGTCCAAAGACACCCACACAAATAGGTTGCAGGCGAAGCACTCTGGACGAAGCTAGCGTTGGCTATCCGAAATTCCGTGAATAGTGTGAATGCACTGTAATGGTACATTCACATTATTTGCGATGGGAGCGATGGCTCAATTCATTTCAATGAAGGGAAGTGTGGCGATCTTGTGGCTTGTGGGGCGATGCGTGGGATCCGTGAGAGGTGAAGAAAAAGTTTAGATTTTCCAACTTCATGCAAATCACCCGTGCCTATCGCTGGGGACTGACCAATCATGGGATTTTGTGTAGCTGGTTGTGAAATGCTATCCGTGCAATTAAATGAATAAACAAAACTGATGTTGCGGTCCTTTTTAAAAGTCTTAATAGCAGTGATGGGAGCTATACAACTGCACAGTATTTTCCTATAGAGATGCAAACAAATAAAATGCAGCATGGAGACAGGTGGCTGAGATAGTTTGTGTTTCTGGTGTCAATATTAGACACGTTAGCTGACTGGTGGCTACCTAATTGTAACAAGCTGGTTGGCTAGCTAGCATTGCAGGTTGTAAGAATTACATCAATGAGGCATATTAATTGAGTAGAGACATATAAAATGTAAAAATGTATTTCAATTTTAACCATTGTAATAATCCGATGTTCCTTCATACAAATGTGCTATTCTCAAACCTTAATACACAGCTTACCTGATGTTATGACGCTAGTTCGCCCACAGAATCACCCACACGTATGCTAAAGATGAAGTACACTGGGCGTTGCTAGCGTTTGCTGTCCGAAATTTCGCAAATAGTGTGAATGCACCATAAGAAAAGCAACTGACGGACGGACGGACGAGAAGCGGAGTTGTGAACTATAGGTCCTGAGTTCGTATCTCCTCGCAGGCGACGTGAAGTACACATTTGTGAATTATTCCGTATTGACGAAAACTTTGCTGGCTAAACCCGAAACCTGAAATTGTATACTGTTAAATTGTGACTGTTCCTTGCATGGAAAACTTCATCTTGAGTCTCGCTAGCAATTGCTCAATTCTTATGATTATTCCAAATAAGTTAGTAGATACCAGTAAACCTATTACTGGCTAATAAGCTGTTCAAACGGCCAATGGCAAAAGCTAACAGCTCATAGACTTTATTTCTGGTGGAGGTAAACTTAATAAGAAACGTTAGTCATTTTAACACAATGCTCAATAGTGTTTGTGATTGTGGAGAGGTTGGAGTCTGTTTGATTGAGTGTGTGGACAGTTGTCTTTTATACAGGTAACGAGTTCAAACAGGTGCAGTTAATACAGTTAATGAGTGGAGAACAGGAGGGCTTCTTAAAGAAAAACAGGTCTGTGAGAGACGGAATTCTTACTGGTTGGTAGGTGATCAAATACTTATGTCATGTAATAAAATACTAATTAATTATTTAAAAATCATACAATGTGGTTTTCTCGATTTTTTTATTGATTTCCGTCTCTCACAGTTGAAGAGTATGATAAAAGACAGACCTCTACATGCTTTGTAAGTAGGAAAACCTGCTAAATCGGCAGTGTATCTTTCTAACAGCTTGCTCCATGGATGCCCGGGGCCTGGTCTTTTCGAGCGAAATATATTATATGTAAGTTGAACGTTTAACTACAGTACCTACTACTATGTTAGATTTGTGTGGTTTGTAATTTTACTATTTGCTAATTGCCAGGATTTAGCCCATTTTCATAGCGTGCGCTCGGAGACCTACACAATACTGCTGGCAAGGATGAAAAGTATAGGCCGCATGAAAGGTGAAAGTGAATTTATATTACTTTATTAAAATAAATAAATAGTCAAAAGAAATAAACCTATAAGTGTTTGGTGGCTGCGTGAAATAGAACATTCATCATGCAAATGTATTAAACAAGAATAGTCTAGGTTGTCTGGATTGTGGGCTTTTGGGAGGAATAATTTGGCAGGAATAACACTACAATAAACACTGTACCTAGTTATATGAATTGGTTAACACCTTTTTGTTGAGTTTAACTTGAATAATAACTTGTTAATTACCATTTATCCGTAGACATATTTATTTGATACGTGTAGAAGGGGCATGACAACAAGATTTTCACATTAATTGCTTTACTGCATTGGTTTAATATGTACAGCATCTGTGATAGATGGCTCCAATACTGTCCTGAAAAAGGTCTTTTATATCTCAGGTAGAACAGTCGACACCACACTGGTGTGCTGAGATTAGTGGTAAATCAGATTAGTCTAAAATGCATTGATGAAGAATGGAGCTGGACTGACTTTGAAGGTAAGAAATAGCCTGACTGCAAACTCTAACATTGATTTAAGGATTATAAAGTTATAATTATAATTATATTATAATTGCTGAAACACCAAACATGACTTCTCAGATGCAGCTGCAAACCAATACTAGACACAAAGGGAGAAACATTGTTCATTGGACAACCTGTCACTGGTGTGTCGAGGTGCGTGAATAAGGGAGCCAAACGCAGAGAGGTATTTACTCTTCTTTCTTTCTTTATAACAAAAAATGGCACGCGTAACAACAAGAGCGCAAAAGCGTGCAACAGCTTTGCAATTACAAACACCAAACATAGAACAATACCACACAAAGATGCCCAGAAACAAGGGAACTAATATAGGCAACCTAATGAGGGAATGGACACCAGGTGTGTGCAATAACAAGACAGGACAGTGCCGTGGGAGGAGGAGCGGCGTGGCTAGAAGGCCGGCGATGACGCGCACCGAACACCACGTCGGGAGGGGTGGCGCACGTCCTCCATGCACGTCCTCGTTACAGTACCCCCCCCTCGACGCGCGGCTCCGGCAGCGCGCCCCCGCCGGCCCCGGGGCCGACCCGGAGCGCGCCGCGCAGGACGATCAGGGCGCCGACGATGGAAGTCGGCGAGGAGCTCCGGATCAAGAACATCCACCGCCGGCACCCAGCAACGCTCCTCCGGGCCGTACCCCTCCCACTCCACCATGTACTGCAGGCCCCCCCCCCGGCGCCTCGAGTCGAGGATGGAACGGACCGAATACGCCGGGCCCCCCTCAATGTCCAGAGGGGGCGGAGGGACCTCCCGCACCTCAGATTGCTGGAGGGGACCCGCCACCACTGGCCTGAGGAGAGACACATGGAACGAGGCATTAATCCTGTAATCAGGGGGAAGTTGCAACTTATAGGTTACCTCGTTCACTCTCCTCAGGACTTTGAACGGCCCCACAAACCGCGGGCCCAGCTTCCGGCAGGGCAGGCGGAGAGGGAGGTTCTGGGTCGAGAGCCAGACCCGGTCGCCCACTGTGTAGACCGGGGCGTCGCTACGCCGGCGGTCGGCAGCGGACTTCTGGCGAGCCCCGGCGCCCCGGATGTGCCGATGAGCTACGGACCAGGTGTCCTCGGCGCGCCGGAACCAGTCGTCCACCGCCGGAGCCCCGGTCTCGGGCTGGCTCTGCCAGGGTGCCAAGACCGGCTGGTACCCGAGGACGCACTGGAAAGGGGTCAAGGAAGTGGAGGAGTGGCGGAGCGAATTCTGGGCATACTCTGCCCAGGGCAGGAACTCCGACCACTCCCCCGGCCGGTCCTGGCAATAGGACCGCAGGAACCTCCCCAGGTCTTGGTTCACACGCTCCACCTGCCCATTAGCTTCGGGGTGGAACCCGGAGGTGAGGCTGACCGAGACCCCCAATCGGCCCATAAAGGCCTTCCATACCCGAGACGTGAACTGAGGGCCCCGGTCTGATACAATGTCCTCCGGCACCCCGTAGTGCCGGAAGACATGGGTGAATAAAGCCTCTGCGGTCTGCAGGGCCGTCGGGAGACCGGGGAGAGGAAGGAACCGGCAGGCCCTTGAAAACCGGTCCACAACAACCAGGATCGTGGTGTTGCCTAGTGAGGGGGGTAGATCGGTTAAAAAATCAATGGATAGGTGAGACCACGGTCCTGACTACAAACGGGTGTCTCGCTCCTTCGAGCCAATGTCTCCAAACAGTCAAGGCGCTAAACACAGCCAACAGCTCCCTATCACCGACGCCATAGTTGCACTCTGCCTCACTGAGCTTCCGCGAGTAAAAAGCGCAGGGGCGACGCTTAGGAGGGGTACCTGATAGTTGGGACAACACAGCACCTATCCCTACCTCAGAGGCATCCACCTCCACTATGAACGGCAGTGACGGGTCGGGGTGAGCCAAAACCGGGGCAGAGGTGAACATTCTCTTAAGGGTGCGAAATGCCTCGTCTGCCTCGGCCGTCCAGGTGATCTGGCTCGGCCCACCCTTCAATAAGGAAGTGATGGGAGCTGCTACCTTGCCGAAGCCCCGTATAAACCTACGGTAGAAATTGGCAAACCCAATGAACCGCTGTACCGCCTTAACCGTGGTAGGAACGGGCCAATTACGCACGGCTGACACACGATCAACTTCCATTTCCACCCCATCGGCGGAAATTCGAAACCCGAGGAAGGAGACGGCTCGCTGGAAGAATGCGCACTTCTCTGCTTTAGCGTACAGGCCATGCTCCAACAGCCGCCTCAGCACCCTGCGAACGAGAGACACATGTTCAGCACGCGTAGCGGAATACATAAGGATGTTGTCGATGTAAACCACAACTCCGCGCCCCAGCATGTCCCTAAACACATCGTTCACAAAAGACTGAAACACTGCCGGGGCATTCATCAACCCATACGGCATCACCAGGTATTCGTAGTGCCCCGTGGTGGTGCTGAAGGCCGTCAACCACTCGTCTCCCTCTCGGATTCTCACCAAGTTATACGCGCTCCTGAGGTCCAGTTTCGTGAAGAAGCGCGCCCCATGCATTGACTCGATGTACTGGGAAATAAGGGGGATGGGATATGAATAACGGACCGTAAGTTCATTCAGCGCCCTGTAGTCAATGCATGGACGCAAACCCCCATCCTTCTTCTTCACGAAAAAGAAACTCGAGGATGCGGGCGAGGTGGAACGGCGGATCTGCCCCTGCCGCAGGGATTCGGCCACGTAGGTCTCCATCGCTGCCGTTTCAGCCTGCGACAGGGGATACACATGACAATAAGGCGGCACAGCATCTCCCTTTAGATTTATAGCACAATCCCCGGGCCGATGTGGTGGCAAACGACTTGCCATGGCCTTAGAAAAGACCAGCGCAAAATCGGCATATTCCGGGGGTATGCGCACTGTGGAGACACTGTCTGGACTTTCCACCGAGGTCGCACCTACGGAAACACCTAGACACCTAGAGACCACCCCGTCAATACTCTCTGCGTCCAGGAAATAGTCGGGTTGTGTACCGACAACCAGGGAAGACCCAGCACCACAGGGAAAGCAGGTGAGTGGATAACATGGAATTCGATTAGTTCAGTGTGGGCGTGCTGTACGGTCATCGTGATAGGGACCGTGACGTGCTTAACGAGACCAGTGCCTAGTGGTTTGCTGTCTAAACCCGTAATGGACCTAACCGCTGTCCATAAAATTCCCAGCTGCGCCTGAGTCTACGAGCGCCTCACACTGAGAGTTAGCAGGAAAATCAGGGAAGGCCACCAAAAGTGTCATGTGCTTCGCAGAGAGCCCTGACAGTGTGTGTGGTCTACTCACCTGACTCAGTGTAGGGGTGTCAGGCCTCCTCCGCTCGACCCTCTCTCGCTGGAAACAGTGGGAGGCAGAGTGTCCCTTCCCTCCACAAAAGGAACACTCCCTAGGCCGCACCGTCTCCCTTCGTGCGGCGCCTCCCACTTCCATGGGTTCAGGTCCGGCGACGGGGTGTACCGGAGGGGGCTGATCATTCCCAGTGCGTTCGCGGGTGGCTAGCAGATTGTCGAATGTCAACATGGCGTCCCGGCATGCCAGCTCCCTACGGACGTCAGACCGTAAGTGCACCGGAAATTATCAATAAGTGCCCTGTCGTTCCAGCCCGACCCCGCCGCCAGGGTCCTGAACTCCAGGGCGAAGGCCTGCACGCTCCTTGTCCCCTGCCCCCCGGGCGGGTGATCGAACACGGCCTGGAAGAGGCAGACGAACGCCCCGTAATGGGCCAACTCCGGCCCGTTAGTGGACCAAACGGAGTTGGCCCAGTCCAACGCCTTGCCCCTCAGACAGGAGACAAGGGCCGAGACCTTCTCCCTATCCCCCAGGTGAGGGCTGAGGGAGGCAAAGTAGAGCTCCAACTGGAGCAGGAACCCAGAGCACTGGGCAGCGTCTCCGCTGAATCCCTGAGGAAGGCTCAGGGACGCGATCATGCTCCCATGCTGGTGGATAAGGTCGCTCCCCGCTGGCTCCATTCTGGAGGTGTGGTATTCTGTCACTGGTGTGTCGAGGTGCGTGAATAAGGGAGCCAAACGCAGGGAGGTAGTTACTCTTCTTTCTTTCTTTATAACAAAAAATGGCACGTGTAACAACAAGAGCGCAAAAGTGTGCAACAGCTTTGCAATTACAAACACCAAACATAGAACAATACCACACAAAGACGCCCAGAAACAAGGGAACTAATATAGGCAACCTAATGAGGGAATGGACACCAGGTGTGTGCAATAACAAGACAGGACAGTGCCGTGGGAGGAGGAGCGGCGTGGCTAGAAGGCCGGCGATGACGCGCACCGAACACCACGTCGGGAGGGGTGGCGCACGTCCTCCATGCACGTCCTCGTTACACAACCTGGACAAAGCAGCAAAGAGAGACATCAAACAGCGGACACGGCGCTGCAAGCAACAGGTTTGCTTATAAATGTGTAGAAAGAAAAAACATGTTTTGAGAATGTTTGTTTTATATTTGACTGGAAGTGATGACAAATTTATCTTACAAAATAAATAAAATAAGGCCACATCTAAAATGGGTGTATATAGGTAAAACAGCGACAAACGTTTTTTATTTGTAAAAAGAATTGCTAACTTGGAATTACTTTTGTAGTTGTATAGAAAACGTGCATAGTATAACTAACCTGATATTTGAAATCTTGCTACTCATTAATAACACTTGCCAACATAAAATACAGACATTCAGAGTTTTGTTACTAAAATTTCGCTGGAACTGTGACATAATTGTATTTGTAGATCAGTCTGCGGTTGTACGTTTCCCAGTGGTTACAAGCGGATATACCCATGGAGACGTTAAGTAGCCATGTAAATCCTTGCTAGTTGCTAGATTTATGTTTTAGTAATTTAGCTAATAGACTTCAGTAAAACATTGTGCATTGTGCATCTAGCTAGGTGGAACAATCATCTAAAAGGTTTATCCCATCAAAAACTGAGGTACGAGAAGCCGACCGTGCTTAGCCTTGTTTTTCATCCTCGGCATCATTATGAGTTGAAACTCTGGCACTGCATGTTCCAGAATCTACTCAGATTGGTTAAAAGGTGAAATTGTTATGTTCACAATGCATTCAGTTCATTGGAAGATAAAGGTATGGCCAGCCAATCAGAGTCCTCATGGGTATATCCGCTTGCAAACGCTGTGAAACGTACTTCTGCAGACTGTGATTTACAAATAAAATAATGTAATCATGGTTCTAGCAAGATTTTAGTGACAAAACTGAGTGTCCTTGTTTTATGTTGGCAAGTGTTATTAATGATTCCAAATATCAAGTTGGTTATGTAAGTATGCACATTTTTTATACAACTAAAAAGTTATTAATTGTTTGGAGATCTGTTTTAAAAGTGTGCAACATATTTTACAAATAAAAAACTTTAGTCGCCGTTTTACCTTCATAATTTCTATATGTATTTGAATTCATCCTAACACCTTTAGCTTCCTTAAATGTGAAGCGTATGACTGGCTGTAATGTTTGGAGCGCTCTAGATTTTTACAGTTTGACGTTGTACTGTTTTGACATTGTCAATTTATTGCCTACTGTACTTTCACAGGATTTGGCTAGTTGGCTGAAGGAACTCTTGGCTGAAGAGAAGTTGCAGTTTGCTGGGGCAACAGAGGACATGATGTCTGATATTGTGACTGACCCCTGGATTTTTGGTTTCCTCTCCTAGCGGACGCTTTGCTGAGTTTGAGTACCTGGTCAAATCAGCTGACGAATGAAGGCGAGCCAACCGCTCTTGTGGGGAGAAGAGGCGTCGCCAAAACAACCACCACAGCCCTACCCTGGACACCTGATTGCTCAGAACATTCAAAGAGAAGAGAAGCTGTGGTTTACAGGGCAACTGAGGATGTCTGGTGTGGATACTGGATTTTTGGTTTCCTGATCAAATTAGCTGACCAAATTAGCTACCCATACACACTCAAATCTTATTAGATTTAAATGCTTACTAGGGTGTAGTTATTTTGTTGTCCATTACTTAAAAAGTTTTGCTGTTTGTTTTTAGCCTTTCTATTGGTGAATTGCTGTGAGGTTAGTATTGCTTAAGGTTTTTTTCACTATGACAATTTATTTTCTATTGTTACTCCTCAATCTGTACATCATTCAAAACGTTTGGCCGCCAGTGTCCTTTTGAGAACTTTCTATTCTTGTATTGCTGTGTGGGAACCTGCAAGCAAGCATTTCCACTTTAAACGTAACTATTATACATTTAAGTGTCTTTAATTACATGACTGTTTTTAGTAATGTGTCTCAATATTTATTTGATTTGAATGAATATATGTAACATTTTCTTGTAACCCTTTGAAATTGTTTGCATACTTGAAAGAATGTTCTGTTGCTGCATCGCTGTGAGGATACAAGTATTTTCTTGTTGAACTTGTTTGCACTACACTGACAATTGTATATCTGTTTATTTGTACACATTCATTGTGAAATACTGTATTTTTTGCACTTAAAAAAAGAAAAGCCTTTTACTGTTATACACTGTGGCTGAATAAACATGGGGGGGGGGTAGTAAAAAGAAGTCTTTAGTACACCAGTCTTTAGTACACCGGTGGTTAGTACACCAGTCTTTAGTACACCGGTGGTTAGTACACCGGTTTTTAGTACACCGGTGGTTAGTACACCGGTCTTTAGTACACCGGTGGTTAGTACACCGGTGGTTAGTACACCAGTGGTTAGTACACCGGTGGTTAGTACTACACCAGTGGTTAGTACACCGGTGGTTAGTACACCAGTCTTTAGTACACCGGTCTTTAGTACAACGGTGGTTAGTACACCAGTGGTTAGGACACCGGTCTTTAGTACACCGGTGGTTAGTACACCAGTCTTTAGTACACCGGTGGTTAGTACACCGGTGGTTAGTACACCGGTGGTTAGTACACCGGTCTTTAGTACACCGGTGGTTAGTACACCGGTGGTTAGTACACCGGTCTTAAGTACACCATTGGTTAGTACACCAGTGGTTAGGACACCGGTCTTTAGTACACCGGTCTTTAGTACACCGGTGGTTAGTACACCAGTCTTTAGTACACCGGTGGTTAGTACACCAGTGGTTAGGACACCGGTCTTTAGTACACCGGTCTTTAGTACACCGGTCTTTAGTACACCGGTGGTTAGTACACCAGTCTTTAGTACACCGGTGGTTAGTACACCAGTCTTAAGTACACCGGTGGTTAGTACTACACCAGTGGTTAGTACACCGGTCATTAGTACACCGGTGGTTAGTACACCAGTCTTTAGTACACCGGTCTTTAGTACTTCACCAGTCTTTAGTACACCGGTGGTTAGTACACCAGTCTTTAGTACTTCGGTCTTTAGTACACCGGTGGTTAGTACACCAGTCTTTAGTACACCGGTCTTTAGTACACCGGTGGTTAGTACACCGGTGGTTAGTACACCGGTCTTTAGTACACCGGTGGTTAGTACACCGGTGGTTAGTACACCGGTCTTAAGTACACCAGTGGTTAGTACACAGGTGGTTAGTACTACACCAGTGGTTAGTACACCGGTCATTAGTACACCAGTGGTTAGTACACCAGTCTTTAGTACACCGGTGGTTAGTACACCAGTCTTTAGTACACCGGTCTTTAGTACACCGGTGGTTAGTACACCAGTGGTTAGGACACCGGTCTTTAGTACACTGGTCTTTAGTACACCGGTGGTTAGTACACCAGTCTTTAGTACACCGGTGGTTAGTACACCAGTCTTAAGTACACCGGTGGTTAGTACTACACCAGTGGTTAGTACACCGGTCATTAGTACACCGGTGGTTAGTACACCAGTCTTTAGTACACCAGTCTTTAGTACACCGGTCTTTAGTACTTCACCAGTCTTTTGTATACCGGTCTTTAGTACACCGGTGGTTAGTACACCAGTCTTTAGTACTTCAGTCTTTAGTACACCGGTGGTTAGTACACCAGTCTTTAGTACACCGGTGGTTAGTACACCAGTCTTTAGTACACCAGTCTTTAGTACACCGGTCTGTAGTACTTCACCAGTCTTTTGTATACCGGTCTTTAGTACACCGGTGGTTAGTACACCAGTCTTTAGTACTTCAGTCTTTAGTACACCGGTGGTTAGTACACCAGTCTTTAGTACACCGGTGGTTAGTACACCAGTCTTTAGTACACCGGTGGTTAGTACACCAGTCTTTAGTACACCGGTGGTTAGTACACCAGTCTTTAGTAAACCGGTGGTTAGTACTACGGTCATTAGTACACCAGTGGTTAGTACACCAGTCTTTAGTACACCGGTGGTTAGTACACCAGTCTTTAGTACACCGGTGGTTAGTACTACGGTCATTAGTACACCAGTGGTTAGTACACCAGTCTTTAGTACACCGGTGGTTAGTACACCAGTCTTTAGTACACCGGTGGTTAGTACACCAGTCTTTAGTACACCGGTGGTTAGTACAACGGTCATTAGTACACCGGTGGTTAGGACACCGGCATGCTAATAAAAAAACACTGTAACAAGATCATTATTTCTCATTCTGAGCAAAATAGAAGAATTTCCCTGCTGTTGAGTAGTTACTTGTTGTCAACCAGGAATTGCGGTAAGCTATCGATATGCTCACACCTCATATTTCTTCAAACTTCACAAAACAACATAAAATAGTTATCCATCAGTTCATCTAACGCTGGGTAAGAAGGTACATATCTTTAATTCGGAAATACCAAAGTATCACTTTAAACCAATTTATTATTTTCATTTAATTACAAAAAAATACATTAGGAGCCACATGGACGTCACCGACCCAGCTTAATATTGGTAGCAGAATTAGTTGAATATCAGGAGATTTCAGTGTTGAAGGTCAGTCTGGAAGAGGTGGTGTTGCTCACCCTTACCACCAGGCGATGGCCATACCGGAAGGGAAGGATCCAGTTGTGCAGGGCCAACTTCACCGTGCCTCCTAATTGGCTTTAAGAGCACAGTGCTTTTGAAAAATGTTGTTCATCATTGTTGTTCTTCTTGTCCAGGCGGGTGGTATCCACATATGAGGCAGATGATGTGATCCTTCACCAGCCTCTCGAAGCACTTTATAATGACCAAAGTGACTAAATACACCATAGCATGTTGGGATACTGGAATGTGATGGACATCTTGAAGCAGATGGAGACATCCAAAAGGGGAAGCGAGAGATTCATTGTCTGTAGAACGAGAGCTCACTGTCCAAAATAGCCACAGGGGCTCTAAACAGGGGCTCAGTTTATGGAACTTACTTTAATAAAAACTGTGACTGGATGTGAGGCATCTTTATCCATGAACTAGATCGATTGTACGTATTATGAGTCATTGTATGTCAGGGGAGTAAATGTTTTGAAGTTACTGTATGTTCTGTTAATCAATCTTCGCTGCTTTCCCTGGCTGATTGTCATGGTACTGGGTCAACTTGAGTTCTAACCCTAACTCTGCATTTGCTTTATGGTCTCCATGGGAATCCCAAAAAATATTTCCATTCATAACCTTATTTCTGCTAATGTCACACCCTAAAACCAAGTTTCTCTCTTAACTCCAACTCCTAACCCCTAACCCTATATAACGCTTACAAAATTATTACATTTTAGCCAAACCTTTTCTCTAAACCTTTCCCTTGTGGACCAGCACAATGTCCCCATAAGGTGAAATCTGCCTCGTTTTACAGTCCTTGCTTCACCTCGTGGTAGCAAATGTCAACATGACCCACATCTTACAGTTGATACAATGAGCAATCATGGCTTTGTTATAACGAGCGATAATGGGAGTGTAACGGTCGCGAATGTGTGTGTGTGTGAGAGAGAGAGAGAGAGAGAGAGAGGTGTAGGTGGGTGTCCATCTACGTCACGGGCGGTGGAGTAATAAAGCAAAGAAAGGGCTCTTTGTGGTGGCTGCATCTTATGCCGTGTAAGTGCCCCCTAACTGACCTGTGGTTCCTTAAACGCTAATAAGCAGCAGTGGAGAGGATGCTTATCTCACTGATGCAGCATTCCTGGCAGCAATCAGCAATTATCGCACACGCACGTTCACATGCGCACACATCGATGCCTGCATGTATTATGGACACACACCTTGCTTGATTCACTGGATGTGTGCCGCTGGCAAAACATGGCCATGCATTTGAAAGAGCCATTGTTGTCAGTGTATATTTTTCACACGCAATTTAACATAACGCTTTCGTTACCGATCCTTTTCAGGTCTCATAAATTACACCTAAGTGAACTGTCAAGTAAACTAATAAATCAAGCACTGCAGCCAGCATTTGAAATGAGACACACTGAAACACACTCAAAAACACTCAGGCATACACACACACACACACACACACACAAACACACACATGTACACACACATGCACTGTAGAGGTTTTCTACTGAAGCTAGGTATATTAACCTTCTGCTGCTTATCATCTCCACTCTTAGAAGCCCCCCATCATTCATCAGTAGGTCGTCATTATGAAAAGCCTCTCTTTATGAAAGCCCTGTCAGAAACGATTCAGATCACATATCGGCCCTTGCTTATTAAAGTCCCATCACACAGAGGAGCCACTCTGAACAGAGATCAGTGTGCCTTTATTACAGCTCACTTCACACTGGGGGCCTTCTGAACAGCACAAAGCCTTCTTTGGCATAAACCTTCATCAGTGGCAACATCATTAAGCTGTCAATCAAAGTGAGAGAGAGGTTATTATACACCGTAGAGTTGTTATCTTATATTGGCCCAATAATCACCTCATCTGCCACTCTTAAAAGGCCCAATAAGCACCTCACCTGCCACATTTTAAATAACCAATCAGAGGGTCTGATTGTGAATCCAACCCTTCCATATATGGTCACATTCTTCAGGTGAAATACATCTGATGTAATGAGTGGCTGATTTGTAGATCCATGCTATAATGTTCAGAGTAATATCAGGTCCTTGGTGACCTGTTTTGCACAAACGAGAACATTTTCTGTACTGTCCTCAGGCGTACACAGCTCACTTGGTTGAGCGGTGCTTCCAATGCTAGGGTTGTGTGTTTGATTCCCACTGTGCCGCAGTACAAAAATGTATGCACTCATTACTGTAAGTGGCTTCGGTTGAAAGTGTCAGTTAATCACTTAAATATAAATGAAACGTTTCAATTCAGCTAGAGGCAGTGGCTTATTTTACTCAGCCAGGGTTGTCGACAAACCTTTTGTGAGACAGAAGCATACTTGTTGTTTAATAGCTTAGCTCTAACTATCCGAATCATAGCTCTAACCTTCCCCAGAAGGAAATAATCCCTGAACTGTTAACCATTAACATATTAGTGTTTTAACCTGAGCTCAAAACCTTTAACCACTGAGAAGAATACAATCAAAAAGAATTCCATGATATGTTAAAATCCAAGTGAAAAGTGTTAGATCAGGTTGCTAGGTCAAGGCCTTGGCCAGTCAGATAAATAACAGGCATAACACATGCGTGATAAAACAAGCCTGTTTCGTATTGAAGTCCCAGGCCACACAGAAATAAAGGGAAAGCAGAGAGACAGAGCAGACTACCAGAGTGTGAGGGCAGGAAAGGCGTCGGCAAAGATGGAAGGAGACAAACAGTATGTTAGGGCTATAGAGAGGTGACTACGAAACCCTGTTTACTCTCGTGGTTAACATTCGTTTTGTCCTAAACTTGTCCTGACCTAGACCTGACCTTGTCCGTCAACACTTATGAAATCACAATAAGATCACAGCGTGTCCTGTGTTTGTTAACGCTTGTCTAATCGTAATGCAGACAAGATCGGAAACAAAGGCTGCATGTTAGAAGCGAGTATAAACAGGGCTTTGGCCTTTCTCCAAGCACACAGGCCCAGAAACACACAGGCATACTTGACCCTCCCATCGCCCTCTGCCCTGCACTGTCCTCCTGCGCTCCTCCGCGTCTGGGTTTAATAAAGGCTGATGCTGTGGTTGGGCAGGCACCGTTTCCTACAGGCAGGCTTAAAAGCCATTTTCTCCTTATTACATGCATGATTTTAACTGATCCCAGAAAAGCAAACACACGGATTCCCTACGGACCGCTCCGATTCAGCCTCTACTGCCCAACTGACAGAACGCGGGGGAATTAAAGACGCGGGGTGGCGGGTTACCGGAAGGGAGGGGGTTCTGGGGGGGGGCTGGGTGGACTCTCATCCCTCCATCATTTACACCGCCTGACCTGGCTGGACAATGCGCCCCTTGTTAGAGGAGGAGGGCAACGGAACGTCCGGGTGCTGCAGCAAGCTTCAGCGCTGTCTATGCAGGCACACCCTTGACACACACATGCACACACACAAAAGACACCAAGACAAACACTCATACAAAGACACACACACACACACATACTCACAATCACAAATGCAGGGACACACATGTCCTCCACATCTAGTCCGTAACCTCCTGATGCTACCAGCAGTCATCCTGTGGTCTCACCTATAGACAAGAATCAGTTAACAGAGCTGTGCTTTCATGCATTTGTCTTGGACCCAGAGTGACTGAGTCATGAGCCAAACCTCAGAATTGGAAAGCAGCACTCCAAACACTGTAGGCTTTATTAAAGCATAATTAAAGTGATTAACAGAGAGTTTGGAGAATGAGGCACTTTCTGGTCTCAAGATGAAATAAAGAGTGAAAACCAAAGCAAATAACCGTGTTGCTCTTTGATTACTTTGGTCTTGGCTGTGGCAAGACGGATTAGATCATCAGCAGATGTCAAGGCCTCATGTCAAGGGAGAGGGGGAAGAGAGAGTGGGGGAAGTCTGAGAAGGGAGACAGGGAAGATGAGATAGGGAAGAGAGAGAAATAAGGGAATAGGTAGAGGCTTAAAGAATAACAGCGGAAACAAAGAAAGTATGTGTGAGAGAAAGAGAGGAAGATGAGAGTGGAGACAGATGAATTTCAGTATTTCAGACACAGAGAAGATAGGAGTCAAGACAAAGAAGATAGGAGTCAAGACAAAGAAGAGAGGAGTCAAGACAAAGAAGAGAGGAGTCGAGACAAAGAAGAGAGGAGTCGAGACAAAGAAGGGAGGAGTCGAGACATTAAAGAGAGGAGTCGAGACAAAGAAGAGAGGAGTCGAGACAATAAAGAGAGGAGTCGAGACGAAGAAGAGAGGAGTCAAGACAATAAAGAGAGGAGTCGAGACAAAGAAGAGAGGAGTTGAGACTAAGAAAGTAATGAGCTGAAGGAAGAAGGGTGGAAGAAGACAGTATATAGGATTCCATCAAACTGGCGATGTGGTTTGATATTTGTATTGCTTCAAGGTGGAGAAATGGTTATTAGTATTGGGTTTGTGAGACTGAGGTGAATATGAGGAGCTGCCAGGGTGAAGAAGTGCCAGATCGAGCTAATCAAACCCTGTGCTACAACAAGCTCGGTACACGCACCAAACAGTGGGTGGGCCCGCAGGGGTGGTAGTCAGGAGTAGATGTTATAATACTTCTCACACACAGGTTAAGACCTCTAGCTTAATGCTGTTCAGACACGCACATATGCACGCACACACACACACCACCAGACCAAGTCAAACAGCCTCAATAAAAGAGGCAGACTCTGGTTGCTGAGTCAGGAGACCCAAATTGGGGCAGTCTTTGGGTGTGCCCCTAAAGGTTGTACTGGGAAACAAGCAAGGCACTGTACAAACCAACCTTGGAAACTGGTACATTCCTCTAATAGGATGGTGCCATCATCAAATCTGGAATGAAACTCAGAGAAAGGAGAGGTACAGGCCACTGGTCACAGGGTTCTCATCACCTCCACTGGGGGATACAGATACAAATAAAATTGTATTTGTTACATGCTTCATTAAAAACAGCTGTCAACTAACAGTCAAATGTTTACGGGCTCCAAACTAAATGCTAATTTAAGTAAATATGATAATAAATTAAGTAACAATATTAACAAGGACATTTTTCGCAGTATCTTTCTCAATAACATTTTAAATGGAAAGATACAGTGCCCTCCATAAGTATTGGGACAACAGACTAGAAATAACAGCTCTTTCAGAGTTCTATCCGGCCATTTCATGCAAGCACAAGTATTGGGCCAATACAGCTTATGGCAAATCTAAGCTAGTATTTAGTTGCAAATCCCTTTCATGCAGTAACAGCAGTGAGTCTATGACCCATTGACATCACCAAACTCTTGGTATCCTCTTTGAGATGATTTGCCAAGCCTTTACTGCAGCCATTTTGAGCTGTTGCTTGTTTTTGGGGAGTTTCTGAATTCAGTCTCCTTTTCAACAAGTCAAATGCATGTTCAATCAGGTTTTAATCAGTCTAAAGTTTTCCACTTTTTCCCTATGGTGAACTCATTTGTATCGTATCAACAGTGTGTTTTGGGTCATTGTCTTGTCGCATTGTAAAGCAATGCCCAATGACTCTGGTGGCATTTTATTGTACGTTGGCCAAGACGCTTCTGTACCCTTCTGAATTCATTATACCCGCTGCCATAATTTGTTACATCATCAATAAAGATGATTTAGCCTGTTACAGAGGAAGCCATGCATGCCCATACCATGAAACTGCCTCCATCATGCTTCACAGAGGATCTGCTGTTCCCTTTGTTCTCCAAATGTTTGCCTTTCCATCACTTCAACCAATGTTCACTTTCATTTTATCTGTCAATAGCTTTAATGTGTGAACAATAAAGGCTACAGTGTAAACCCCTGTGAGCCAAATGTCCCAATACTGTCATGGTCGTGGGATGAGAAGGACACAGGCGCAGAGTATAGGTAGTGAAGATAATCCATGTTTAATAAAAGAAGGACTCCAACAAAACAAAAGGCAGCAACCAGTGACGGGGGTATTCCTTACACAGGATAAACAAAACCAAAATGAACCACACCTCTGGGCCTACAAACTGAACTTTAAATAGGGTCCCCAATTGGAGGCAATAACTAACACCTGCCTCCAATTGGGGAAACCAAAAAAAGGATTAGAGGTGGCTAAAGGCCACCTCCTGTCCTGTCCTGGCTATGCCCCGAGCCCAGCGCAGAGATGGCTAGGGGCACAGCCAGGACGTGACAAATACCTATTACATCCTCATATTTGTCTTTTTTAATTCATTTTCCTTTAGTGTCCAGGAAAAATTGCAGCTTTGATTTCACTGTCTCAATACATATGGAGGGCATTGTATACATATATATCTAGTTCCATGGATTGGTCAGAGGTATGAGTTGTATGGTCTATGTAGATGTAAGTTGTGGTAACCGTGGGATAGGCATTAATTATTAATTATAGTGCACACATTTGTTTACATATCTGTTAGTGAGCTTTTTTCGCAATGCTTCCGATATTATCTCGTGTTTGCAGGTGTACGCAATTGCAAATCTGTTGGAATGTACACCAGAGCTGTTGCCAAATAATTAAATGTTAATTTCTCTACTATAAGTTGCCTCCAATGTAATTTGAAAGAATTAGGCATTACATCCAACTGGCCTCACAGCCACAGACCACTGTTAAGTACGCCAGCCCAGGACCTCCACATCCGGCTTCTTGCCCTACGGGATTGGCTGAGACAAGCCACCCAGACAGCTGTTGGTTTGAACAACTGAAGAATGTCTGCACAAGCTGCCAGGTACCATCTCAGGTTAACTTATCCGCAGGCTCGTCCTGACCAGCATCCTGACCTGACGGGTTCAGTGCTGAGGTCAACTGGCACGCTGTGGAAGTGTACTCTTCAGGGATGAATCCCAGCGTACACTCTACTGAGCAGTCACTCAGTAAAATCTTTTAAATTGTTGCATGTTCTATTTATATTTTTGTTCAGTGTATCTACAGGTCATTCCCTGTTTTAATGTATTGTTCAAATTCTACTAAATGTCTGTGCAAATGAACAATGAAAATAATGTCAATCTAGGAGAAGGCCACAGTCCGCAGAAGATGGAACATAAGATTCCAGCCCTCGGGACGGGTGCGTCTGAACTGAACTCCAGGAGGATGAGTCGATTACCGAGCTGGTCTCAACCAGGAGCCATTGAGGTGACTGTGTCTGTAAATGAGAAGCAGGCTGGCGTTTCCCTTGATGAAAACATTACATCAGAGTCATGTGTTTCACACGTGTTCCCGCTCCGGACTCACACTTCATAAATTAGACTGATGCATGAGGCTGCCGCCCGGGGAGGGGGCCAGGAGGCTTAGAGACTGGGGAGGCAGGGAGCCTAGGAGCTGAGGCTGGAAGCAGTTGGAAGCAGTACAGATATTGTTTGATGTCCTCATATCTCGACAATTTTTGAACAAATTAAGAAAGTGTAGTCGGAACCTGAAGAGAATATGGTCTTAAAGACAAACCAGTGTGTTAAACCTTCCCACCAGAAGGCCATTAGGCAATTTTGTTTTTGTAATTTCTGTCATGTGAAATCTGCAGAAGACTACTCATATACAGCTCCGGAAAGAATTAAGAGACCACTGCATCTTTTTCTTTCCTTTCCCAAAAAGTTGAAAAGGAAGGTTTAGAGTGAGGAACAGAAGGGTTAAAATTAAATTCTGTTCCTCACTCAAATTTCTTTTTCCAGAACTGTGTATTCATGAACTGGCAGTAGTAAGTGTTGGTGATATCAACGTATACTCAGCAAAAAAAGAAACGCCCTCTGACTTTCAACTGTTTTTACTTTCAGTAAACTGAATGTGTGTAAATATTTGTATGAACACTAAAAGAGTCAACACCATAAGACATAAACTAAAAAAATTTCACAGACATGTGACTAACAGAAATGTGTCCCTGAATGAAGGGAGGCTCAAAATCAAAAGTATGCGGCGTTGTTGCTTGTGATGTCTGGTAAGGACCTGCCTTACAACAGGCCTACAAGTCCTCAGTCCAGCCTCTCTCAGCCTGCCTTACAGCAGGCCTACAAGTCCTCAGTCCAGCCTCTCTCAGCCTGCCTTACAGCAGGCCTACAAGTCCTCAGTCCAGCCTCTCTCAGCCTGCCTTACAGCAGGCCTACAAGTCCTCAGTCCAGCCTCTCTCAGCCTAATGCGGACAGTCTGAGCACTGATGGAGGGACTGTGTGTTCCTGGTGTGACTCGGGCAGTGGTTGCGGCCATCCTGTACCTGTCACGCAGGTGTGATATTCGGATGTACCGAACCTGTGCAGGTGTTGTTACACATGGTCTTCCACTGCGAGGATGATCAGCTGTCCTTCCTGTCTCCCTGTAGCGCTGTCTTAGGCATCTCACAGTGCGGACATGGCAATTTATTGCCCTGGCCACATCAACAGTCCTCATGCCTCCCTCCAGCATGCCTAATGCA
Organism: Esox lucius; assembly: GCF_011004845.1. Lineage (NCBI taxonomy): Eukaryota > Metazoa > Chordata > Actinopteri > Esociformes > Esocidae > Esox > Esox lucius. The sequence goes on along the minus strand of NC_047574.1, from coordinate 25,026,012 downwards.
AGTTCACGCAGATGAGCAGGGACCCTGGGCATCTTTCTTTGAGTGTTTTTCACAGTCGGTAGACAAGTCTCTTTAGTGTCCTGCGTTTTTGGAACTGTGACCTTAAATGCCTACTCTCTGTAAGCTGTTAAGGTCTTAACGACCATTCCACAGGTGCATGTTAATTAATTGATTATGGTTAATTGAACATGCATGGAAAACATTGTTTAAATCCTTTACAATGAAGATCTGTAAAGTTATTTGGATTTTTACAACATTATTGTTGAAATACACAGTCCTGAAAAAGGGACGTTTCTTTTTTTGCTGAGCATAGATGGAAGAAATTACATCAAACAGCTATGGCACCTTCAGAAAGTATTCAGATACCTTCACTTTATCCACATTTTCTTGTGTTATGGCTTAGTTTATGAATACATTTATTATTTTGCCATCAATCTCCACACCCAATAACCCCTAATGACAAAGTGAAAACATGTCAGCATAATTGTGTCATGGCAAAGGGTCTGAATACTTATGAGTACATTAGTTTTATTTTAATTTTTTTCATTGTTACAGCTGTACCATAATATACATAACTCCTTGACTTACATCTGTTCTATGAGTCTTCAGGTGCCCTGTTTAAATATTTGGGAGGGACATCATTAAACCCCGCCTGCCTAAGCTGAGTGTCATCCAGGGACCTCCATCACACCACCTCCTCTACACCCATGGACCTACCCCACACCACCTCCTCTACACCCATGGAACTCCCCCACCCCACCTCCTCTACAGCCAGGGACCTCCACTGCACCACCTACTTTACATCCAGGGACCTCCACCACACCACCTCCTCTACAGCCAGGGACCTCCACTGCACCACCTACTTTACATCCAGGGACCTCCACCACACCACCTCCTCTACAGCCAGGGACCTCCACTGCACCACCTCCTCTACATCCAGGTACATCCAGCACATCTGTACCTTCTGCTGAACCTGCTGTGGGTCAGAACTGCAAGGCTGCAAAAATAGGTTCTCCTCACTGGCCATCATTCAAAATGATTCCATGCTGAGTAAGAGTAACTGAAGCCACAGCTACAGATCCGGTAATCAAAATTGAAGCTCAACTTTTGGCAGTGGAAGTTAGAACCTCCTGCTTCTCCATCTACCGTGTGGTTTTGTGTGATATTCTAATCATCATCCAAAGTTGTGCAAGATCCTGCTTAATGAAGGAAACAAGAAGTGCAATAGACACACTGGCCTTGTCTCTGCACAGACTTCAGTGAATATCCGTGTAAAGACTTGGATATTTATGCTGTGCGGAAAGTGAGTATGCTGAGAACCACTAAAAGGTAGTTTTAATGAGACTACAAATGATCTAGTCAGTGAAGCACTGAAGAAAAATGAGACAGGATTTTACAGTGCATTAATGGATGCTGCACTTGCATCATTTTAAGAGAAGTTCATGACCTAAGGAGATGTAAGGGACAAGTTAGGAGTGCTGGTAAACAGGTAGAGAAATACCTGTGATTGATGCCAAAGACACTATTATGAAGTACTGCAGGAGAAGGTTTTCTCGAAAACAGCTTAATAATTTTTTACCTTACCTATATTTTACCAGATAAGTTCACTGAGAACACCTCCTCAGATACAGAAACAACATGGGAGCAATTAGGGTTAACTCTCTGGTTCAAGGACAAAATGGCTGATTGAAGCTTGCTGGCTTGTGATTCAATCCAGCAATATTTCAGTTACTGGTGAGATGCATTAATGGCTCGAAGCAGCCCTTCTTGAAGAGAGACCAGTGTCTTGATGGAAGAACACTGTTAAAGACAGATCAGGGTCTTTGAGAGAAGTGTCTTGATGAGACTCGCGTCTTTAGGAGAGACCGACAACTCCTAAAGAAAGATCTGTCTCATGAAGAGTCTTGTGTCTTGACGAGAGGCCATTTTGTCTGGGAGAGACCAAGCTCTTGGAGAAAGGCCATTGTCTTAAAGTGATACCAGTGAATCTTACCATTGTGTCAAAGCGAGACCAATGTCTTGTAGAAAGGAAAGTGTCAGAAAGATAGACATGTGTCTAGAAAATACACTGTTTTGTTAGAGCCCAGTGTCAGAAAGAGATTTGTTTTTATTAGAGATGAGTGTCTAAAAGAGAAAGCAGTGTGCTTGTTGTTTGGCCTGGGTGTCATTCAAACACACACCACAGAAGTGGTAGAGAGGGATTCAAGTGTGCAAAGGCAAATACTGTCTGCATGTGTCAGTGGAACTGAATGCGTGGTGTGCTGGAGTGGCAGTGGCAGCTCCAGTGAGAGGCCGTAGCAGTTGAGGAAGCACAGTGAGACTGCAAGGGATGTGGGCTCTGGGGTGAGCATTGGTTCCTCTGGAATCTTAATTCTTCCCCAACAACACAAATAGGACATAAATCCTTGCCGAGTCCCACAGTGCACAAGACAGAAACGAACATTGCTCTTTCATGTGGCTGTGCTGAGTAATCACTCTCTCTCCCTTTCCCTCTTTCAGACTTCCCCTACTCACAGGACTCTGTCTCTCTCTTTTTCTGTGTATCTTTCTGTCTCTCTCCATCTCGTTCTCCTTTTCTCGCTCTGTTTCTCTTTTTGCCTCTCAATTTCCCAGTCCGTAACATCTCTTCCAGCAGCATTTGTTTCACAGTGGGTAGAATCAGAGAGGGGGGGGTCACTAGAGAGAGGGAACGATTGATTGGTGCGGTTCAGACCATATGGTTAATGCAGAGTTGTACAGAGATTTTTCCATGGTGCATGAATGTGGAGAGTTGTTTGAACACACACCTCCTCATGGTTCATTTGCAGGCTGATCTGGCATATTTGTTGTGTGCAGAGACCGGAGAGGGGCCCCAGCAGTTCCGTTGGCGTGACGGTGTGAGTCTGTTTGTGTTGGCTGCAGCTTATCCGTGTGTGTGTGTGTGTGTGTGTGTGTATCTACGGTCTGGACTAGGCCTGGGGTTCTATCAGTGCTTCTCGTTTATTTATTCTGTCATCCCGGCCCGGTCCAGATTCTGGGAACAGAACTGAGGTCACGAATGGTCCAGACTACTTACAAGCACAGTCTAAACATACCCACGCAGATTCACACAAACACAACAAACAATAATTATACTCTGTTGTGGAAAGTCAATTCCCTGGTAGTGTCTTTTGGTTTGACTCAGTTTCACTGCAACTTCGTGGCTTCAGCCGGGCCGGCTTTTGTCCGCTGGGTCTCTGTGTTTGTTTATTTGGGTTTTGTAGTTTCCTGTGTGCTCCATCTCCCTCAAAGTCTGCTGTTCCAGGTGTTTTCCTTTGCATCCTCACAGGAGATGGTTCCCTGGTACATTTACATAACCTCCAGCAGGAGCTATCAGATTCCTCAGGAGATGGTTCCCTGGTACATTTCCATAACCTCCAGCAGGAGCTATCAGATTCCTCAGGAGATGGTTCCCTGGTACATTTACATAACCTCCAGCAGTAGCTATCAGATTCCTCAGGAGATGGTTCCCTGGTACATTTCCATAACCTCCAGCAGGAGCTATCAGATTCCTCAGGAGATGGTTCCCTGGTACATTTACATAACCTCCAGCGGTGGCTATCAGATTCCTCAGGAGATGGTTCCCTGGTACATTTACATAACCTCCAGCGGTAGCGATCAGATTCCTCAGGAGATGGTTCCCTGGTACATTTACATAACCTCCAGCGGTAGCTATCAGATTCCTCAGGAGATGGTTCCCTGGTACATTTCCATAACCTCCAGCAGTAGCTATCAGATTCCTCAGGAGATGGTTCCCTGGTACATTTACATAACCTCCAGCAGTAGCTATCAGATTCCTCAGGAGATGGTTCCCTGGTACATTTACATAACCTCCAGCGGTGGCTATCAGATTCCTCAGGAGATGGTTCCCTGGTACATTTCCAAAACCTCCAGCGGTGGCTATCAGAATCCTCAGGAATGTTTAGGCAACTCTCATCGACTTGTTTACAGTGTCTTCCGATTTCACATATTCCATTGTGTTCTTTGTGCGTGCACTCTTCTGTGTATCCTTCCCAGCCCTCTGGGATGGAACTTGGTGACTCTTGGTTGACTCTTTGTTGGCTCTGAGTTGAAAGTTGATTGGCTACCGGCTGACTCTTTGTTGACTCCACTGTGAGCTGTAACCCCATTCTCATTAGCTTGGTGTAATATATTGCTGGGATTCTGTGCTTGCCTGTGTGAAATATGGTCCATCACAGCCACGGTATATCAGAGCTATTCCACAGTGGTCTATTGGAGACTGACTCTGTAAGGGGCTATTGAAAATATTAGTCTGGTTGTACATGTCACTCTTATTCATAGGGGTCTTTCTCCGACTCGTAGTCTCCACGACAACCCAATTTATAGCTTCAATAATATCATTTAGCCCATTTACACGAGAAGCAATGAATTAATTTATGTTCCATGACATTTTCCATTAAATAAGACTGTCACATAAATACAGATATGTTACAGCAGGTTGCTGCTCGCTTTAAGTCGTCCTGCATTATGGTGGCATAAGAACAAATAGGAAAGGAAAGAAACAGTAACACAACTGTTCTGAAGTTGTACACGGTAAGAGAAATGCAGAGAAAGAGTGATGCTGCACTGATAGGAAGAACAGGGCAGTGACAGGGGAGGGGTCAGAGGGGTGGGGCTGACACAAGGAGCCGGTATTGGCTACATGCCTGAAGTTATGAGCCTGTACATCCTAGAAATAAGAGGGATTTCTTCTTCTTCGCTAGCATTCTTCGCCAGCAAACATTCTGCGATTTAATGAGACTGTTTGGACCACTTTGCAGTGTGAAAATCCCAAAACCGGCCCTGTCCGCTCGACGGTGACAGCGTCAGTGTTGTTGGGGAAAGGGGAGTCTGGCGGAAGGGGTCCCGACACAGGGCCCGTGCTTCTGCAGGCCGATACCACCTCACACAGTTGGAATCAGTAGCTCACCTGTATGCGTCCACACATCATAACTCACATCACGAGTGCAACTTGAAATGCATCCTCCTGAGCTGCAATATTCCAATAACAGCCCCAGGACCAACGGCGGAAAACGGCCCGTAGCCCCTCTTACGCCCCCCCCCCCCCCCCATCGCACCTTTGGCGTCGGTTGTGCAACTAAAAGTCTCAAATGAACATTTGAGGGTGTGTTGCGCTCACGGCGGTTGACGGAAGAGTTATTACGTGTGCTGGCAGAGGGAAAGGTGGAAACCGCCAGGGTTGACCTTGGCCAGCATGTTAGGAGGCCAGTTCACCCCGCCTTGCTATGCTACACCTCTCTCTCCCCCCGCTCCTCCACTCCCTCTCTTTCAAATCTCCTCCATCCATGCTCCCTCCCCCTCTCTTTTGTACTTAAATTCCTATTCAGATTGGTTTGTTAGCAATTTGCAGATACTGCCAAAGTCAAACAGCTTTAAAGGATTTTGCGGAAATGCAATCCAATGCCATGGGGTAATGACATAAAGTTAATTTCCGTATAATGAAAATATTAGTACATAAATAGTTGAACTTACCACTGATCGGCCACAAGATTAAAACTGCTGGATTCAAATAAATGTTAGTGCTTTAGTAGCCCACACCCTTAAAAGGTCTTTATTTAATGGGGTGTGACTCTTCCCTGTGTAACCAAACCTCCAATAGGTTGGTTATGAAATACACCCAATGTCTTTGGGGTTTGTAGAACCATAGGAGCCAACGTATGATACAGATTAGTGTCTGCACTATGAGCACACCTCTAATAAAACTCTAACAAGGAGCAGCAGAGCTGAACTCTGACCGGGGACAGACGGCCTCAGCCGAATCACACAGGGCGCAGCCCTGATCTGTGCTCCTTGAATCCCCACCTACTATCCCAAACAATGTCTGCTTTGGATGGAAGGCATATATGGGATGTATGTATGTGTGTGGGTGTGTGTGTCATCAGGATGTTTGAGTCATAAATGAGCCCAACCCTGCCTCTGGACTATTTAAACCTTGAGTCCAGAGAAAGACAGCCATTTAACAAGGTGTCCATGGAGAAGTCCACCTCTGCTTGAAGAACCACACCCTCGGTACCGTACGGCCTAGTTCAGACCCAGTGGTTCTCAGTTTGGGAACAAAGAACATTCCATAGGATAGCATAAAACCAAGCGTGAAATCTAATATGGTGTGGAATTTTAAACATGCAAAAACCGCTGTGGACTTCAATGGGGGATATGGAGGAGGGACTTTTCTCCTGTTAAACAGTTTGTTTGAAGAGTAAAACTGATGATGTTACCGGTTTAAAACATAAAAGGAGAAGCGGTGAGCGAGCAGAGGCGTGTTTATGGTGTAGTGGTGGCCACGGAGCGTAGACCCCCTGGCTTTTTGTGGCTAGAAATAAAAAAACGAATAGGGAGCAACAAAAATCTCATTTGGCTTTAATTACAGGACCATAGAGAAGAGGAAGGTGGTTTTACTGCTTGTAGAGGGCTGCATTCCCCATCTTTCTCTCTCTCTCTCTCTCTCACTCTCTCTCACTCTCTCTCTCACTCTCTCTCTCTCTCTCTCTATATATATATATATATATATATATATTTATATATACATGTGTGTGTGTGTGTATGTATATTTTAATGCATCCATTCCCTAATTAATTTCTCTCGGTGTCTGTAATGGATTTGTTTATTTATTATTTATTTATTTCAATATTCCATCAAAGTTTTAATTAAAATTAAAAGTCTGTTTCTACATTTGTTGAAAACTTTTCAATAATACATTATCTACATTGTTGCATTAAAGAGATTCTTTCTGTCCTGGTTCATGTTACTGCAGAATGCAAACAGCTGAGTTGCAGTTAAAAACCCAAAACAATGAGCAGTGGTGTGGTGTGGTTCGGTAGCAGTCCTGCACTAACTACATCTCTACACTGTGTCTCCACCACTGGTCTCACGGCCTTTCGGAAAGGCAGAAGCATTTTGACTCCTGCTGCCGATTAGACCTCCACTAATGATGCAGACCTACAGTACCGGCCCAAACCAACACTGATTGTGGGAGAAGAGAGCTGGATCTGGGGCAGAGGCCTGTAAAAGGCAAGCTTCACATCTGGCTGGTGGAAGGTTGTCGTTGTGTGTGTGTGTGTTTGGGGGTTAGCCAGATGTGGCCTGGTGTTGACGGAGCCGGTATCTCCGGTCTGTTTGATCTGTACTCTTGTGCCCCCCCATCCTTAACTCCCTACTAGAATAACCACCTTGATGGCTCCCTGTAGCCCTAATGACCCCACCCTTCTCTGCCTCTAACACAATATGCCCCTCTTTATTGGGTTAACTTGTCCTGTGATGTAACCACTTATTGATGTCCTTGTCTTAACCCCAAAGACAGTGGCTCCTACACATTCCAGTAGTAACTCTAACTTTTGCCAAATCACCTTCACTCAGAGCTTGATTTCATCTGGATCCTTCCAGAACCGGATCCATCAGATCTCAGATTTTGCTCAGTTTGTTCTGGCACTTTCCGTCATTTTCCACGGATCCGGAATCTGTGGCTACATTTTTGTCTTTGTCCACCACTGTATTCAATTAGCACTGTAAACATTATACATTGTACTAAAAGCGATCAAAGTTCTTAAGACTTCTTATTTCTGCAGCCCCTAGTTGTAGTCTCAGCCTGACAAAACAATGTTTTTGTTTTTTATTGTCTGCTGTTTGCGCTGCCGATGTAGTTCATTCACATCGTTTTGCTTCCCTCACTGAGTCAAACTGCCGGAGCCAACAAGTGAAAAGACCTGCTCAAATCACCAAACCCTCATTATTACCTTCACCCTGTACCTCACATTACCTCACCCTCATTATTACCTTCATCCTCATCACCTTCACCCTCATTATTACATCACCCTCTACCTCACATTACCTCACCCTCATTATTACCTTCACGCTGAAGCCCAACCCAGCAGGCCTAGAGGCACTATAACATATCCCAGGCCCGGGGCCTATGATTTCTTAATTCAGCCCTGCATAGTGGGTCATATAGTTTCCAGGTATGAGGGAGGGAGGGAGACAAAATGAGATAGAACAACAATTCCCTAAATGAAATGAACCCCCAATTGAGATTGTGCATGCAGATCTCTGCTAAATCAATCACATTTATTTTATAAAACCATTTTTACATCAGCGGTTGTCACAAATTTGTCAGAAAGTGCATTTACAGATGTCCAGCCTGAAACCCCAAAGAGTAACCAATAACAGGGTTGGTGCACAGTGGCTAGGAAAATCTCAGAAACTTAGAAGAAACCTAGAGAGGAACCATGCTCTGAGGGGTGGCCAGTCATCTTCAGGCTGTGCCTGGTGAAGATTTTAAGATTACAAATTGAAATGATTATCTAATTCAGCTGCATGACTAGGTGAACAAGAACAAGGACAATCAGGGAAGGAATGGTCAGTGGAGTGGCAGCTGGAATCGTCAGGCACCTACTTGATCTGCAACAACCAGGAAGAATATAGACAGGGACATTCAGGCCTGGTAGTCCTTAGGTGTGGTCCGGGGGCTCTCCTGCCATGTGCTTCTGAGTACATATAAAATGCTTCTGATATTTCACATCACATCAGGTAATATTCAAGTGCAGTAGGTAGGATTTTTTCATTGAAAAATTTGACTCGGGTAGCGACAATGCAGCCAATTCTTTCCCAGCCAATCGCCTTTGGCGACGCAAGGCGTGGCTCCATTTGTGAACATGCTGCCTGGAGGTAGCAAATTTCTGATAGAAGCTACAATGGCAGCTAGAGATGACAAAAACATACCAATTCCCCCATTGCCTAAAACAGGGGTGCACATCCAAAACTGCCAAGCGAAGAAAGATTCTGGAGCATAGTGCTATTCGTGAAACAGATGGATTAAGCAAGGGCCAAAACAAGAATGAACATTGGTTCAGCCACATTTCCAAAGTGGAAGAACTAATGACATTTGAGTTTGACTCTGATTTAACTTCTTCCAGACAGGTAAATTGATTTATTCAAATTATTATACAAATTATTTAGCTTCGTATTTGAATACCCAGTGAAACATTTGAAGTTGGACATGGAGTTAACACTTTCTTTCTGGACAGGGAAAAATATATGAATTATTATACAGGTTGTTGTCGCAGTGGTGGACAGGAGGAATCAGGCGTAGGCAGAGCAGCAGTTGATGTAATGTTTTAATGAAAATAAACACAGCGCACATAAAGCACACTGAAGGAAAACAAAAGCTGAACCGAGAACACTCACCACTGACATGTACATACGGAGACGGAACAATAACCGACAAGTGAGGGGAGCAGAGGAGAAACATTTAAATACTAATGACTGAATTGGGACCTGGTGTGAGTGATGATTGGAGACAAGAAAAAGAAGGAGTCCGGGGTGAGTTCGTGAATAATGGGAAACTGGGGAAAAGCAGGAGATGACGGAGCTGTCCGTCACCTCACCGTCACAGTTGTTTAGCTTGATTTCGTGATACACTAGCCAACTTTAGCACCCAGAACCACTAAGCAAATGGTAAAATTAAGTTGTGTAACTGGCTAGTCTAACTTAACCCAATTTACATAAAATATACATTGGCCTTAAGAAACACATATAACTAAATAGCTAATGTTTCTTACCCATGTTGTTGCCATTGCATTAAGCTGGTTGTAATATTTTCGGTTAGCTGTGTCTAAAAATTGCATCAGATCGCCTAAAAGCGCATTCATGTGTTTAAGAACGAGAAACCCAGCTGTTAATTAAAAAAAGTTGTGGCGCTATTTCTCACATGTGAGCCCCAGATTAGCAATAGGGTTAGACCCAACCAAATAATGAAGAAACAAATAGAACTGTTTGACACACTGTAAAGAATTAACCTGAAAAAAAAAGCAAATTGGAACGCTACTTTGCCCTAAACATAGACTACACAATGGTACCTGGCCACTGTGACAAAATATAGAAAAACCTGGACTTGTTAATAAAACAGACTCGGTAAACCTGACCTTGCTTTAGAAATAGCCTGCCACGTTCATACCTGACAGACAATGTGTAAGGTCATATCAGATGTATGACAACATTAGAGACAAATAATGTCTTCAAACCATACAGAAGCATAACATTTTTTAAATCATATCAAATATTGACAAATTTCCATGTCTGATAGGCAAATGACTGTAATGTGCAGTTGCAGTAGCAGGATTTGTGACCCGTTGCCATGAGAAAAGGAAAACCAATGACATTAACATTGTGAATATAACCATTACACTCACCTAAAGGATTATTAGAAACACCTGTTCAATTTCTCATGAATGCAATTATCTAATCAACCAATCACATGGCAGTTGCTTCAATGCATTTAGGGGTGTGGTCCTGGTCAAGACAATCTCCAGAACTCCAAACTGAATGTCAGAATGGGAAAGAAAGGTGATTTAAGCAATTTTGAGCATGGCTTGGTTGTTGGTGCCAGACGGGCCGGTCTGAGTATTTCACAATCTGCTCAGTTACTGGGATTTTCACGCACAATCATTTCTAGGGTTTACAAAGAATGGTGTGAAAAGGGAAAAACATCCAGTATGCGGAAGTCCTGTGGGCGAAAATGCCTTGTTGATGCTAGAGGTCAGAGGAGAATGGGCGACTGATTCAAGCTGATAGAAGAGCATCTTTGACTGAAAAAAACACTTGTTACAACCGAGGTATGCGGCAAAGAATTTGTGAAGCCACAACACGTACAACCTTGAGGCGGATGGGCTACAACAGCAGAAGACCCAACCGGGTACCACTCATCTCCACTACAAATAGGAAAAAGAGGTTACAATTTGCACAAGCTCACCAAAATTGGACAGTTGAAGAATGGAAGAATGTTGCCTGATCTGATGAGTCTCGATTTCTGTTGAGACATTCAGATGGTAGAGTCAGAATTTGGCGTAAACAGAATGGGAACATGGATCCATCATTCCTTGTTACCACTGTGCAGGCTGGTGGTGGTGGTGTAATGGTGTGGGGGATGTTTTCTTGGCACACTTTAGGCCCCTTAGTGCCAACTATGTATCGTTTAAATGCCACGGCCTACCTGAGCATTGTTTCTGACCATGTTCATCACTTTATGACCACCATGTACCCATCCTCTGATGGCTACTTCCAGCAGGATAATGTCACAAAGCTCGAATCATTTCAAATTGGTTTCTTAAACATGACAATGAGTTCACTGTACTGAAATGGCCCCCACAGTCACCAGATCTCAACCCAATAGAGCATATTTGGGATGTAGTGGAATGGGGGCTTCGTGCCCTGGATGTGCATCCCACAAATCTCCATCAACTGCAAGATGCTATCCTATCAATATGGGCCAACATTTCTAAAGAATGCTTTCAGCACCTTGTTGAATCAATGCCACGTAGAATTAAGGCAGTTCTGAAAGCGAAAGGGGGTCAAACACAGTATTAGTATGGTGTTCCTAATAATCCTTTAGGTGAGTGTATATTTATTTGTTTTCCCTTGTTATACCTATTCAGAACATTTGCAGGTTTTTACTACAATATACACCGCTTATAGTATAACCCCATTTCCAAAAAAGTTGGGTCACTGCGTGAAATGTAAATAAAAACAGAATGCAATGATGTGCAAGTTATTTAAACCCTATATTCAATTGAAAATAGTACAAAGACAACATATCAAATGTTGACATTGAGACATTTTATTATTTCTTGAAAAATGATATGTCAAAGACAAGGCTGAAAACCAATTAGCTTGCCGTGATCTTCGGCCCCTCAGGCTGTAATTAAAAACAGACACAATTCTGTTGTGGAAATCACTGCATGGCTCAGGAACACTTCCGAAAACCATTGTCTGTGAACACAGTACGTCACTACATCCACAAATGCAATTTAACACTCTATCATGCAAAGAAGAAACCATATTTAAACAAGATCTAGAACCACTGCCACTTTTTCTTGGCCCAAGCTCATCTAAGATGGATTGAAGTGAAAAACTGTCCTGTGGTCTGACAAATGAAAATTTGAAATTATTTTTGGGAATCATGGATGCCATGTCCTAAGGTAACTAAAGAGGAAAGGGACCATTTGGCTTGTTATCAGCGCACAGTTCAAAAGTCAGCATCTGTGATGGTATGGGGGTGCATTAGTGCACATGGGTGGTTTGCACGTCTGTGGCATGGGTGATTTGCACGTCTGTGAAAGCACCCTTAATGCTGAACTATGAAAATGTGTGGCCATCCAGACAATGTTTTTTTCAGGGAACGGCCTGAAACCAAACCAAATTCTTCACGTACCACAACAGCATGGCTCCATAGTAAATGATTTTGGGTGCAATCACCCATTGGAAACCTAGGAGACACTGAACTTTTGAGCAGCAGAAATCTTATTTCCAACAAGAATGGGAATACATTTCACTTTTTAAACCACAGCAATTGGTCTCCTCTGTTCCCAAACACTTACAGAGTTTTGTTAGAAGAAGAGGTGATGCAACACAGTGATAAACTTGCCCCTGTCCCAACTCCAATTCAATTTATTTTTCCAAAAACCATAACATTTCTCAGTTTCAATATTGTCTTTGTACTATTTTCAATTAAATATATGGATAAATGATGTGCACATCATGGCATTCTGTTTTTATTTGAATTACACGCAGTGTCCCAACTTTTTTGGAAACAGGATTGAATAACATTCAAAATGCCAATGTAAAATAAATACTTGCTTTGTCAATGTGAAGAGTGAGATATAGGGAAGAGAGAGGCATAGAGAAAGACAAGAGTGGGGAGAAGAGAGGGGCTTTGTCTCTTTTCTCTTCTACCACTAATTAAGGGGCTGAGCCCCTTAAAGCTCCAGCAGCAAGTGTTAGCACAGCCAGGGCCCTCTCCTGGAAACCACTACCAGCTGGAAAATACCCCGCCACAGGGGCCCCGAGCCCTGGGTAGACTAACCTGGAGAAGTGGGGATGAATCATGGAAGTAGGTCAGCTGGGGTAGTAGGGGAGTAATCATCACAAGGTCATTGGCTTTAATGTGTTGGGTGGATTTCAGGATTGAGGTCTGAAATGGAATGAAAGCTGAAAATACACAGATAATGATGCCACAAAAGCATTAAAACGATCTCACTTCTGGATGATGACCTTGTGTTTCTAGAGAGGCCAAGTATTGAGACTTTGCATGATTGACAGAGACTGACAGAAATCAGCTGTGTCTGGCCCGTGAGTTAAAAGACAATCCTTCACGCTCTATCCCTCTTCTGTTCTTCTATCCCTCTATCCCTCTCTCTTTCCCTCTTCTATTCTTCCATCCATCTCTCCATTACTGCCTCCATTTCAGTCTTCCAGACATCGTCCTGAGGCCTAAAGTCTGGGCCGTCAAATCAACTGACCCCAGTCAGCCATGATGGAGTCACGGTCAGAGGTCACCATAAGCCAGGTTGACTGACCCCCGGGGTAGTGGTTGGGGTCTTTGGGTCTACTCAAGGGGTGACAAATTATTATAGACCCCGTAAACTGCAGCCCCCCTCTGGACTGCAGACCCCAGTCCACTGCAGCCCCCCACTGGACTGCAGAGCCCAGTTCACTGCAGCCCCCCTCCGGACTGCAGAGCCCAGTTCACTGCAGCCCCCCTCCGGACTGCAGAGCCCAGTTCACTGCAGCCCCCCTCTGGACTGCAGACCCCACTTGACTGCAGCCCCCCTCCGGACTGCAGACTCTGACCACAGGTGGATCCCCATAATGGAGTGTTTATGAAGCTGTAAAGCAGTGCAGTGCTTGATAATGCCTTGAGCTTTTAATGGCTGTAATTACAAGTCTCTCAGAGCCCTGGCCTAGCAGGACTAAGAGACGCGCGCAGAGCACCACAAATACAAGCATACCACACGAGACAAAAAAAGGTGCACACGTGTACACGTTAGTGCACACACACACACACTCGAGCACACTCGCGGACATACCAACCAGTCGACTGAACATATGGAGGTCAGGTTACGGTGAAACTGGAGATGGGCAGGTCTAAGTGGGCTGGCCGTTGATGTGGAACAACCCCTGCAGAATGCTGTTCAGGAGGAGACCCCACACACCCTTCATTAGCCAGAGAGGGAGGGGGGATATAGCGTGAGAGAGAACGAGTAACATGGAGAAAGGAGTAAAGAGAGCAACAAAGGAAGAGGAAAAAGGAATGAGAGAAATAGAAATAGAAAGGTAGATGGACACTGTCCTGAGCGTAGTGAAGAGATGGACAGAGAGAGACAGAGGGGGAAAGAGAGCGAGGGAGAGAGACCACCTGGAGCTTGCACCTCCAACAGAGCCACCTAATATTGCAATCAGCTAGTGACCGGTGAAAGCTGGAGTCTAAACACAGATCGCGGAGTGAGCCTAGATTCCTCAGAGGAGAATCTCTGGTAGCCTTGGCAGTCTTATTGAGAGCACGGGGGTTGGAGAGACCACATAAGAGAAGACTCGATGACTTCCACAGATGGTGCTGCTGACGCTGTAGGAGACATGATGACTGGGAGGGTTAGGATGGGTGTGTGTGTGTTTGTAAATGGTTGAAGCTTTTGGAAGGGAAATATCAAATAACAGTATGTTCTTTACCACCACATATTATATTAGCCAGCACTTTAATCTCTCATTCCCCCCACTACTGAAAGGATCGCCCAGACTCCTATCGTGTTCCTTAGCCTAAGACTTTATTTCCAGGTTATTCAAAGTGCTACTACTCCATCAAACTCCCCTCAAGCAGGGGTTTCATGGAGACCTTGAACCAAACGTTGTTCCTTCATGTCAAAGGTGCAATGTTTTAAGCCCGGTTTGGACGTACGATGTGGAAAGTTGAGCGGCTACTTCACATATCCCCTACACACATTCCTTCTCCAACCCTCAGGGCTAAGCTGATCTGGTAGAGGACGTTAGAATCACAAGCTGGCCCCACAGTAAAGCCGTCGCTTTAGTCATCTGGGTCTGATGTTCCGTTCACCTCCATGTTAGTTGTGTGGAGTTTAAACATTAGCTGACTGAGCTGGGAGTAGAATGAAAGCAGCCGGAAGATTAGTGGCGTGGAATCAGGCATTAGCAGTGTCACCTCTGGCACGGAAGAAGAGGCCCCTTCAGGCAGCCGCTACGCCACTTTGCTTAACCTCCAAACACACGTAATCCAATCACAATGTGGTGTCTTTAAAGAGCCCAAAACGCTGTATTTAAAGACCCCAACACACTGACTGTAAAGAGCCAAATGTGCTGTCTTTAAAGAGCCCAATGAGCTGTCTTTAAAGAGGCCTATGAGCTGCCTTTAAAGAGGCCTATGAGCTGCCTTTAAAGAGCCCAATGAGCTGTCTTTAAAGAGGCCTATGAGCTGTCTTTAATGAGTACAGCTGCAAGTCTACCCTCTCTTATCTACCTCTCTTCTCTTTTTCTCTCAAACATTCTGTCCATACCTCCTCTCGCCCGGCTGTCTTTTCACATTCACATCCTTCCCTCAGTGTCTTTGCATCTCCAAACCTTCTTCACAACCCTGGTGTACGTTCACTGGGCTCTCTAGGTCTATGGGAGTTCACTGCAAAGACGGGGGAGCTACCTTATCATTCCTTAAGGAAACACACTAGATGAAGAATTTGAATCAGGTGTTTTTGTTGCCTACCACAGTGCTGAGAGGACACCATTTTGGATTAACACTGATGCACCGTTGTCGGCCACCTGGATTTAAATTCAGATTCTGTAGATCATGATGATCATTTTGGGTAGATTACACAGCTGAGTCGGACTCTCACAGATAAGTATACATAATAGATATATTACACATAGATTGATAATCTCGTACATGTTCCCTTTTGGCACAAAACCTAAAAATCTATGTTTAAATTGACGAAAAATTATTTACATTTTAAATGCATTTCCTGTCCTGTGTTTAATGTTACATGTACAGAATAGTTATTTGGCTATATATATATATATATATATATATATATATATATATATATATATATATATATACTGTATATATAAATACATTTACAATTATGCAAATGTACACAGCACAAGAAAGTGCCCCAAAAATTACACATAATGAGGGCTGGGCCCGTATAAAAGAGTCAATGGTTTTAATCTGGCGTTAAAAACCCTGTTGTTCTGTCAGAGAGAAAGACAATTAACCATTTTCCAAAGCAGTATGAGGATACTGTATATTGTTTTCTTTCTTTGTATCCACAGATTATTTTAACCCAGCTGATACCCCAACACAAATACCTGGATGGCTGTCTCACATCCTATCTATTTATTTATTATTTTTGATAATTTATGAATTATTGATGTGTTATTATTATTCTCCCAGACCAACTGTTTTTTAGTTACTGCTTTGCTGTTATAGTTTCCGGAATAAATTTTTTTAACCTTTTGGTCTTTTTTCATCAGTCTGAAATGTGTGTTTTTGTGTGAAATATACATAAGGTTTGATTGATTAATATATTTGAGTGTAGTTTTTATACAATTTTACCCTGTTACTGTAAATGGGTGGTACCTATTCACTGTTAAAAATGTTCTCTGTTGCCTTCAACATCATCTGCAAAGCATCAGCTCAACTGTTTAACAATGTGTATAGTATACTGTTGACCTATTGAATCTGCTGATCTACTTGGATATCTTCCTGGATATGGATGCCTGCCAAGACCAAAAATATGGTAATTGTTCTACAATGAATAATAATATTTACTTCATCTGCACACTAGTGATCCAGGCCATCTTGACAATGCAACAAATCCCCCTGACCTCTCAGTATATTTCTCAGGCTTTCTCTTTCTATCTCTCTTTCACTTTTTTGCTCTCTGGTCAGTTCCCTCTCGACCTGGATCCCAGACACATGATTCCAGTTGTTGCTCGAGTGTGGAAACTATTTGTGCAATTGCTGTGAGAAGTAACTACAATATAAGTGGACAGCTATTACAGAAAAAAAAGCAACACAATTATTCTATTAGGAGTAAACCCCACTTTCCAAGGCCTAAATGTGCATTGCAGAATTGATTAGAATCTTATCTCATGGCAATTTCCATTACGTGTATCAGGCTTTCTTGTTTTCATTGATCATTACCTTTAGTATATTGTCCTGTGTCCAGACATACCTGGAAGGAGTTGAAACAGACATATCCGTACATTGACAACAACATAATAGCCTGGTTTGCTATTAAAACAGATTGTGGACTACTTGGATCTAGAACAGCCTGTTGGTCAGAGAGTGCAGGTAGAAAAGGAGGAAGCTTGGACAGCAGAGGAGTGAAATGTTTCAAGTTTAAACTTTCTCTTGGTCGCGCAGACATAATTGACATTTCTGGGCACTATTAAAACGCTGGACATCTTGAAGCGGGTGAGGATAACTGACCGGGAAAATTGGTGGAATTTAGATGACCTCAAACAATCCCGATTTGATCAGCACACACTCTAAAGGGACTACAATTGCAGGCATGTCCAGTGTCCTTTACACACCAGAAGGTCCTGCTCAACGTGGATACCAAAAACGCGATCCTGCTGTCCACCTCAGCAGTGGGGGCTCTTGCCAGAAACATTTCCTTGTTCTCGTCCTGTTGACTTTCGTAGCCCTCCATTTTGTCAGGGAGGGATGAGGCCCCGGGGGTCCAAGGGTCAAAAGGCCCAAGTAGCCCAGCGACGGACAGGAGCCCGGGCTGTTCGTCCGAACGTGAGGTCTCCATGGTAACGGGCTTGGCCTCCTGATCTCCAGGTCGTGTGTGTGCGTAAGGAATGAAGGACCTGCGGGGGTCGACCGCTGTCATGACCGCTGTGCTCACCGCGGTCTCAGGCGGCACCTTTAGCTTCGGTCGTTGAAATACCAAATGAACCGTGGCGGTGTGGAACGTACACACGGGCTGAAATGAGAACCAGAACCAATGAGCAGGCGGACAGAGCCAGAAGCACATATCAAACAGATGATGAGCAGCAACAACAAGGCCTTTTTTTCAGATGACGTTGAACAGGCCGGTGGTAAATGAATGTGCTTGCTGTCTACACTTACTCCATGTCTCTGAGCCAGGGAAAGATAAGCTGAGTCCTTCTGAACAAACCCCATCTTTGTTTCAGCAGGTCAGTTCTTTTAATACGAGGAGATGAGGGCTATTTGTAGTAATGGTGGATGGGGGTTAGGGGGCACTGCACTGCCTGTTCATAGGATGTGGAAATGGACTGAGGGAAATCTATTCAATAACCCTATGAACAGAGGCTTTATGCGCTTGACTTCATTGGCCTGCTGGATTTGGTATTTTAACATGAGTAGGTCAGTTTGAAGTTCAGTTTGAAAAAGCTGCTCGCGGGGTAGGTCAGTTTGAAGTTGTGTTTGAAAAAGCTACTCGCGGGGTAGGTCAGTTTGAAGTTTAGTTTGGGAAAGCTGCTCGCGGGGTAGGTCAGTTTGAAGCAACTGGTGTCACAAGATGCACAGCCAGAGGATGAGAATATTTTTCACAATTATTGGCATCTCCACTGAAGAGCTGAGACATAAAGGGTTTGTCTTATAGACACATGCTGAGACTACTGATCTCAAATGTTGGAGGACCCACAGTCTTAGCATGTAAACACACTCAAACTTTATTTAATTGTAATGTTCAAGGACTGTCACTTTCCACCTTCCCAAATTGTTTACTGAATGGATACATAAGTAAAAATTGCTTGAATTTATCTACAGATTGTAGGCAAAATACTCCTTGTTATAAAGTCAGCTTCTATCGAAGCAGAGTTTTGCAAGATGAAAAAGATGTATCGCAAAAGGACATCCCGGAACATGCTCACAGCTGGCAGCATTCAAGTAATCAAGCATGCTGAAGCTCCTTGGTGGAAGAACCCACAGACAGGAGATTTCAACTGTCTTTTCCTCACGTTGTCTTTTCTCCTCTCACTGAATACATTTACAACCATGAAATGTCCAGGATGTTATGTTCTACTCAATGCGCTGATATTTAGGCTGTGTGTGGGGGTTTTAACCATCTTCCTATCACAGTCTGATTCAGTGATGTGGTGTTTGTGGTGTCTCAGTGTACAAACAGACAAAAGAGCTGATGGAAAGCAACCCATGTGTAATCCCTAATCAGGGCACGGATTCAGAATGTCATTGGATCCACACCTAACTCTCATTGTTTGGCTGGCGATGACAGTACAGGATCATTATGTGATTGAAATAATTTCTTCATCATGCTAGCTAGCTAGTTTAGACCGAAAATGCCACGTTTTAGTTTAACCATTTATTCGAAACATTCACAATGATAGTTTTATACCGATCTTGGCTCATGTGATATATGTAAAAACTCTCATTGCATTTCCCCCCTTGTTAAGATACAGCATATCAGTATATCATTTCTTACTTTAATTTAACATTTTCTAAAACGATTATTTATTATTTCATGAAAGAGAAAAGGTTACAATTTTCCAGTTTATTGTTTTACAATGACAGATCAAATTTGAGCCTGTCCCAATACATTTCGAACAGTCCACTAGGTCAAATGGGACTCTTAATGTTTTTTATTTTAGTCCACCTGACTTTAATTAATCCAAATGATGTCATGTATTTGAACTCAGAATCCTGATTTGTTTTAGGGAGTTTTGTATAATAATGCTCAGTGTTCCCTAGGCTTTTGCAGAGCCACTGTCCTCTCCACATAAAGGCTGGGGTGTTGGGCCCAAACCAGACAGTCTCTAATTCAATAATGCTTTAATATCTGAGGGATTTTCAACAGGAAGACTGACTCAGACTGACTCTGGAAAGAAAGAGGGGAGAGACAGAGGAAAATCTGAGAAAATAGCTCAGCCACTGACACAGACAAATGTCTTCAGTTAGATAGCCAACTGCACCTCAAAGCAACTATCACAAGTAATATCTATTTCCTGCTCTGTCTCTCTCACATACACCAAGGGTAAGCACACAACCATGCACGTACACACACAAATAATTTAATTTCACCACCAACCAAAACAACATGGCATCAATTAAGCCAAATACAGTGTGTCCATTTTAGCCCAAACAGACTGATATTGTAGTATACAGTACTGTATTCACTATAGTTAAATTGGCTGTTAGAAGCTAATTTTCCATCCAACTGGCAACAGATTGACTTGAAAAAAAATTAAGTCTGCATGAAGAAAATATTGATTTTTTTCTTAGTAGTTTGTAATTCCACCAAAGACAATATTTGGTGGATTCAAATCAATGTTTGGTGATGTACTTTTTGTTTACATATTCATGTACCAGATTTTAAACATTTAAAGTTTGATGTGCTTTCTGTTGTGTAAAGGAGAAAATACGCCACTTAAAAAGGCACCTGTGCTCGCAACAATATCTGAAAAATACAGCATGGATAGGATGTACAAGAAGAGATTATTATGGATGAGGGAAAATGCTATTGGTTGAATGGCAATTTAGACCCTGAATATTTATTGTAAAGGAGAAATATGCGCATATCCATACATTTTCACTACACTCATAAATGTAATCAAACGTATCTAGTGTTGGAGAACACATTGATGTGACGGTTGTTTTTGGGCATAACATTAAGTGCTGGGGAGCTGCAGGTAGCTACATTAGCATCTGTGTAAAGATAATAAAAACATCCAGATTGACAGCACCAGGAGAACTTTTAAGCTGAAAGCACAAAACAAGTCAGATTTGATGTTCCATCTTGGTGCAGCACGTCTTCACTCGTAGATGGAAACATGGTTACCAACACAGGTTTCAACATTTCGAATTAAAGGTGTGATATTGTTTTTATTTGGCCAGTAAAAAGAGAAGAGAAAATCCCATTTCCATTATCACCTCATTAACTGCAGTGCCTGCTGAGAATCGCTGTAGCAATCAACCTCCGGCCATTGACAGACAGTCGTTAGTGACAAATAAACCACTCTAGCTAATGAGCCACTCTACCAAGCAATTAGAGAGGACTGGGGATGTGTGTGTGTGGAGGGGGGGTCTGTGTAGGTGTGTGTCAGCCTAATGGTATGTAATAGCGGCTAATTTTCAAGGCATATATTGATATCCAGTGGACCTGGAAAAATGCCTCATTTTCAAGTATATTTCTTTATGGACCCACAATGACTTCAGTCATCAAAAATCTTCAGAGGAGTCGATATGAATGCCAGTTTTGTCTATTACTCACGACACGCATTGTGTCGTGAGTAACAGACTGAAGATTTATGAGAATAAAATATAGTTGAAAAAAACTTAGTAAGTGACTTATGAAGACTTAAAAAGTTGAATAATTGTTAAGGACATCAGGCATGTGTGTGATTTTACGTGGGTGGGACCTAATGGAAGTGTGTTGTTGCATGTTGTCGATGCGTTTTTTGGGGGTGCTCCTCCCGCATAATTAACCTCACATGGACCTGAGTGTTGGTGCAGCGTTGCGGTTGGGTTGGGGGGGGTGCGTGTCGGGTTCCCCTCTTGTTGCTCACATATTTACGACCGTCCACTTAGCAAGAGGAGACCATGCCAGCGCTGAGGCTGATAGCTTTACCAGGAGCTCTCAGAGCCTCTAGGCATTCAGTTAAAAAAAAAAAACGCTCCGCTGGCGAGTTCCACAGGAGCTACAGTCATTAAAGAGCTGCCTGCCTGGAGAGTACCAGGAGCTCTACGGCCTCAGCGTTCTGGATATCGTAGAGGTAATGTTGTTGGGAATGCTCAGGGAATCACAAACGCAGCGTTTCTACTTAGCGTTTCTACTTATGTTTCCACTATGTCAGATGTGGAGACCAAACATTGCTAATAGGGTCAAACATATGGGCGCTGTACACCACCCGTGAGTTAATAACAAGTGATCTCTTTTCAAACCAGACAGCCGTTCATAACTTGACCTGTAGCTCTAACAAACTCAGGCTAAGCAAACTGTAACACAGTCTCCCTAGCTCCAGCGGAGATCGGGGTAAAGGGGACTCTTCCCAGAGGCAAACATCTTAGTCCGAACTGGAAAAAAGAAAAGGAGGGTGACAGTATGCGTTCACAAACCCAAGAAACCCATTGACCGACAATGATATACTCCTCTTTATTGTCTGCACACAACCATGCACGCACACGCATCAATACATGCGTTGACTTACAAACATGCACATGCACGTGCACACAGAATGCTCTGTGTCAGCTGGCGAGGACAGCGGTTCAGTCTTAGAGGTAATGGAAGATTGAGGGCCTTAGGGACTGGCCTGTGTGCGTGAGCTACAATAGACCCATAATACACATCAGTCAGCGCAGGAGGGCCCTTCCTGTTGTGCAGGCCATGCCCTTTGACCCCTCCAACCCAAACAAACATCAGCACTCCCACGGACCCTCGGAGCACAGCTTCCTGAAGGGCTAGACTGGACTGAGCTGGATCAGCCAAGCACAAAGGCCACAATCATTTTTACAAAACGTGACTTTTACAAAACGTGACTCAATCTATTAACAAGGAGATTTTGGAGATCTCCCGGCGTGAAATAAAAAAAATACATCCAATCGTAATTATTTAGGGAGACAGCAGAAAAAAACTCCCACTAATAGTGACCAGCGGTGGATTTTCCCTTTAATTGTTCAATATCCTTGGCCATATCACACACATACTTTGTGTCAGGTTCTTAGGACACACACACATTAGGCCGGAGTGTGAAATCTGATGCATCCCTCAGAGTCTCCGTGTTCACGGTGCAGTTGTGTGTGAGCTGTGCTGTTACAGACATGCTTGCATAAACACAGGCTGGGCTCTGAGCTGCCAGATTGATGTGTGTTTGCTTTGGGCTGTCTTGTCTGTTTGCATGTCACTAGTCTTAGCAGAACTCGTAAAAATGATGAACCGTTCGACAAATGCTCCCGGCCAGAAACGCAGAATGGTGCCAGGGGTAGAAGGCCTGTGTCATCCCAGGCGGTAACACTAACCACCTGGGATAATTCCTTTGTATTTAATCAAGGCGCTTTATGCATTGCATTACATGAGCATACCTTGTTTACTCTTAACAAACTTCATATAGTAATGATTGATAAGGTCCGGCACCTATTGGATCTGAGGGCCCTGATAAGCTCGGAGGGAGTCAGCCATTGGTCCCTGGATCTGGATCAACAGTTGACAGGAGAGGGACGGGGGCGGTCAGCGAAGAACAGGAATGGACGGGGGCGGGCCGGGCTGGCACGGAGGTGAAAACGGGAGCAGAGCACTGAGGAAAGGAGGGAGAATCATTGTGGTAGTAAATTACAGCAGCTTGTTTACACAGGCAGGGCACACAGCTCCCACCACCCCTGGAATTCTCCCTCTCGGCTCTACACTGCAGCCAAAGAAATGCGTCAAAAATAATTCGTATTTTTCTGCTATTGATCTGCCTTTTGCTGTCACTTACATGAACGCAAAAACACAGGCGCACAGACATACATGAACGCATGCATACAGTAAACAACCGCACACCATGTTTTCATGTAATAAATCTGGGATTGTTTCCAAAACCTTTCTTGAATATCTAACCATAAACCTAACCCTAACCTTAACTTCTAACTCTAAACTTAACCCTAACACAAAACATGGACAAAATGTTTCACATTTTCATGTATTTGTCAGCACATTTAAGTGAATGGTCTTGACAGTGCATTGGAACATTTACATTGTGTGTGAAACAATGCCAGGGGGAAAGATTATTTGTGATTCAAACTGTTTTTGATGATGCGGTTGATGAGACACAGCAAAGGAATTACAAGCCTTGGTTTTTCACTTGTCAAGATCCCTCTGAGATCTATCGTCAGCAGCTTTTTAAGAGATCTAGCCCTATTGATATCTCAATGAATCAGCAAGGAATGCAGACATTTCTTAGTGGTTTAGACATCACACAGATGGCAACTACATGAAATTAACCAGCGCCTTCATTGTGAATCAATTATCAGCTGGTTAAAGGTTTAACAAAGACACGCACGTTGTAAAAAGACTGTAAAACAGAACAAGGCATTCTAACTGGGACATTCAGGCCCATTGATCCTGTACAGTGTACAGTACTAGTCATTAGTTTAGAAACACCTACTCATTCATGGGAATTACATTAGTTTGACTATTTTCCACATTGTAGAACAATGGTGAAGACATCAAAACTATGAAATAACACATATGGAAACAGGAAACAACTAAGGAAGTGTTAAACTGTATCAAAATACATTTAATACTGTAGATTCTACAAAGTAACCGCCCTTTGCCTTAATGACAGCTTTGCACAGTCTTTGCATTCAGTTCCTGATGACAGACATGGAGAAATATGTTATGGGAGTGTACATCGGATGACACGTCTCAATCGTTGAAGTTCTTTGCTAAAACTTCTGAGGAGTGGCTAAAATCAGACAGGGACATATTAACCAACTGGTCATCAGAAAATGTGTCAAACTGAAGACAACAAAAATAGGATGCCTGATTCTTCACTCTCCACACAAACGCACACATGCATGTCGTATGTTGTCACCGACAGAGCTGGGTTAATGCGACGTTCCCATAGTCTAAATACTAAACATGATCACATGCATGTCATATGTTGTCACCGACAGAGCTGGGTTAATGCGACGTTCCCATAGTCTAAATACTAAACATGATCACATGCATGTCGTATGTTGTCACCGACAGAGCTGGGTTAATGCGACGTTCCCATAGTCTAAATACTAAACATGATCACATGCACACAAAATGGTGAAGGTCCTGTCAAGGCCCTACTACAGATAATACATCTTTAGCCGGACTTAACTAGTGCTGAAATGTCAATCAGAGCTTTAATCCAAACCACAAGTCCCCCTCCCACAAAAAAAGAAACCCACTGGTGCCTCTTACGGGATGGGCAGGAAGCTTTTGTAATATCTCAAAGGAGCTCTCAGGTTTACTTCAACTACTGTCAATGCAGTCTGTCCCTTTGCATTAGGCCTGTCTAGGAGATAGCTGGGTTTAAACATGGAGCAGAAGCCCATGATTGGCCTGGATTCCCTCCATGCTGAAATCTGTCTTCAATCCCCCACCATGTTCTGTTGCCTCCTGTAGGTCTTTTAGGACTTACGTTAGTAGTGGGTAGGTACATACACAATGCCCAAGATTACCTGGCAGCATGTGCATATGCCTGTGCGTCTGACAGGGCATGCGTGTGCGTCTTTGCGTGCGTGTCGTGCGTGTGTGCTTGCAAGCGGATGCCTGCTCAAGTGACCCGGTGGGGCTGGACTCTCTGTCGGGTGTTGATCATCCATCATGATGAGCCCCTGTGCCCAGACAGGGGGTGTAATTCCACCCTCTGTGGCCCGGCCTGCAGGCGACACAGAGCAGCCGTCTCCCACTCACCCCCCACGTACTTCTGACCCAACTGTGCCCCATCCGTCTCTGTCCCCCGCACCCAAAGGGACCCCCCCTACACACTTAAAGGAGTACAGGTTACTAAACTCGGATTGTGTCAGGAGAACCTCCCTGTGTTGAGCCGAGATCCTTGTGTTTCATGTTGTCTGCATACAATACAATAACAGCGGCGCGGATCTCTGCTCCTCTGGCGAGCGGTGGCGCTGAGGCCATCTCAACAGCTGAGCCCTCCCAGCGGGGGGGGGGTCCCGCTCCCCATATCGCCTCACACACCCGGCCCACCCCAGGCCGGCACATCTAGGATGGCCGCGGGAAGCGAGAAGAGGGCCCTCTCTGTCTCTGACCTGTAAACTGAGCCCATCTCTGGCATTAAGCTCTTCAGTCTCCCCGCGGAGGAATGACGAGATGGAGACAGGCCGTACTGGGCGCGGGGTGGGGGTTTGGCGTCGCCGTGGGCGCCGTGACAGCTCACACTACGGCGGCTTAGGCCGATTTGGGCGCCATGTTGTGGACAGATGTGAAGCTCGCCAGAACTGGCCTCAGAAGCTCATGACGTTCATGAAGATGTATAAACGGCCTGATAACTGCCGGTCCAAACCTCTAGTTTAGTGGACACGTTTAGCCATTGTTTTGCAGTGTTTTTCATGACCTGAGTGCACAATATCAACATTAATTGAAAACAAACATACGACGACTGAACAGGAAGCGATTGTTTTTTACGGGGAAATGGTGCCTTTTGGTCAGTCTTTAGACGCACAAGGTAACAAACCTCTGAGCGTGTGTCTGCTTGTGTGCGCGACTCATTTCAGAGCCTCAGGCTTCAAACCACGAAGTGGAACCACAGCCAAGCTCATATGACCAGTGCTCATTAATGAAGGACATTCCTCCTGTAGTTCTCAGGGCCAGACAAAGAGAGCAAAAAACAGTGGGGCAGAGATGCAGAGGGAAGGAGGGAGGAGGTAAGATGATGAGAGATCAGAGCTGGGTTCTCCAACTGGCCTGACAACCCCGTGGAGTTCCTCTATGGGCTCTGGGTTGGACAGGGCCCTCCGTGTGCATGGGGTAGGAAGAGGCCCTGTGCGTGCCCTGGGATGGAAGAGGCCCTATGCGTGCCCTGGGATGGAAGAGGCCCTATGCATGCCCTGGGATGGAAGAGGCCCTATGCATGCCCTGGGATGGAAGAGGCCCTATGCGTGCCCTGGGATGGAAGAGGCCCTATGCGTGCCCTGGGATGGAAGAGGCCCTATGCGTGCCCTGGGATGGAAGAGGCCCTATGCATGTCTTGGGATGGAAGAGACCCTATGCGTGCCCTGGGATGGAAGAGGCCCTATGCGTGCCCTGGGATGGAAGAGGCCCTATGCATGTCCTGGGATGGAAGAGACCCTATGCATGCCCTGGGATGGAAGAGGCCCTATGCATGCCCTGGGATGGAAGAGGCCCTGTGTGGACTCTGGTTCTGCTCTATAACCCCTGCTGACAGACTTTGTGATGTGATGTTGCTCAACTGTACCACTCATGCCTTTCATTAATGTTTATCTCTTGGTTTCTCAAGTTGAAGTATTCCCATACGTTTTTTCCATAGGTTTTTCAATAAAAGTCCTTGTCACCAGTTCTCCGTATGTACCTGTTGTCAGATCCCATGTCCGTTCTAGCTGTTCTCTCTCCTCCATATTTCCTCTCTCTCCCTCTCTCGCTTCTCTCTATCTCTCTCTGAGAGCCTCTGTTTTGGGTGACAATGCCCCCCTCTCTCCCAGGGCTGTGGGGTGGAACCTCACTCGCATCTCCTTGCTGAACAGCTCCATTGTTAGTCCTCCTCTCTCCAGGCGCCCCCCCCCCCCCCCCCCCCCAGTCCTCCCAGCCCTCCTAGGGGCCACTGTCCTGGGAAGACGGATTCCCTCTGGGCTCTTGGGTTGCCGACACGACCCAACGATCAGGGCCATCTGACAGCGTAAAGTGCCCCGCGTCCGTCTCTCAGCGGCTGCCCCGGATCACTTTCTCCTGGGCCACTCTGGGTGGGGGTCTACGAAGAGCTAGCTGGGTGTGTCAGGGAGCTATGCTAACGCTAGCCAGCTAGCTACTGATGTTACAGGGTCAGGTGCTAGAGGATCGGTTTAACCCCTGTCCTCCTCACACATCAATCTAATCTCCCACGGAGGCTTCATAACCACCCAGACAAGCCCTGAGCCAAGCCTTTCAACTCTTGAGCAGATGTTACTCACCCCTAATATCTGTTCGCCCCTGGTGTTGTGGCTTTATATGCCAGCCAGCGGGGCTATAGTGTTTTACATTTGATCCTCTTCTAAAAACACAATCTTTGGGTATTATATTGCCGCATTTCCACTGGTGCTTTACCCTGGCACCAGGGTCACACCGGTGATTTATGCTATTGTTGGCTCCAGACATTTCTGTTTCCACTATACATTTGGTACCAAGGACTTAAGGAAGGGCTCAGGTGGGGAGGTAGAAGTAAATTATCAACGCCATTTAGTTTTCCGGTTACAAAAAATAAAAGGTGATATTTTTCAAGTAGTAAAACAAAATAAACAATAATGCCATGCTCAGTTAATACCGCGTTTCAACTTGCGTAATAAAAAAACAAATTCTTCCTCAAACTTCTGCGACCAGCTCCTTCTCCTATACTCATAACACTGCAACTGTAACCCAATGTATTCATTATTTAGTTTGATAAGTATTTTGACAAAACGATCTACCTTTCATAGAAGGATTTGGGAGAATTCTGAGGTAATTTTGTGTTGTTATAGTTTCTGCAGACTACATCCCAGTCTCAGCGCTCCATTTTTCTATTGAGTCAATGGTATCGTACCACATTCGAAAGTTTCAACTCTTTCCGTTCTGAGTCTTTGCTTCACTGTATTGTTGCTTCATTTTCTTACATTTTTCAGGGATCTGTTTGTTAGATTGGAGGAAAACCATTCAGAGAACCCTGACGACTAAGCAAATGATACGCATCGCTATTCGAATAGCACAACATGCAGCGTTTTCTATTGAGTCAATGGCATCTTACCACCTTCATTCCAACTCTTTTCTGTTGTGAGTCTTCGCTGCCCTGTACTATTGCTTTATTTTCTTTATTTTATCAGGGATCTATTTGTTAGATCGGATGAAAACCATTACGAGAAGCCTAAAGCAAACGATACACATCGCCATTCAAATAGAACAACGTGCCGCGTTTTCACACCTCGTCACAAATCTTAAAGTCCGGGGCTTGGCACCAAGTGAGCCGGGCTAATCGGCCATGGCCTAGTGTCAGGCCGCGTCAGTGGAAACAGAAAAAACTTTACTTTAGGGTAAAACACCAGTGTTTGGCACCAGTGGAAACGCGGCATATGCTGATATGGCGGGGTCGGGGGGCTCTTACCAGCTACATTCACATCACATTCAAAGATAAGCTTTTTCTAAACATTCATTGCATTCTGTTTGAAGGCAAAGTGGATGACAAGCCATGCCATCAGAACCCATGATTGTATTCTAGGGTGTAACTACTTAATTTTTTTCAAGCTAATGGTTTGCATTTAGGAACTAATTAAAAAATACATTCTGTCAAAATTATTATTCAAATATGTAGCATACATGTAAAAAAGCTGACTATTAGTTCTAGCATACATAGCGGGATACTGTGCATTCTAAAAATTGAAATGTTGCATATCATATTTTTTGGTTTATCACACTAAGAGCTTTGGGTCATGACCGAAAGGACAAGATCCCGGATACAGGCGGCCGAAATGAGCTTTCTCCGCAGGGTGGCTGGGCGATCCCTTAGAGATAGGGTGAGAAGCTCGGTCACCCGGGAGGAGCTCAGAGTAGAGCCGCTGCTCCTCCACATCGAGAGGGGTCAGCTGAGGTGGCTTGGGCATCTGTTTCGGATGCCTCCGCAACGCCTTCCTGGGAAGGTGTTCCGGTCCCGTCCCACCGGGAAGAGACCCCGGGGAAGACCTGGGACACGCTGGAGGGACTATGTCTCCCGGCTGGCCTGGGAACGCCTCTGTGTCCCCCCGGAAGAGCTGGAGGAAGTGTCTGGGGAGAGGGAAGTCTGGGCATCCCTGCTTAGACTGCTGCCCCCGCGACCCGGCCCCGGATGAAGCGGAAGAAGATGGAAAAACACTAAGATGAGGCGATCTGACCCTGTTCCAGGGGCTTGGTGTGGGTATATTGATAAGCAATAAAATCAATGCTCTTAAAAAGGAAACCAGACCAAGGACTTCCAGCAAACCAAATTCAGAGCATCATTCCAGAAGTTTGGTTTACTTCAAGGTATCTGGTCTAAGTTACTTTGGAGCATTTCCACAGCTCCAAAGACGTCAGTGAACCGCACAATAACATTTAAAATATATAGGAACAGACCAGGTGTGCAAACAGCCTTGAAACAAGCAAAGTATTGAACCTGTTGCCCACTGCCACTGTGTTTTAGACTCAAACTGTGACAGTTCAGAAGAAAGGAACCATGAAATATGGTTGACATTGAAGAGAAAGCCTTGGGAATGTGGCTCTGTAAATGTATTGATGCTTAAAACAAGCAAGCAATTACTCAGCGTGATGAAGTTGGACAGTCCACTCGCAGTTCACATGACAGCTCCGGTTGTTTGTCAGCGGCTGGGGCAGGGAAAGTGGCGCGAGTGAATTTCAGGAGTGGCATTATCTATATCAGCATCTCCTTCAACCTTAAGCCACTTCCTCTCCGATCACTCTCTGAAAAACCGCGGGATGGGGCCTGGTGAACGGGGGTGGGATGGAGGCGTTCATCCAATTTTCTGCCCCACCAGTAGTCTGAAATGATATGGTGTGCAGATACAGTGATCTGTACTGTGACCTGCAGGCCTTCTTTATTAGACATCCCTGATTGGAAGCAGCTGTAGCCCCGCCCCCAGTCTGGGACTGGCGGAAGAATTCCGACCTGTGGAGCGGAGAGGAGAACTCAGTCAGAGCTCAAGCACTTACACTACTGAAGCTAATGCTAATTCAGGCCTTTCCCTGATCCGCTATAATGATGGTACTGGGCTATTATAAATAGCGGTACTGTAATGAATATGTTCATTTAGTTACGATTCGCTGAATCAATGTGTGAATCAATAGCAACTCAGGACATGTGACCTGTTAGCAGATATTTCGGTCTGAGGAGGAATCTCTAGGGGATGTGGAATGTGGTGGTGTGCTAGCAGGCTTATGTCAGAGGGATGTGAAACATAGAAGTAAAGCATGCTAGCGTCTCCCCTTCAAGGCTTGCCTGGCATTCTGGTGCTCAGCTGCATGGCAAACGTGCAAAGACTTACGCACATCCGAATGTCAGTGCTGTCTTTCTGCTGGCACCAGAAATATGTGTGAGTGTGTGTGTGTGTGTGTGTGTGTGTGTGTCTGTCTGTCTGTCTGAGATCGGGGTCTAACAGTACAGTTGGGGACCAGAAGACCCCACAAAGATAGCAAAACCTAACAAATCCATCCCAGCAAGTTTTTTTTAGCCAGTCCTCAATAGAAAAAAGGCAATTAGGCTTAGGGTAAAACTTACTGGTATTATGGGTTAAGATTAGACATTAGGTCCACATCATAAAGATAAGGTTAAAATAAGGGTTAAGGTTTTGATTAGAGTGAATGTTGGGATTAGAGTTAGGGTTTTGATTTCTGGTGGGAACATTAATTTCTGTTTTTCTGGTTTCCACAAGGATAGAAAAACCAATGTGTGTGTGTGTGTGTGGCCTTGCCCCCTCCCGAAAAACCTTGGTTATCGATTCTGATGTTTAAATGAAATGCAAGTGATAGCAGTAAAAATACAGCAAATATGTGTATTTAAAAAACAGAGCTCCCCTCTAAGAGCTTAAACAGTACATGTCATTGGGGTCAGATAGTCTTTCTCATATGGACATTATTGACTCAGCAAAAACCTAGTACCCATGCAGGTTTGATTTACCCACAAAAAAAGGAGAGAGGAGAGATGGCTGGTGGATGAGAATACATCTACTCTGCCAGCTCTGGAAAAGGGACTTAGTTGTGAAATCAATGTTTTCTCTTGTTTAATGCATTCATATTTTTTTGGGAGAAGCTTGTTGCTTAACAGACTGGGTTACATTACATCTTTTCACGTTGCTTTAAAGAACACAAAATGCAGTCCAGTCTGACTAGTTTTTGATGTCAGGCAGAAGCTTTGTGCCACAGAGAACAACTTGTTTCTAGCCCAAATCCTTCCAAAGTAATAAAATACAGGAGGTTACTGGCTTAACCCCAGTTCTATGTGCCAAGCACAATTTATTTCCAATTTCTTGTGACCCCATTTACAAATCAGGAAACCCCAAGGATATGCTCCGCTTCCTTAACCCTTAACTTGAACAATACCTAACCCTAACAATCCTTGTAAGGTTTCCATACAGTATCTTCCAATCCTTTGGGGCCATGCTCATCTTCTCACCATTCACTTTAACTATTGACGCATTACTTAACCCAGAGTTGTTCATCTTGCCCTTGGCTGGGCAAAACTTAAAACTGATGTGAAACTCTGAATTCTTGTTGGACATACGGACGCACATCGCCACACTTATGCGTTTCCAAATGGCTCCCGCAAAAGCGCACGCTTGTTTCCAGGTCACATTCACAGTGTATTCTGAGGCCCGTAAACTCTAACTGTGACTGAGTTTTGGCGGGCAGTACATGCCTCTAAAGGTGAATTTATGCTTCCACTTGAAAGTGGGTGCATGGAGACCATTTGCGCATGGATTAAGTCAATTTGGTTTGTTTTGGGAAGGGGGAGGGGATGTTTCGACAGTGGGGGTTTCGTCAGTTGGCGTTTAAGATTTATTTTCTAGCTTTCTTTCGTTTCGCTTAAGTTCGCATACTTTGATGTTTCAGACGTTCGAGCACCATACCTTGTCCCGGGGTACTTGTACTGCTCCCCCTCTCTTCCCCTATAATTTTTACGCAAAAGATTAGAACTATGCGGGCACAGCACGTTCCGCTGCGCGAGACAAATATTTCAATGCATCCAGCCACAGAGGTATATAGGCCTACCCTGGCCTTAAGCCGTCTATTTCTTCTCCCTTCTCTCTCGCTTACTTTCCCCTTACTCCACTCAAATATACTCTCTACTTACATAACAGTTTGGAGTTTTCTACCTCCTTATTGAAGGTCCAGATGAAAACGGGGTCCGTTTAAACCTCAATAGATCGTAAAAATGCTTAGTATCAAATTGGGAAATTAAATAATAAACAATGATGGATTCCGCAACTTCAAAATATTTTTTATCACATGAAGAAAATATTCAGAAATTAAGTACTTGGACAAATCTATTTTTAAAAAGCTGAAGTGGACAGACTCCACTATAAACTGAAGTTCTGATTTTGAAATCCCTCCTTAAATTGTTTATTTATGAAACTAGCCAAATTGTTTTGGTACTTGAGTCATATAGAAAATTAATATAGAGATATTTCTCATTCACGGAGAAGTGCACAACTTGTAAATTGCACAGGAATGTTTAGCCTTTTCTGTCCCTTTGTCTTTGGTGCAACCTACGACCTTATTTGACTGAGCTAATCCTCTTCTGTTCTGTTTTATTCTTTAGTGAAGCCTCTCCATGTCATTCACATTTACAGGTTGCAAATTACTAATAATTATTTTTGACTTAAGGTTGATTGATTGACACATGCAATTACTTTGAGGCCATAGTAGGTATAGGGTAGCGCACAATGAATGGCAGTACATCCCGCAAAACTATTTTAAATAGGCTAATGTGTGGCTTACAGTAACCCATTGCGCAGAATTATCACCCTCGGAAAATAGAATAGAAGAGGATTACCTCAGTCAAATAAGGTCGTAGGTTGCACCAAACACAAAGGGACTGAAAAGGCTAAACATTCCTGTGCTGCAACAGCTTAATCCGTCACCCCCGAAGCCAGCCAACCGACACTCCCTCCAAGGGGATTCTTATGTAAACGACTGGTTAAATTGAATCCTTAAAAGGTTAGGCCTCAGCACAGTGGTTATAAGAATACTTTGTTTGTCTATTGTCCCCAGAAATCCTCTTGAAAATGACGTTGTTTAAGTGGGATTAATGCGCATTTAGCTTCCCGTAGGCGCATCCTCAGGCAGAGCTGTCCGCCCCATACCAAGCCATGCAAATGACCTCTAGGAATCGGAAATATTTAAACAACAATTGGACCACTGATGAGGTCAATATTATTTCCTTTGCGCATTACTCCTGATACTTTACATACCAAAATATTCCAGAAAAAGAATTCATTATTTGTATCCGTGCAAAATAGTGGTTATAGGCTATCTTTTAAAAACGTGTTGATAGATGGAATAAAAAAATAGGCCTGCAAATTAACTAACACAATTTACATCATAATGTAGGGATTACCTTGCTAAATAGGCAAAAGATTTCCGTTGCCAATCATTATTGAAAAACCATTTATTTACCAACCAACAATATAAAGGAACCATTATTATTTAGAGATAACAATGATTGAAGCGCATAAAGAAGAAGAAACACTATAAATAGGCAAAGATGAAGTGTAACCCATACCTTTGTTTTTTATTGGACATGCTAGTGATCGACGGTCAAGTCTGATGAACCATTCATATACTGAGATTAACATGACTGAATATTTCACAATTTATCGTGAAGAAAAAGAAACACCAAATACACAGTGATAATTATCTCAAGTTTTTATAAATATTTCCTATCACAATTTATTATCATGATCATTAGACTGTTGTCCAGGAGATGGAGCTAAGATTCTCTATACGCACCACTTATCAAATATGTGTCATAAAAACAGGATTTGTTCCAGATAAGGAAAAAATACTGATGTTTTAGCTCCTACCAAAAATTGTATCTCCCCGTCTATGAAAAGGGCCAGTGGTTCCTAAAATCTAATATATTATTATTTTCACAACTCGGATCTTTCTAAATCAAGACTCTGGTGTAAAAACCTAGTGCGTGTGCGCGACTCCCTATGCCTTCCTTTGTCTGGCCAGTCGACCCTCTTTCGGTTGCGGCCCTCCGTCTCCGCTTTGTTTATCCAGTTTCCAGGTTGATTGTATTTGTTAATTAGTTGCTAACAGCATGGTAATGTGGGTTTGATGGATAGCCGTGTCACTTGCATTCAGGTTCGCTATCCGGAGCCGCAGCAGGGCTCAGGCCGTTCTCCCACCGCGTCATCAAGCTCATTTGGCCTAATGAAGCCATAAAGGCCGCAAGGTCTCCCCTCTGCTACTCCCAAAGTAACTTATGTTATGAAATTAATCAGAAAAATAGTTGGTAGGTTACATTATTTTAAAGTTAATTATCATTTTTACTGCAGTAGAAAGCGAACCTCTGGGAAAACCTTCTGTTTGGGCTACTAAAATGTGGATTATTATATATTTGTTTAAACCAGTGTAGCCTATTTACAGTTGACCAACACGACGGATTTTATTTGGGAAGGCAGTGATGGTGGCTAACATTACATTATTTTTCAGGAATGCTTATATGCCGAGATTAATAAATCCTTAGGCCTATTGAAGCCTATTATTTGATTATTTATAATAGTTTTTTGTAATGTCTGCTTTTAATTTAGAGTTTTCTTCTCCGACCCACGACCCCAGAGACATAATTATACAAATCTTTCTTTCCAAGAAACAGAGGCTCGCAGGACTTCAGCCTACAAGGAGTCTGGACTTCTCTATCAATTTAAAACAGAGGTTGACGATTTAAATCAATCCGAAAGTGTTAGATAAATGAATTCCGAAAGCAATAAATGTTCTTATGTTTAGGTTATGCTACCAGTTGTCTCTAACAGCGGAATGTCTATTTTTCAAAGGGAACGTTTATATTCAGAGTAGCCTACCTTTAATTTTGAGTTACAATAAATCAGTAGAAAACCTAATAGAAAGTCTATATAATGGAGTCCATGCGTAATGGTAACCGTGTATATTTCGGAGGACATTATGCGACCAATTGACATTGCCTTTATTCAGTCCTCAATTAAGCAGGCGTTACAAACATTAGCCTACATTAACCATTACACATATCATTAAGCCAAAACTTGAATTTAAACAACATAAACCAATTAAGTGTAATAGTGAAAAGTCTATTAAAATGCATGTCCATAAATGTATGTGCTTTCATCACTCACTTCAGTGGGCAGCTTTTGCGCGTGCCATTAGGCCTACTCCACACCGCAGTTCGAGGAAAACTCAAACACCGCCCCACAGCTTCTGGTTTGCTGGAATCCAGTTAGTCTGTCTGTCCGTCAGTCTATTTATTTTTATTTTTACATTGCATCATGGGTAGTGTGGTTTGAAGGCGTTCTATTTTACGTAGCCCAACGAGAAATGGACTGCCTGAAGAACTACAGTACTCACATTGACATGGCTCACGTATGCTGTCAATCACAGGTGCGTCACCGTTGTTTAGTCGTACAGGGGGCTTCTAGTAGGCTCGGAGAGAGGACCCCCGCCTGATGCGCGCAAAGGCTACAGAAGTGGCGAGCTTGCAGTCTGTGAAGGCAAGTGTCTCAGTATCACCATGATTCACCTTATATGGGGAGGATCTTAAACCTCCGTGGTTGCATAAATCATATAATTCAAGATGAAGACGTGATCATAGCGCATTCGGCATCGTTCGAGGCATCGGAATACCATTAATTTCTGACACGCGCGATAGAACCGTGGACTCCGGGCACCGCTGCGGAGGTAGGCGGGGGCTGGAGCCGAAGACAAAGATATTTTATGCTATTAATAAAACAGATTACAATGAAGCGCAGAAAGATTGTGGTTGCGGCAGGCTTCTGCCTTTCCTTCTTTCTCGGTACACTGATGAATTTGCTGTATATACCAGGGTTTGAGCACCACCAGAATAACGATAATAGAGTGCATCGATATTACCACGAAAAACAGCAGCGGGTTACTGGCGATTCACAGCTTCGCGTTGGTGAGTTAGTGACTGAAGCTGCAGCCAAGTCACATAGTAAACCGTCCTCGGAAAGCAGCCATCACCAGGACCTAATGCTGCAGATGAGAGAGAGATTCGATGAAGTTGTGCGGTACCGTCAGCGTCAAGCGCATGGGTCTGGCACCGGAGATCTAGTCCGCCCGCTAGAGAGAAGGAGGCTCATGGATTCAGAGCCAGGGAACAATTGGGACCCTATCAAAGTAATTGAGCGAACCGATAACCGACAGACACATTTTCAAAATCGACTTTCACCTTCGACATTCATGCGCGCAAAATCTGAAAAACATGTCACTATGAATTCGAAGAGCATTAACGGTACCCCGATGCTCGGCTGCAGCAGCATAGCAAATGTGACCAATGTTCAGTATCTTGGCTCTGGCTACACAAAGGCTGTCTACAAGGCGGCTCTCAACAGCAGCTTGTCCGTGGCTCTTAAATCAGTGGATTTCGGGGGACACGATATGGAAAATTGCGTGAAGAAATATAGTTCACCTGGAGACTGCTACAGACTGGCGTCCTTCAAAATATTGAAAGAAATGACGCTGATGGAAAGGCTACAACACCCCAACATCCTCAAGGTAATCAGTCTAAGATAGCAAAAAAAGAATAGATTTCCATATATAGAGCATACGGTCTATTATAACCTACTTCTGTAAATTACTAGCACGTTTATTTATTAAGGTATTTGCCTACATCACGCATATGTAAAATATATATAATTGTCTTCGTTGTCTATAGCCCTATACCCTACATATGAAACCCATACATTTAATTACAAGTTAATTATATCTACCGTAGCAGTGGCCCCATAAATCATTCAAGTTTGACTTCATATATGACCCCATTTCGCTTGTTTTTACGCAGTATCAACGTTACAGTTAATAGCCATTTTGTCGTATACCAACAGCCAAACTATTAATCATTCTTTCCCTAATGACTGAATAACTGTAGGTGTGAAACTCTAGTCACAGAGTGTCAAAAGTGACACGTTGGTTGAACACTTGGAACATTCGTGTGTATTCCATTTCCACGAGCTTCCTTGAGAAATTAGATCAGTGTAGCAGTGGAAACCAAATAACTCAGATTAAATAACTACATGATTGGTCTATTAATATCAGTGCTATTTGCAAGATATGTAGTGCGTTTAGTGGCTGATTACTACCTCACAGCTGAACGAGCGCCATCGCCCCATTGTTACCATAGATTTAAAGAGGATTAGCGGTTTACTAGATCCGTATTGCGCACTAGCGGGCGAGACGCCTCAAGGCTTGTTCGAATTTTATTTACATTTAGAGGAAGTTCTGTGGAAAGACCTAACGATAAGCTATCCGAGAAAAACATACGTTTATGTAAAGCTGAGAGGCATTTTAATTAATTTAGCTTATTTTAACAGCCCGTTTAAAGATGTTAGGACATCACACAAGCAAATATATCGGCCGAAAAGGACGGTTTTACAATTCAGACGGACATAAGCTAAATGGCCTAATCAATAGTTTTGCCTGTACATATATTCCTATATTTCACCTATATTTCTTTACCCACAAATGTACCCATGTCTAAGAGCCTACTATTGTAGCCTGTATTTGAAGCATGTTCATCTGATGTTTCAACTGTTACGCGACTGTTTTTGAAGAAAATAGGGCCTCGAGAAACTGTGGCATTTCTAGGCTACAACATAGTCCTCAATCAGCAATTTACACTAATATGCTCTGCATCAGGCCCAATAACAAAATCCAAGCAACAGCAATCCAAACGACGTAATTACTTTTCTGTATAGATTTCTGTATAGATAGAGAAGTATCAATACAATGAAAACGTTTTGATGTTCTAAAACAAAGTGTTAACTCGGTATTATAACCACATTTTAATTAGGTAATGCATTATGTTACGTTTTAAAAGGTTAAACAATTAAAAAAGTGGCATATTTTCAAGATTGGTCAACTGTTTCATAGGATGTTAAAAGAAAGACATAGGCTAGTGTCAGTAGCCATATATTGTATACAGACTTTTCATTAAAATACAATAAAATAATCAATTACACTCCCTAAAAAAACATTTCTGTACAATATTATACTTTTGGGATTTTTTGATCAGAATTGCTCAGTATTTTCCAAGCACACCCAAACTGGAAGATATCTGTTGAACATTGTATTGGCATAAACACGTTTCATTAATATTTTTGAAACGATATCAATCAGCATTATGTTTTCCCACTGAAAGGAGGACATTTTTAAGTTATACATGTGTGATCCAGGAGGATAAAAGGCAATATCTTGGCAATAATCTAGTTATTTTCCTTGTATAGATTTAGAGGTGACTTAGCTGCTTACGTTTTTATTTCATACAAGCAAAATAGAACACCATTATAACATGTGCACTATTATAAAGCAAAATTATTATTATTATTAATATAAAATAGGACATTAAAACATAAAACCACGTGGATAATTTGCATAATTTGTGTTTGGATGAGTGGCCTTTATAGACACATATAATTATAATTACATATGTATAATTAATCTTCTACATGTTGCAAGAATTGGGTGTATTTCCATTTGATTTAGCTAGAGTATTTGGAATATTTCATACATAAACTCAATCGAAACTTTTATCAAAATCTTTTTACCATTTAAGTCTTAACTATACCAGAGATCATTTATTCAACACTACGGAAATTAGGACTACTCTGTCATCAGCTACTTATCTCATATTTAAAATCATCCCTGTTTTTTTGTGCTACTTTGTATTTACCCACAGATCTTAAAATTTTTTTTTTCATAGCTTTGTTCAATGATGAGAACATATTTTTGATAAAGACCGGGCAGGGGGTTTGCACTTCTTAATCCATGTCATCATTTACTTTCTGACTGCAGATGGACATTATTATTCAGTTCTACCTCAGTCCTGGGTTGTGAGGACTGGATCAGGGTCAGAGGGTACCACACACATTCTCTGTGTCCACTTAGTCTTCTCTGTCATTACGTTGTAATGCATACACACACACACAGACGCACACACACACACACACACACACAAACGCTAGCTTTAATGTGAGTTGAATGTGCACTTTGGCTATCCCACTCTCTCATCGTTGTCATAACCAAGAGGATTTATTTCCGGGCAAACATAAAAACCATCAACATTTATTTTCTGGCAAGGAAGACACATTGAGGGATTACTGGAATTGTTTTTGAAAATGTTAACATAAACTTGAAATGGGATGGAATTTCTCTCTTTAATCATAGGAAAAAACATAACGTATTTTTCATTCCTCTTTATACATGAGGAAAATGCATGGAATAAGGCTTCAGGCAAAACGTTTTGCACCATGCAAGAAAAAGGCCCCAATTACATCTTGGGTCAAATCAACCGACATGCTCTACTAGCCATGTAAAGGAGGAATCAAAAAAATATCTCCCTTCCTAAAACAAATGTTTTTATTTTACCGACTTAGGTCCAGATTTTGTTCATCGTGTTCAAAACTGGAACTCCCTATGCATTACAGTGTCTTTTTCATCTAAATCTCCTGTTGACATCAATGCAGCAAATTCACTAAAAATGTTGCACTCATTAAATAAATGCATGTTGTTGTATCAAAAGTGTAATTCAGGTCCAGCTCTGTTCAGACACATCCCTTTGGAGTGATGAACTCCGGTTGTGTCTGAGGAACGCGGTCAACGGCACAGTCTGGTCGGTTCCTGCCTCTCCAGCCCCTGAGTATTAACACAGGGACACATGTCAAGGCTTCCTCTCACCAACGAATCTAATCACCCTGAACCAACCAAACATGAGGCTGGCGGCAGAGACAGAAGCAGTCCATCACTGTTATCCTAATGGTTTCGATAGCCTTGGTGGCGGACACTGCTTGTTGTCCGGGATGGGTGGGGGGATGCCTCTGGGAAGGTGTGGGGGGGGGAGGGGTGAAGCTGGATTGTGGACATGTGTTTTCACACCGGCACGCACGACGGGCCCGGGCCCACCTTTGCCTGGCCTTGTCCATGTTACAGCGAGTGTGAACAAGACGAATCTGAGCCGATCAGAGAGGGAGATAACAGGAGGGGCGTCCCGACTAGGCTGAGCGGCTGTGGGGAGGGGTGAGGGAGGAGGGAACAGGAGATGGAAGGGACGTCTTGTGTGAGCGTCTACGTGCGTGTTCTTGAGGGCGTGTGTGTGTGGTGGAGACACATGATTTGGAAGTGGTGGGATATTTGGTCTGCTGAAGTGGTGCTGAGACTGCCCGGCTGTGTCTTATGGGGATATTTACACAAGCATGTCCTTCTGTCAGTTTCTCCCGCAGGGCCTGCTCACTAGAGCTCCTCCATTAGCCGGGGAATCAGTAACCGGGTTGTGTTAATGTTAAATCTGGGTGTCCGGGGCCACGGGGGCCCTGAGGTCAGCTGGAGGATGAGGGGGATGGAGGGGTCGGGGGGTGGGGTTAGCCGAAGACAGAGTCGCAATTAAGCCGGGGTTAACACTTTAACCTCTGACTTCCACGGGAAGGAAGCTGGGGGAGAAGAGGGTAAGACACAAAATAAATGCGGTCCCAAGCCTTTTCTGACTGTCTTGCATCTCTCTGCCCTGTTTCTTATCATCTCTGGCTCTGGGTCAGGCCCTGGGTCGGCTGCAACCTGCCTCCTCCCCTGGGATCACAGACTCTCTCAGACTCTCACCACGTGAAACACAGTACATTTATACGAAAGGCAAAATTGTATTTCTTTTTTTTTTTATTGGATAAAGAGAAGTTTGTGTGTGGTAGTAAGTCATACGACCAGTGAGCATCACTATTCGAATAATAGACGCTTTTCGTGATTTTAGGGGACTCTTTGTAAAAGTGCCATTGTCGAGGTCGTGTCTCCAAAAATTGTGTACTATGTCTTGTGTGACGATATGTGCTTCATACCACACGTTTTCATGTCATCAAAACCACTCAAAGTTATTGTATTTATTCTACTCATCATATAAACAACACCTTATACATCCAGCCAAAATAGGTGGTTAAAAGAAAGGTTATTTACAAGCCTTAGACTGCATTATGAACCCTAGTTAAAGCTCTGTACCCATTTTTCCCGCTCTGAGAACAGCTCATGTACTGTTGGTAATCTGAAGGCCAGGTATTGATGTGAGCCCAAATAAGGCCTTTGATGCGTTAAATGTTGAAGTTCACTGCTGGGTGCTGAAGTAGATCACTCCAACGGAATGCCTTGTGTGCGTCGTTTTTCACGCACCGTTTGACATTATTTTTCAGTTTATTTTTCTACCGAGCGACAGGAGAACACAAGTAGAGATCCAACTCAACAAACTTGTTTTAGTTTTCATAACCCTCCCGGTATGGTTGAGATGTAAGGTGCCAAATCTTGCTCCCAGAAAATATAAGGTCGATTTTGCAGTCATCAAAAGACTGCTTACTTAGCAGTCGTAGAATTTCACACACGCTCAGCTCCCAACTCAGTTTTCAACTCTATGAAGTCATGCAAATTATAAAAGGGGAAAGAGAGTAATAAACAGTGTGGAATCATAAAGACTGAAAACCTTTAAACCCTTTATGCAACCAATCATACCGTTTTAACAATTTCATCCTCTCTATTTAATGCATTATAAGTCTCAGATCCCTTTAATGTTGCTGGATCAATTCACATGGAAAAGGAACATGACATTAGAGGTTTTTCTGCCACTGGCAATGGGTCCAAATCTCTGATTAATACAAGGCTAACAAATTCAATCGTTAACGTCAAACGATTCACAAACACACACACACACACACACACAAACTCACACACCAGACACCAGACACAAGCTAAAACCCGCTCTTACATACTGATACCGACGTGAAAACACACATACACACACAAAGACATGCGTACACACAGGAGCTGAGCTCTAAGTTAAACCCATATACTGTACACAGATGCAATTCACACATGGATTTGATCAATTCTCCATGAATAATAATCCAAAGTATGTTACTTATTACCTGATTTGGGAGTAAAATGGAAAGCTCTACTTTTTTATTGGGCCTAGCTCATCTAAGCTTACAGTAAGTTGCTAACTCACCACACCCAGGCAATAGCTAAGATCCAGAGAGAATGTGGTCTGGTGATAGAGGTGTTTTTGTTCCACTGACACTCAGTCCTGCACTGACCTTGTTCAACAGAAGCGAGGCAGTGTGCTCTGGGCCCTGGCAGATGCTGGCCATTTCATCCCTGGACAAACATGTCCGCCCCAGGGGATGGTTTGATCGAGGTCCAGG
Organism: Esox lucius; assembly: GCF_011004845.1. NCBI lineage: Eukaryota > Metazoa > Chordata > Actinopteri > Esociformes > Esocidae > Esox > Esox lucius. The sequence continues at coordinate 24,983,591 of NC_047574.1, read as the reverse complement.
AGGCCCTCGTTAAAGAGAGCGTGGTGACTGGGGTAAAGGCCAGCTCGGCCTGCCCAGCCGGACAGCGGCGGCCACTGAGTTTACACTGTGTGTACACATTAATAAATGTCCCGCACAGAAATGCTTTCGCGGAGCACTGGCGTGTTGGCGCGTTGGCCACCATTTCATCTGCTTCATGTGTGAGGCAACCTTTCCTGCAGCAAGACCTCTTGGTTTCTGGGCCAGTTTTATTCTGACCGATACACTGGCCCACATCGAGAAGAGCATTCATGGACTCTTCGACTCTATTATTAACCTGTCTGGGCCACGGTTTCATGGAATGTCGTTGTTTAGGAGCGCAGAGCTTGTTGTGTTGTTGAACATTTGCACCGCACGGAGTAGGCATTTCCTGAAATAAACATTGCCCAAATTCGCCACTACTGACAAATCGGCTGTCGCTTGTTCAGGCTTGGACCTCCCAACCTCTTTTCCCTGGTCCCACCCAACTCGGTATCACCAGCCTGGAAATGACAGCTTGGGGGATTTCTTGGGTTCATTCTAAAAATCGCAGTTTGTTCCACTCACTTCCTGTGTGTCCAGGCGACTGGCCATTGCGGCTCACCACAGGTTTTGGCCCATGTTTCTTAATGTTTCTGGTCCCCGGGTCCGCTCTCTGTTCCTCATTAGGCCGTGCCATGGTGACTCATTCCTGCCTCTGGCCAGTAAAGGGGAGAACTACCAGGGGAGTGGTCTACCGGGGTGGGTTCCTAATGTACCCTTGGGATTGGTCTACCGGGCTGGGTTCCTAATGTCCCTGGGGATTGGTCTACCAGGGTGGGTTCCTAATGTACCTGGGGATTGGTCTACCAGGGTGGGTTCCTAATGTACCTGGGGATTGGTCTACCAGGGTGGGTTCCTAATGTACCAGGGGATTGGTCTACTGGACTTGGTTTGTAATGTACCTGGGGGTTGGTCTACCGGGGTGGGTTCCTAAAGTACCAGGTGATTGGTCTACCAGGGTGGTTTCCTATTGTACCAGGTGATTGGTCTACCGGGGTGGGTTCCCAATGTACCAGGTGATTGGTCTACCGGGGTGGGTTCCTAATGTACCAGGTGATTGGTCTACCGGGGTGGGTTCCTAATGTACCAGGTGATTGGTTTACCGGGGTGGGTTCCTAATGTACCAGGCAATTGGTCAAACGGGGTGGGTTCGTAATGTACCAGGGGATTGGTCTACCGGGGTGGGTTCCTAATGTACCAGGTGATTGGTCTACCGGGGTGGGTTCCTAATGTACCAGGTGATTGGTCTACCGGGGTGGGTTCCTAATGTACCAGGTGATTGGTTTACCGGGGTGGGTTCCTAATGTACCAGGCAATTGGTCAAACGGGGTGGGTTCGTAATGTACCAGGGGATTGGTCTACCGGGGTGGGTTCCTAATGTACCAGGGGATTGTTCTACCGGGCTGGGTTCCTATGGTACCAGGCAATTGGTCTAATGGGGTGGGTTCGTAACGTACCAGGGGATTGGTCTACCGGGGTGGGTTCCTAATGTACCTGGGGATTGGTCTACCGGGGTTGGTTCCAAACGTACCTGGCTTTTAGCAGTTACCTCACCACAGCTTGTCAGCCTTTTCACTGTGTGCCACTTTCTGTTTCCCCACACAGGCCCGTCGATGGGGCAGATGGCGGGGGAGTTCGGGGCTCAACTGTGATTCTGCTGATTCAGTGGCACGCTATCTGTAGATGGCATGGTTTGATAAGAGTCATTACTGTTCATTGAAGGCAGGAACCAGCATCTGAAACAATAACAAACTATTATCTTATCACATTCTTTAAAAAGCTGAGGGATGGGGCTGGAGAAGTGGAGCCCCTCTGAAATTCATATACAGAGTTATGGATGGAATGACTGTCCATCCAGACTGTCAGAATGAGAAAGTAACATGCTTTGAGGCTGTGTTAAAGTGTGTGAATATTGAAAAAAAAATACTTTGGACAAAAACCATCAGATTTTTGGTGCAGATTGAATGAAAACTAAGCTTAAGAGGCTGAAAAAGTTATGTCCACTATCTTCAAAAATACAGTTACATTGTTCGATATTAAACTATATTCAGAAGACTATATTTTCCTTCAGATGTAAAACATGTTTTTTTTATTTTAAAAACACAGGATTGACATACTCAACCATGTTGAAAAAGAGAGACCAATACACGACAACCAGGGATGCGCCAGTAAAAAAAAAGTTTACAGATACCAATAGACAATGTTCATATATCACAATCGGTGATGCCAGTTACAATGTTTTGTACCTGTGTACCCTGGAATAAAATAAATGCAAATGTTGTTTCTGATAATCAAATTAAATGAATAAGGGATTTATTTCTATATTTGAATAACATGCACAATGCATCAAATGTATGAATTACATGTTAATAAAATAATTAATAATCTTTATGTAATTGTACATTGTCTGGATGTCTGGATATAAATGCATTAAGTAATTAGACTGTTATCATTTAAAGTCTATTAACAAAACTGCAGCGGCTAATAAACAATAATAATAAAACAATAGGAGACACGATTCAAACAAAAATTAATAATACTGGAGCAGATTGAACACCTATACAGACAAAAGAGGAAGCAATCAGGCATTTTGAAGCAATCTGCCAATATAGTTATATAATGTCCTCCTGAAATCGTCCAACACATTTTGCTGGCCGACATCGGTGCATCCTTAAATGCAACACTTAACTATTCAGTTGAACTACGTTTCAAAGTGCATTCCTACCACAAAAGAAGAGTAACGAAAGGAGGACGTATCCTTGAAGCCTAAATAAAGCTTTATAAGTGCAGTCTTCTCCATGTGTCTCCCATGCAGTACCCAAGGGTGGGGCGATGGGGGCACTCTGCCAGCCTTGCCCACATCTCCTCCCACGGGGTTGGCATCTGCTGGGCACCTCACATTTCCCAACATACACCACTGCAGGAAATGTCTATGGGTCACTCTTCTCAGAAGCACCCAAAACATCCATTAGTTGGACTACGCGAATCTATACATTAAATGTCATCATAGTTCTGTTGATAAATTCTCCACTTTACAGCACTTTCTCCTATTTTCACTGTCATGGTCCAAACATAACAACCAGTGCCACCTTCCCTGTTCAGTGTAGTCAGTGTGTTCCTGTGATTTGGTTTTCTGGTGGTTAAGGTTGACAGCCAGATGGTTTGTTATGCTTTCAGATTGAATTTCATGCCCTCTAATTTTAACTGGTTCTTCTGGCACAAATGATCTTACGCAAATGTTTCTGCAAGCATGGAGCCAAATTCTCCCAGAGCCTGTCTCCATGGCAATCTAGAGTAAACTACTGCAATCGACCAAAAGACGCACAAATCAGTGCCAACGCCATCTCACGTCTCATTGCGTTCTCATATCAGAACAAATGCCTACAACCGACACACAATAATACTTCCGATTGAAGACGGTTTGTCATTATCTGCTCAGAATCCATATATCGTGTTTGTGTGTTTGTGTGTGTGTGTGTGTATGTTTGTAGATAAACTAAGAGTGTTTCTGTCTGTACCCCTCCAGTTGTATGGTTACTGTTACCAGGACAGCAATGACATCCAGGACACGGTGACAGCCATCACAGAGCTAGGCAGCCCTCTGGAGATGATCCAGCTATTGCAGACATCCTGGGAGGAACGCTTCAGGGTGAGTCCTAAGCAGACGACTAACACACCCTCACAAACGTGCGCGTCTTTCCCTGAACGCGGACTCCGGCGTGATTTTCAGATAACACGTCTGAATAGTGCCCAAGGGCTTAGTGCCGGTTGGGGTCGCTGAGGGACCAAAGGTGGATCACATGACTTGAAACCCAGGCCTTTCTGAGCCCCCTGTGACCCACCCGTCACGGGCTGTGTATGAGTGTGTAGCCAATTGGCTGTTGCATGGGCTTGCTTGACCTGGTTTAAAGGAACATTACTGGTATAGCGGGGGGATTTCCACAGCCGGAGCCCTTCCCCTGCCCAGTTTCCTCCCTACATGGCTAGCCCCAACCTGGTGTGCCGCTGGGCCGCTGAGACCACTCGGCCGAGGCTGCCGATCCCTATCGCCACAGTTCCACACTCTAATGACTTCCTATGGCTTCCTGTGGCCGGGGGAGGGTCCACCCAGCTGCCTTCAGACGATGAAAGAGCTCTGGACCATGAAATAAGCAGCGTGTGCTCTGAACCCCTCTGTCCATTCTTTCTCTCTCTCATCCCCCTCTTCCTTCTACTCAGTCCTCTCTCTTCTCTCTCCCTGTCTTTTCTCTCCCTCTTTCCCCCTCCCTATGTCCCTCTCTTCTTTTCTCTCTCTTTTTTTCTCATCTCTCTCTTTTTGCCTTATTTTCTCTCTTCCCTCTCTTACTTTCCTGACTAGCAAGACTGGAGGAGATTCACTGCGTTACAAGTTGAAGAATATAAGATCGGAGTGCACAGTTGATATTGTTGCCAAATTTCAAATCGTTCTTTTAGCGCTAATGGATCATAAAAGATAAAGTGGGAACATTTTAATAGCTCTGACAGGCTTTTGGGTTCCCTTAAAGTTTCATAACGTTAAATCCTTTTCAAACCATTTAGTTGAAGACATCCCAGTGCAGCCGTTGACGCATCCACAGCTCATCACATCCACAGCTCAGCACATCCACAGCTCAGCACATCCACAGCTCAGCACTTCCACAGCTCCGCACATCCACAGCTCAGCACATCCACAGCTCAGTGATGTGTCGTCGCTGTCATTTTTTACAGCGCAGACTACACCCATCTACATGTCATCACAAAGCCGTTACATGACCTGCTAAAGCATAATTTGTTTCATCCCATAATCAACACTGTATTCATCATGAAGAGTCATAAATCAAGGTCAATGCTCCTTCCCTCACTGAGCTTTACAGTGTAGCTAGCCCCATCAAATACATCAGCCTTCTGGTAAATAAATTGACTAAGGTAACTTTCCTGGCCCTTGAGTGATAGCCAGTAGAGTTCCTAAGCTTGAGTACTTCAGTAGAGAACAATACCCAGTACATAGATGAAATACATTCCCCCTTTTAACCAGCGATCATAAAGTACCTGTGTTTAAAGATTTCTTCCTACTTGTTCATTTTTAGTAAGTACGATAGAAACAGTATTTAAATAACTTTAATTTGCTCATAAAATCTGAAGCTTTTCTCCAAATGGCTCTGAAAATGTCTTTGCGTGTACTCTGTGGCTTTAAGACGCAGTGAAAACAGAGGGTCTATCTTTGGAAAAAACTATTGAGTTAAAAAAAACAATGCCTTGCTCTTGAGTAACTATTTGTTTATTATTTCAAATTTCCTGTTCCTACAATAATTATAACATTTGACAGGTGTATTACCAGATTGGAGATTCCGATCAGCGGGCTATGTTTTTGGTGGTTTCTTAGTTTTCCCACAACATAAGTGTCGGGTCTCCATTTCTACCTTGTCACCCAAGATTCTTCCTTTGAAATGTGAGGGGCCGAGTGAAAGCAAAATATGCTTTCTCTCAGTACATTTGCAATTCATATGAGCCATTAATAGACTCTAGGGAGGCTTGCTGTAAACCCACTGAATTTCAAATGCTCCATTTAAGTCTGTAGCCATTTCCTCTGTCCATTGACGAAGGTTTTGATGGACCTGGCCTGCAGCTGCTGTCAGTGAGACAGACACACCCATATCCCATATAACTCCTCCCTCCTCACTAACCACACCCACCCAGCTGTATGTCAGTCAGCTTTCAGTCCAAGCTACTTTTTTTCTATGGGTCAATTTAAGGAATACTCTAGTCAAATTAAGGAATACTGTGGCAAATTACAAAATCGTGTGTTCAATTTTTTGAAGTGTTCAGAAATCAATCAATATAAAAGAAAAACGTACAGGGAGGGAAACAAATTGAAATGTGCGATATGACACAGAATTTAAAGTGAGGGTCAAGAAATATTTAATATGTTGTTTTTAGTGCTGTAACAATACTGTAACACAGACCTACATGTCTCAGCTCTGAATAATTAGAGGTAAAATAAAAAAAAGTTCCAAAATTGATGTAGCATTTGCAAGTGGCCGCTTGTAGCACTACAGTCTTTACAATGTTAAGAAGCTCCTCCCCCTATTTTACGCCTTACTGCTCAGTGTCAGACCCCTCCTACACACTCTTAATCCGCAGTGCATTAAAAACAGCTTTTGTCTGTTCTGAATAGATACGAGCTGTTCAGCTCCTCCTCCGCTCCTTTCTCCCTCTGTCTCGCTCCCCCTGTTCTTGGAACCGTAGATGTTTGGTTTATAGGATGGACTGCAGGTCCCCCCTTCACTCGACCTCTGGCTCCCCTCAAGCCTCGCCCTCGACCTGTGGAGGCACACAATGTCAGAGACCCCCCCCCCCCGCCCCAGACACACACGTACCCCCCCACACATGCAAGTGGTCCTCAGGGATTTCTGTTCATGGTGGATGGGGGATCAGGATTACTCTCAGTCAACCCCAAAGACAACAACTCAAAGGAAAACCGACCTGCCCAGTCTGAACATTTGGAGAGAAAGGAGGAGGAGGGGGAGGAGGGGGAGGAGGTATTAAGAATGGTTTGTGTGATAAGGAGTGGAGAGAACAGAGATAGACTCATCTCCCCTGTGTCTTATCATGTCATAGAATACACTGATGCCTTCCACCACATCTAATGGCACCCTGTTGAATCCCCAACAAAGACACTTTTCATTGTCCTCTGTTGTCACAAGTCATGACGGAATCGACAGCATCGCTCAGTGGTCTTTCATTTCGGAGAGACTGCTGTACATAGATAGTGCCTTCATAAATGAGGTGTTGGATGACCTGGAAACACTGTGATGTAACTGGTGTTAAAGTCTGGTTCATCTCTCTTTCTCAATCCAATTGAAATGACTTTATTTGGATGATATAACAATGTACATAATGCCTCTCTATCTCTCTCTTTCTGTCTCTTTTCATGTCTCTCTCTCACTCTGTTTCTGTTTCTCTTCTTCTGTGTGTCTCTATCTCTGTCTCTCTATCTGTGTCTGTTTTCTCTCTGTCTCTCTATCTTTGTGTCTCTTTCTCTCTTCTCTGTCTCTCTGCTATAGATCTGTTTGAGTCTGGTCCGTCTACTCCACTACCTGGCCCGCTCCCCGCTGGGCTCGGTCACCCTGCTGGACTTCAGGCCGCGCCAGTTTGTCTTGGTTAAGGGGGAGCTCAAAGTCACCGACCTGGACGATGCCAGCACGGAGGAGGCACCTTGCTCACCATCCATCCCCACTGACTGCGCCATGGAGTTTCCGGCTCGCAACTTCTCCCTCCCCTGCAGTAGAGGGCGCTGCCTAGGCATCAATGAGAAGCGCAACCTTTACAATGCATACAGGTGTGGAGCAAGACCTCTGCCATATTAACACCCATTCAGGAAAATCTCCTCAGTTCAATGGTGGCTGGAGGGAGGGAGAAATTGGAGGAAGATTTTGGTTAATTGTGTTCCAGCCATGACAATAACCTTGTGCTCCTGTTTGAACGTATACCATTCTACACTGAATATATGTCAATTATTATGATGGGAGTTGTAGTTCTGAATTCAAGACTCCTTGTCATGGTGTTTAAAACTCCTGATGTGATGTGGATTTCCAGGTTCTTCTTCACGTACCTGCTGCCTCACAGTGCCCCGCCCACTCTACGCCCCCTACTGGACAAGATAGTCAACTCTACAGGTGAGAGACCACTCGCCACAGACCTCATGTAGTCATTTCATTGAGCTGTCTGGTGATTTGAATTCATGGTGAATCCGCAAACTCAAATTGGATTTAGATAAACACTTCTGTGAAAAACAAACTAAAATCCACAAATTCCTGTCCGTTGAAGACATTTTGCAAATCGAATCAGTTTCCTGAATGCACTCAATGTCATGACATTGGAATGTTTTGGTTGAAATGATTTCAAAACTACATTGATTCAACCAGTTTGTGTCCAGTTGGATGAAGCAACCAGCTATCAATATACTTTAACAGGCTCAGCACTATGGTATGCATGTCTTTCTGTCAGTGGAGGATTCCCATATATCCTCCCTGTGCTTCCTGTCTGTCTATTCTTCAGATCTCTCCCTATTCCCTATTTCTGTCTCTCTCCCTCACTCTAAACTTGCTGTCTTTCATCCTCTTCTCTTGCTCTCTCTTTCACCAATGCCCCAATCCGGTATCTCATCGTGGTGACGGTCAGGCAGCCGGGAGTTTGAGATCTGTTTTTCTGGGACACGACAGGCCGGGAAGGCTGTGTGGGAGGGCGTTGTGTGTGTGTGTGTGTGTGTGTATCTCTGTGTGCGTGTGTGTGTGTGTGTTTGTGTGTGAGAGAATCTGCACACATCAGAATTTGTGTGTGTGCATTCGTACGTGTGTGTCTTTCTGTCAGTGTTGGTGAGTATGTGTGTGATAGTTGGGGGATGGATCAGGTGATACTATCAGCCCCAGTCCGCCAGTCAGACGGAGATCTTAACAACCTCTAAGCAGTGTGGACAACACACACAGACACCTCCCCACGTCCTTTGATCCATGTTCAAAGACTGAACCGACCCGGGCCTTTTTTGTCTGGGCTACTGCACCCATGTTTGGTTCCTCCCAGAAATCTGGTTCACCGGCACCCTTTAATGTCGGCATGAGAAGGTGCCTTTGTTATTTCAGACGTCGTTTGAATGCGTAGAATGCCTGCTGCGTCGTGCCATCTGAAAGATTTGCCCCCTGTTGTTTTCAGGAGAGCTCAAATGGGGGATTGATGAGACTCTGCTACAGCTGGAGAAAGTTTTACACCTGTACAGGAATGGATTTTACCTACAGAACAACACACAGATGCCCAAAGCAGGTAAACATGCACATGCGCACACACACACACACACACCCACAAACACAAACACACACACACACAAACCTCTTCTATTCCCATACAGTCCGTACTAAGATAAGGGTCTGTTGTAATTGAAGACAGCCAGGAGTGCATCCGCTGGGCTGGGTCTCAGCTCGTCCAGAACTAACCACGCTGTTACATAACTGTCCGTCTGCCTCCGCTGCACTCTGAGTCCCAGACTACACTGTCCTCCTTCAGACCCACCCTCTCATACCTGGAGCTGGAACCCGGAGGGCCTGGGAAGATGGCCGTATATGGGAGTGTGGTGTGCGGAGATGCCACGGGGGCCCTGAAGAGTGAGATCAGATATACTCCGGACAAATGGAATGAGATTAAAAAGATTATGGTTTTATGTAACAGCAGTGAAGTCACTGGGGGAAGGGGAGACTGGCAGGCCTGGTAATACCAAGTAGTATTGGTGGGGGAGAGGTACTGTAAACCTCACTCGCACAGTCCCATCTTTGCTATTCTTTCCTATTTAGCACCTCTCCTAATATAAAATAAATCCTTTCCTAATATATAATTACTTAGATATATAATGACAATTTTTTCTCTGTCTTTCCCTTGCTCTGTTGGCAGTGTACATTGGAGCGAGACAGTTGTTGACCGACAAGTACTCTTAGCCCCAGGGCCAAATGAGGGTCTGATTAACTCTGTCCTCAGTCGCCCCGTTCATCAGGGTCACTCACTGACTGTGGTTCGTCTCCCTGTCCTGTTGAAATGCCACAGGAAAATCCCCCTGTCTCTCCAACAGTCATATCTTTCCTGGAGCTTTTAAGAAAGCGAGAGCTCCATAAATGATTCATTACAGTCATAAAGCCTCTAATAGTTGTACTTATTTACTGCCTCTCAAAGCACGGCTGTCTGATGCCACACCAAAGTGTGTGTGTGTTTGTGTGTGTGTGGGTTGGGGGGGGCATGGTTGGGGGTTCGCAGTGTGTGCGTCTGTGAATGTGTTTTTGTTAGTGTGTTTGTGTGTGTGTGTGTGTCTGTACCTCCACATAGTGAAACGTTGAAAGGTTGTCTACAAAGACGTACTGTCCGGCCCCCTCCCACCATTTAAAGGCCATCTTTCTTCCTCCTCTTCAAACAGGCGTTTAAAACCACTCTGTAAATCACTAGGTCTACTCCTGGCCCAGCCAAGCGTGACACTGAGAGAGACAGAGAGAGAGAGTCAGACAGAGAGGGAAGCAGAAGAGAAAGATGGACCGAAAGATTTGCGTTTCACGGGCCGGGACGCTTTAGAAACTCATCAGGCTCATTATCACGGATCTCTGGAGCTTCAACATACTGGCCATAGTACGCCTAGATCCTGACGTCTGCAGATATAGGCTATTTCAAATTGGTTAAACACAACCTAAAGGTTTCTGAACTTATTTTGGAGCACTATACACATACTGTATACTTATCATCACACACAACCTCATATCCATGCGCGCACACACACACACACACACACACACAGAGAACTCTGACTGGACCATGTAGTGGGTTGTCATCGACAGGACGACAGTGTAATCACAGGTATTTGGGGCGAGACAGAGGAAAACCTAACTATTAGCATATAAAAGACTGGCATTAGAATGGCCACTAATTGTAATGATAGTCAGTAATGTATCTTACCAGTACAGAATAGAAATTATACATGTTTTATTTGACCAAACATGAGAATGACAATTGCCAGTCACCATTCAAGCCACACAGCAACCACAACCCCAGATGACCCTAAAACAGACCATGGGGCTATGCGCACACTCAACTGTACTGTACAGATTGTTTGAATTCCAACTTTTAATCAAATTAAGGACTGTTAAAAACATATTATAAAGAATGTTCCGCACAGGTGGCCAATATTATTTTCCTCTTCATGGCAAACCATGTCTGGCTTAATCAGTAATGTACTGAGGTTGTACTGTAAAGCTATGGAACTATTGTTCCGCTTGAGCAAGATGACTTGCTCTATTGAGCGTAAAACCAAGTGCACAAAACAGCCTATTGTAACTTCTACAAAGCCCAGCTATTAACATTAGGCTAGCAGAGCTAGCTTGATATGGGCCTTGGCGAGGGAAACCATTTAATTGTATTGACCTTACTGTTCATTTTTTCTGTATCGAGGTTGTTATTTTTGGTTTTATTACATTTCACCGAAAATACTTATTAGAAGATCCTTAGTTGACCCTGTATTTAGTTACAACAATTTGAAGCTTTTGTTTTCATTCCCTCTATAATTCAATGTAATATAAGTTGTGTTATTTCATTGCCAGGGTAAATGAACAGTTAAATTATAACTGCTTACACACATATTACATTTAAAAGCAATCTCAGTAGAATGTTATGCTTCAAAGCCACTCCTAGTCAGTTCCAGTGCCGTTAGAATGGTGCTTTTAATTCCTGAACCATTCACAACTCTCTCTCTTTATGTTGTCTCCCTCTCCATTTCTCTCATCTTCCTCCCTTCATATCTCTCTTACTCTCTCCCCTGTCTCTCTGTCTCCCTCCATCCCACCCTCCTCTCTCTCTGTGTCATCCCTGAGTTATGTGTGCCGCCCTGCCTTGGGTCGAGGTTGTCTTGGCTACGGTGGAATGCATTGTAGTGGGGTCAGTGAGACTGACCTTTACAATGCTTGTCAGGCAGTTAGCAGGGTGGAGGGAGGGTGGCCGTGGAGACGGGAAGTGTGTGTGTGTGTGTGTGTGTGGATGGATGGTGGGCTGGTTTGGGGGCTGGGTCGAGCAGGGCAAGAACATAGAAAACATTTGGGCCTCACATGCCCCCTGACAGACAGACAAAGCAGAGCCCCCACGCTCACACAATGAGCTACCTCATTACACGCGTACAATCTCCACCAGCTGGTGACACACACACACACACACACAACCTTCCTTGCTAACTCTGTTCCCTCTCCTTGGTGTCTGTAGAATATAAGAGTGTGATGGACACCTCTATCCTGGCAGAGAACTATCGCTGCTGGCCGTCCTATCAGCATGACGGCTGTCTGCTGTCCGTTTTCAGCATCCGGGAGGCTATTGATGTGTGCGAGAGCCACGCCCAGTGCCAAGCTTTTGTCCTGACCAATCAGACCACATGGACAGGTAAGACTTAACTGACCATATGGTCGTCTAATACAGTGTATGGTGTATATGGGTGTGGTTGCCAGTATGTGTGTGTGTGTATTATACTATAGAACTAGTATATTGACCCAAGGCTAATAAGAAAAAGTTGACACAGTGTCAGTGAAAAAGTATATTTTAGGCTTGGGGTTACGTTTATGATTAAGGTTACATTGAGGTTGGGGTTAGGATTAGGATTGGGAGTTAAAGTTAAGGGTTATATTTAGGTTTAGATTTAGTGTTAGGAAGTGGTTAGGAATTTTGTGTGTGTGTCTGTGTGTCTGTGTGTGTGTGCTTGTTTGATGTCTCTGCTCCGACAGATGCAGGGCCTTCAGTATCTCACATCTCTCATCACTCTCCCACTCCTCACTAGTAGATGGGGAGACACACACACAGACACATTTCATTTGAGTGCAGTCTCAGGGGAGCACATTAGTGAAGCAATGACTAATCTTTATTGAACCAGACCAGTCTAGACCCACAGCCCTTTCACATTCCTTCTCTTAACTCCTGGTCATCCTTTAACCCTCCCCTTGCCCCTCCCCCACACTCAATTTTGTCCTCCTCTTTCACTCCCTCTGCTGTCATGCTCTCTTCCCTAACATTTTCACATTCATTAACTGTATTTCTTTGACTGTGTTTTCAGGTCGCCGGCTTGTATTTTTCAAGACAGGCACTGCCAGTCTGAGTTCCGCCAAGGGACAGATTGTCTACGTCAGAGCGGGCGGCTGAATCAGAGTAGGGGGAGGAGATAACTGCCAAACCTCACTGTGATTGGTTAACCTGATCCTGGGACAGCTTAGGTTGTCAACCTGATTGGATGTGTTGAACAGGGGAAGTTCTGGATGATTCTAGACCCCACCCTTGATTCAGTGCGGAGAAGATGAATCCAATTCCCTGTGAAGTGCAATAACACTGGCAGGAGAGCATTACGTTCACGTCTCTGTTGACAATCCATCCAAGTAAATGTGTGAATCGGACCCGCCATGCGCTGTAAGTTCTACGAAGGGACATTTAGAGGTGTCCAGGCTTAAAGCTCAGGGCATAGTGAGGTCACTTTCTGCTTCTGGTACTATGGCATGTCTGTCATTGTTCAGGGAATGCTACGCTTCAAAGGCAGCCTCTCCATGACTGTTCAGCCAATTATCAAACTCTAAGAAAGGTAAAGACAAGCATATCTGAATATGAGATTTACCCCAAAAAATAAAACATCCATACAAGGACTTCGTTAATTTGACATCTTTACACAATGCTCAGGTGTACTAAAGTTACACTCTTCTAGACGTCAGTCAGAGAACAGGGACTGATACAGTATTACAGTCTTATAGACGTCACAGTCAGAGAACAGGGACTGATACAGTATTACAGTCTTATAGACGTCACAGTCAGAGAACAGGGACTGATACAGTATTACAGTCTTATAGACGTCACAGTCAGAGAACAGGGACTGATACAGTATTACAGTCTTATAGACGTCACAGTCGGAGAACAGGGACTGATACAGTATTACAGTCTTATAGACGTCACAGTCGGAGAACAGGGACTGATACAGTATTACAGTCTTATAGACGTCACAGTCGGAGAACAGGGACTGATACAGTATTACAGTCTTATAGACGTCACAGTCAGAGAACAGGGACTGATACAGTATTACAGTCTTATAGACGCCTTATTGTTTGGTTTTCCGGGTGGGAAAAATAAGGTGATCAGATTGAATCCAGCCTGTGGCAGTGTTGAGTATATGCATGGCCCGCAAATCAATAAAAAAAACATGGATTTTATTTTATTTTATTGTGCCCCGCTCTGTTGAATTTCAAATTCTTATAAAGCCAAAAGAGTTAGCTCACCCCTTTCCTAGTTTCAAAGCACTTTCTCTAAAGTCAAACAGGGTTTCTCTGTGCTTTCAAAAAGCATCTCAGAAAGTGTGATTGATTCCAAATCTTAGTGAATGAAGAATCTGCACTTACAGTACAGGTGATTGTAACATCTGAGTTGTCAGATAACATTTCTTGTTTTTGCCAATGTCAATGAAAACATAGACATTTATTTCTTTCGGACAAATCAAAAATGTATTGTGTCATTGTTGATTTTGTATGTTGACCAAATGTAATGTAGTGTTGTGATCTCCGTGAGCTCAGCTTTCGATTGTAGCTTATTTATTGGAGAGAGTGTAATTTGGCTCCAGTCCAACTTCTGGGTCACGTTCATTAGGCAGCAAACATGGACTGAACCAGGGAGTGACAACCCAAACTCATCCAAAAATAAATCTTACTGTTTTCCTTTTTTAAAACATAATCTATGATTTGACCCTAATGAATATGACCCTGGGTTAAAAGTTAACAAAGCAGAAAGTACCTCTATTCTAATTTCCTAAGGAAATGTGACATGAACCTTTAGATAGCTCAAGAGTCAGTTACACAGATCTCGCTTTCAGTGAAAGCCCTCAACCTTTTGAACAAAATAAATCAAAAGCAAGAACACATGTATATAATGATGTTACTGATGAGATTGTTATTTTTATATGGAAAAATAAAAACTTTATGGCAAACTATTTGTTTTTATGTCTGGGTTGTTGTGTGTGTGTGGGGTTCTCTGTGTCTATGTCGGTCTGTGTGTGTGTATGTAATTCAGATCTTTGGGCATATTTGGGGAGTCCCCACAAAGATACAAAGACCTAAACAATCTGTCCACAAGGTTGTTTGGCAAGTTCCCACAAGTACAAAATTGATTTATGCCTTGGATGTTAGTGCTAAAATAAAACTTACAATTGAGCATAATGTTAGGATTGAGGTTACTTTTAGGTTTAGGTATTATGAGTTATGTCAGTGTTAAGCATTCGGTACTAGGTTTAGTTTACACCTAAAGGTTGGGTTATTGAAATGAGGTTTAGTGCTAAGTGGGGGAGAACATGTATTTCTGGGTTAGGGTTAAGTTTCAGGTCCCCACAAAAACAGAGTTTGAGTTACCGTTCTAAAAACAGTTCTGACCCTATGTGATACAACATCTAGTATGAAGATGTATAGATTCTAGTGGAGTTTGTTAAATGTGACATGTTGGTTAGAGTTCAGAATTGTTTCAATTGGCCTCCTGATCCACAGTTTCTGTATTCTAATGAAAAGATTGAAGACATTTCCTTACGATCAGCCGAACACATTTGCCACGTGGGAAAACAGAATCGCACAAGAAATAGAGAGAAACATATGGAGCTGGCTTTCTCCTTCACTTCCAGAGAGGGGAACATGAAAGCCAAAGGAGAAAAGGGAGACATGGAGAGAGTTTGTGCTTTGAGAACAAACACAATTTTACAATCATGAAACTATTTTGGACGGTGTGAGTCGAACTGGAGCTGGCATGGGCCTGCGGCTCATTTGGACCAGTCCCGGGTCACTGGCTCAAACAGCTGCACAGAGCTGGGGGGCTGGCTGGGGTTTTTGGGGGCAGAGACTGCAAGGGGCACAGCCAGGGGGACAGGAACCCCGGGGGAATGCTTGAGAGGCCTCTTCATGCAGCCACAAAGACAAAACAAGGTCTTAAAGAAGTGAGAACATGGTCTTAATGAAGAGAGAACGGCATGTTAATGAAGAGAGAACGGCATGTTAATGAAGAGAGGACAAGGTCTTAATGAAGAGAAAAACGGCATGGTAATGAAGAGAAAACGGCATGTTAATGAAGAGAAAACAAGGTCTTAATGATGAGAGAACAAGGTCTTAATGAAGAGAGAACAGCATGTTAACAAAGAGAACAAGGTCTTAATGAAGAGAGAACGACATGTTGATGAAGAGAGAACGACATGTTGATGAAGAGAGAACTGCATGTTGATGAAGAGAGAATGACATGTTGATGAAGAGAGAACAAGGTCTTAATGAAGAGAGAACAAGGTCTTAATGAAGAGAGAACAAGTTCTTAATGAAGAGATGTCTGGTCTACTTTCTCCAATTGTTAATGTAGTGAGTGCACACAAGTGCATGTGTGTGTCAGCAACTGCATGCACATTTCTTGAGTGAGAGTCTTTGTCTCTTTGACCGCTTCAGTGAAAATTAGTCTGTTTGACCCTTGACCCCTGACCTTTTGACCCCAGACTGGGAAGGACAAAGGGAGAAGCTGTTAAACAGTGGGAGATGGAGGGCCATAGCACTATGGGAGCATCCTATTAACGGGAATCCTTTTTTACACTGGGTGTTCAAAGGTTGCTCATGTCAACACACATACTATGTGAAAAAGATTTACTCATAGTCCACGGTTGATACAGTCCTGAAATCTTTTGAATGTTTTGAATGTTTTTAAGATACGGAAATGTTTTAGGTATGATGCATTTTAATTTGAATTATGTGATTTACCAGTTTCTGCCTGTATTTTAAAAGTGGTACATATTCAAATAATAAGCAAAAAAAATCGGGACCCAATCAGTGGATTATTAGAAGAAAATCTAAAATATTGTTTGATTGTGGTAAGGAAACTGGATCAAAAATACAAAGAGTTATAAGGATACGCACATTCGAACATTCAAAAATGAGATCAACTAGGCGATAATTGTTAAATTGTATCATGCAGTATACCAGTATGGAAGCATCTGCATTCGTAATGTCCCTCTACTCATTTACAAAAAGAATTTCCTTAAAGTTGTCACCCATCTGTATAGAACCATGTGAAAGTATGTACAGTAAAACCCCATATATATTTTTACACATGGATAAATTCCAATCACATTCACTGATAAAGGTAACTCAATATAACAAATCACTACAAAATCAACTTTAATACCATTCAAATAAATAGAAAACAATTTCCTTATGGATAAAAAGGTAGTACTCCATTACCTTAACCATCATATAAAATGGCTAAAATTGGAATCAGGTATACCAAAAAAGGCACAATTGATTAGAAAATAATTAGAGAGTAACTTGGGAGGGTGCGGCCTCCCATAAAGATGTGAAATTTGGTCTGGGTTGGTTTTAACCATATGAGTGTGTGGTACCACATCATGACAAGATTAAAAGACCTAGCCGAGGACCTCAGAATTTTTTTTACTGATGCCTTTGTGTCAGGGAAGTGTTACAAATCAATTTCCAAGCAATTCAAAGTAAATCATTCCACTGTCCGGCAAATCATCTACAAATAGAGAAAATACCCGACCACTGGCAATCTACATAAGGCAGGTTGTTCCACCAAATTCAGCCCAGGAGTTGATAGAAATATGCACATGGCTATCTTTAAGAACTCTGAGGTAACATCAAGGGATCTACTGGCCTCTCTTGTCACAATCAATGTTGAAGTCCATGAGTCAACTGTCATAAAGAGACTACATGGGAGGTTAGAAAGGGAGAAGCCTCTGCACTCAAAAAAGAATATCACACTGACATTTGCTAGACAACACCTGGGTAAAGACCAAAATTGCTGGAACAATTTGCTCTGGACAAATCAGTCAAGGGTGGAGTTGATTGGCTGCAATGCCAGATACCATATTTGGTGAAAATGAAACAGCCTTGAAACAGAAGAAGCCCATACCCACTGTAAAGAATGGAGGAGGTTTGGGGCTGCTTTGCTGCCTCAGGGCTTGGCCAACATGACATCATTGATATAACCATGAATTCTATATTGTACCAGAAAATTATTGAGGAGAATGTGAGGTCATCTGTCATAAAGCTGAATCGAACACGAAACCTGCAAAAAGACAATGATCCAAAACATACAAGCAAAGCTACAACAGAAAGGCTCAAAAAGAATAAATGGAGAGTTATAAAATGGAAGAGTCAAAAACCAAATTGAAACCTATTGAAATGCTGTGGTGGAACTTGAAGTGGGCTGTGCATGCAATAAAACCCAGGAGTATGACAGCTGAATAAGTTATGTGAAAAAAGTTGGCAAAAAATCTTTCCAGTTGATATAAGAGACTGATTGACATTTAAATAATTTCAACCAAAGGGCGCAACACAAGCTAATGAAGTTAGGGGTGTTCTTATTTTTTCCTGCACTATGAAATTTCATTCTAATATTTCTGATGGATAAATGATTGTAAAGTATAATCTTTCAATGTCATTTGTTTGAATCAAGTTATGTTGATCTATCAATTGTTTTGAAAGAAAGATTACATATCCATATGTCCAAATATGTAAAATAAACTTTCCAGGATGGGTACTTACTTTTTTACATGACTGTACATATCTACACACACACTCTTAATAAATACGAACAATACCACACACTGAATCAAAATGAGGCTGTCCTGAGGATGAGCATATCCTTTATAACACACGCACGCACACACACACACACACACACACACATGCACACACACACACACAGGTATAATGTATTATGCATGAATTCCCTCCAGGAATGCAACCCCTAGTTGGTTGGGCTGTTTTATAGACCTGTGTCCCATTGTTACTGCAGCTGTTCTCCATATGACAGATCATGTGATTATGTGGAGGCCAGCTAGCCTGGTCCAACCATCTCTCCAAAACAAACCAACCAGCAAAAAAATGTCACGGTCCGTGTTTGTGTAAAGATTGTCTGCACGGGCATGTGGTGCGTGTGGGTTTCATTGTGCATTAGTGTTTGATGCTTTCTGTTTGTTTAGGGCAGGTCTGTCTGTCTGAGCATGTATGTGTTGGATTGTGAGTGCCTGTTGATGCGTGAATGTGTGTAACTGTGTGATCGCTGTGTGTATAAGCTAGCGGGAAAACTGCTTCTTGGATGTAAAACTAAAAGGGAGACACCTGCCATGTGCTTCACATCAAGAAGGACAGGTCTGAAATGGCCTCTTTTT
Organism: Esox lucius; assembly: GCF_011004845.1. NCBI lineage: Eukaryota > Metazoa > Chordata > Actinopteri > Esociformes > Esocidae > Esox > Esox lucius. The sequence continues at coordinate 24,964,819 of NC_047574.1, read as the reverse complement.
TTTGTCAGAGGGAACCTCTTTTTAAACTTTGGTGCCAGTTCAAAAACGGAAACGAGAGGATTAGAGAGATAGATAGAGAAAGACAGAAAGAGAGAAAGGAGAGTGGGTGGGGTAGAAAAGAGGGAGAGAGGTATTGAGAGCAGATAGTTAATGAGAAGATAAAGACAGAAGGAAAGAAAGGAGGGATAGAGATGGAGAGGGAGAGGAAAAGACAGACTGCTTGCTAGCGTCACATTTTCTTGTGTGAGGGACAGGATGAGCAGGGGAAAAGGGGCAGCATCTGTGTTTTATTGGCCTGGGGGATTAGGGCCTTTCCTGGGATAGAGCCTGGGGGCCAGGGGGATGGCGGCTGGGGGCCAGGGGAATAGAGCCTGGGGGCCAGGGGGACGGCGGCTGGAGGGCAGAGGGCCTCTAGACTTAAGGCTGCTAATGAGAGACAGACAGCTGAGTCAGCGAATCATGGCATCTAAAGCAGGTTGGAGGTTTTAGGAAAGCTGGCCATCGGGCATTGTCATTGTATCTCCACGCGTTTCAGTGCAGAACATCCGTCAAGTGTGTGCGCGCGCCTGTGCGTGTGTTCGATTTGCACCTCACCAAAGCTGCTGGCTGCACTTGGCCCCCAGGTCCCAGCATGGCCCTGAGGGCCGACAACACTGGCAGCATTGTCCTCGGTCACAGGAGCTCCCACAAGCCGCTTTCTATCTCAGCTATCCCGTGTCTCTCTCTCCGGGGCCGTTGAAAGAAGCCACAATGGCAGCAATTGTTGGCGGTGACTACATGTGAACGTCTGGACACGACATTCAATCTGGGCATCAAGTGGGTTGGCGGTGGGGGGCGGGGAGGGTGGGGGTACAGAGGAAAGTGGTGATACCTGCACTGTCTCACTCGATCTCTCTGCCTTTTTGGTCTCTGGAGTGGAACTAAAAGGTTCTATCAGCAAAAAGATGATCCTGAGATAATTGGCTTTAAAATTCCAAACCCTCATTGGTTCAAATGATATGAGCTATTATTGTGATGTATTATTTTAATGTTGACATGATTTGGGGTGTTCAGAGGGTACTATACAGTTATAGTACATTTAACATGAAAAGGATATTTCAATGACTCAAGCGCACATGTCTGTATTACTATCTTTATATGGACTTAACCCAAACTCAGACACCTGTATTCCCTAGCCCAAAGCGTTACACTAAATCTAACATAACCCTAACCTTAACCTCAATAGGTTTTATGCAACATTTTTGACCAGTAAAGTAAATGAACCCCAAATTGTACTATCTTCCCTAAATCTTTTGTACTATCTTTCCTTTTTTTCTCTGTTGGGTAGTGGGGATATTGAAAAAAACATGTGGGGACCAATTTTTCTGGTTTTGTTATCTTCGTGGGGACATCAGTTCCCCACAGGTACACATAGACCTGGCTCACACACACACAGACAAACCCTGTGTGGTCTGTTTCTTCTGGCCAGAACCACGCTCTAGTTCTTAACGCTTCATGACTGTTTATACTTCCAAGAAATCTCTTCTCATAAAGACTCCACCTTATTACTACCAAAGTGTTACACACATTCACTTCACCCGGTAGCATTAAAGTGATTTACAAGTCTGTAAAAACTCAAGAGAGACACAGAATCACAGTGTACTTCACAGTGGATCTCAAGCAGAGAGATTTGGTTGTCTAGCACTGCTCCCACAAGGGCATTTTTTGTCATATTGCATCACCTTGCCATTCTGGTTAGATGCTAACTGCATTTTGTTGTACTGTACTTGTAATTGTTCAATGACAATAAAGTTGAATCTAATCTAATAAGGAGGAAACAAACTTCAGCCATTCATCGTCTCTGAATATTGATGCAATCAAGTTGTGTCAGAAAGTGTGTACAGTACATCAAGGGATGAAATCTCAACCAAAGTAAACAGTAGTTGGCCATAAGCCCTTGACCTAAGTCTAGCTCAGTCTAGCTCAGCTGGCAGAGACAGACAGAGAGAGAGGAGAGAGGCACAAAACGATTGAGATAGAAAGAGAGAGGGAGAGAGATGTTACCAGGAACCGCACTGTGTACTTTGTTAACAGCAGCGTGTCAACGCCTTGTGAGGGGGGGGCACCACGTGACGGAGCTCTGACAGATCGATAGCAAGCAGCTGACAAGCAGGGAACTGCTGGCTTCACTTAGGATGGACAAGCAGGATTATGTCATGACAGTCAGAGCCATGACATAAATCCCCATTTTATCCCTCCCGTCATTATGTTCATGTCATTTGAGATGGATGGTGTTTTGCCTAAGGGTGCATTGTCCACTTCTTTAGTGAGCCACACTGTGAGTGAGCTCCATTTTCCTGAATTATTTTTGCATTGTCTGTAACCAGCTTAAGTTCCAGTTTACAATAGGAAATGGAAAGAGACAGTATTTTCCTTTGTACATAAACTAGGCAACAATCCATCTTAACTCTTCCACATTTACTGGATCGGTCAAACAGTGCAGAAGAGAACCACCCCAGACAGTTTAATCTCCTATTCGTCTGGACTAGCATGCAGGGGACCTAGTTTCACGTCTTTCTTTAACGCGTGCTATGTCAGGTTAGTGTTAAGTGACAGTGAATGTGACTGGGGGATGTGATCTGAAAGACAAATCCACAGGGTTGTGAGTCCAGATCTGTGTGATACCTAAAGGAATGTCAGAGGCATAAGCCTCCACCCAGACAGGCTGTATGTGTGTGTTGGTGAAACAGAGAGCAAGGGAGAAAGTGAGTGAAAGTGACAGAGGGACAGAAGTTTCAAGGACACACAAATGCTGGGGTTGAAGAAGGCAGAATCAAAGCCAATACTCTGACAGAGGGAGAGAGAGAGAGATAATCTACTGTAAAACACTGCTCAGTGTGTTATTGTTGTCATCATACAGACAAATGGACAGACAGACAGAGACATATTGGATGGGGGTTTAAGAGAGACGCACAAGTAAAGGAAGTCAAGATGGGGGCCCTGACCCTTTCTATCTCTGAAGGTGCTCACAGACAGTGCACAGCATGTGGCTTGGCCCCTTTCTTTTCAACTATGCCGAGGTGGGGATGGATTCTTCTCCAGGCAACAGGGCAGTGGTGCTCGTGCCGCTTAGCCAAGTTCAAGTCAGAAGGAGAAAACAGAACTGTTTCCTGCTTGTTGCTGTCGTAGTTGACCAATCAAGGGAGAACATGTAGTCTGTGTGGTAAAATGTAATCAGTTCGTCCAAAACAGCAGCAAGTACCAGGCTTTCAAGGTTGAAACCAGTTAACAGATGAAGTGACTGGGAAGAGGAGGCATAAAACTGAGATGGTGGATGGTAGATGGGGATGGTGGTTGGAGATGGTGGATGGTAGTTGGGGATGGTGGTTGGAGATGGTGGATGGTAGTTGGGGATGGTGGTTGGAGATGGTGGATGGTAGTTGGGGATGGTGGTTGGAGATGGTGGATGGTAGTTGGGGATGGTGGTTGGAGATGGTGGATGGTAGTTGGGGATGGTGGTTGGAGATGGTGGATGGTAGTTGGGGATGGTGGTTGGAGATGGTGGATGGTAGTTGGGGATGGTGGTTGGAGATGGTGGATGGTAGTTGGGGATGGTGGTTGGAGATGGTGGATGGTAGTTGGGGATGGTGGTTGGAGATGGTGGATGGTAGTTGGGGATGGTGGTTGGAGATGGTGGATGGTAGTTGGGGATGGTGGTTGGAGATGGTGGATGGTAGTTGGGGATGGTGGTTGGAGATGGTGGATGGTTGTTGGGGATGGTGGTTGGAGATGGTGGATGGTAGTTGGGGATGGTGGTTGGAGATGGTGGATGGTAGTTGGGGATGGTGGTTGGAGATGGTGGATGGTAGTTGGGGATGGTGGTTGGAGATGGTGGATGGTAGTTGGGGATGGTGGTTGGAGATGGTGGATGGTAGTTGGGGATGGTGGTTGGAGATGGTGGATGGTAGTTGGGGATGGTGGATGGAGATTGTAGAGGGGGATGGTAGCTGGGGATGGTGGATGGTAGTTGGGGATGGGGGATGGTAGTCGGGGATGGTGGACTGGTATTTGAAATGAACACTATAATCTTAAACCTAACAACTGTAACTAGTGCAATAACTAAGCACAACCCTAAGCTGCCAACTATATGGTTGAGCGCCTGCCTACAGTATTTTGTTGGTCCCTTGCATGTTGCCAAAACAGCGCCGACTAGCCAAGGTTCTACAAGTCCCCTGAAGGTGTCCTGTGGTATCTGGCACCAACACATTAGCAGCAGATCCTTCAAGTCCTGTAAGCTGCGAGGTGGAACCACTGTGGATCGGACTTGTTGGTCCAGTACAGCTCACTGATGTTCAAAAGGATTGAGATCTGGGGAATTTGGAGGCCAGGGCAACACCTCAAACTCTTCATCATGTCCCTCCAACCATTCCCGAACAATGTTTGCAGTGTAGGAGGGAACATTATTTTGCTGAAAGAGGCCATCAGGGAATTGCCATCAGGGAATAGCATTGCCATGAAGGGATGTACCTAGTCTGCAATGATGTTTAGGTAGGTGACACATGTCAAATTGACATCCAAATGAATGCCCAGGGTTTCTTAGCAGAACATTGCCCAGAGCATCACACTCCCTACTCCGTCGTCTTTCCACAGTGCATCCTGGTGCAATCACTTCTCCAGGTAAACAGTGCACACGTACACAGCCGTCCATGTGATGTTAAAGAAAACGGGCTCATCGGACCAAGCAACCTTCTTCCACTGGTCCAGTTCCGACACTTGTGCGCCCATTGTAGGAGTTTTCGACGGTTGACTTGGGTCATCGTGAGCACTCTGACGGGTCTGCGTCTACGCAGCACCAAACACAGCAGGGAGCGATGCACTGTGCGTTGTTACACATTCCTCCCGTACCCTTCATTAAAATGTTCTGGGACTTGTAGACCTTCTGTCGGTTTGGACCTGAAGGGATGGCCTTTGTTGCCCCTGCCTTGTGCGCCCATCACCCTGTCACCAGTTTGCGATTTGTCCCTCCTTGGACCACTGTAGGTGCTGCACCCCACAAGCATGTTTTTTTTTCAGAGATGCTCAGACCCAGTCGTCTGTCCAGAACAATTTGGCCCATGTCAAAGTCTCTCAGGTCTTTACTCCTGCCCATGTCTCTTGCATCCAACATGTTGACAACGAGAACTGATTGTTTGTTTGCCATCTAACCTACCCAAACCTTGACATGGTGATTCACTTCATCTGTGAGCGGCCATTGTGTTTTGCCTCATCAGTAAATTATTCCAGTGTTTTTTTGTTTGAATTCATGAAGAGCTACAGCATAGAAAAGAAAAGAGATTTGGTTTGATGGTTTGCTGCTGTAATAGAGCTAAAGGTGGGAGCACATTAGAGACATCCCCTTTAACATAACATATCACACTAAACGGAATGTCCCAGATTCATATCCACTGTGCCACATTTACCCCTGAGACAAGGTAAAACACAGTCCCACACACAGAAACCCATACCTACATGCAAAAACAAAGAGATGACAATTTTCTATAAAATGTACTTTCAAGTAATGTTACGTTTCTGACAACATATGAAAACAAAGAAAACTTTGTTTAACAATCACGTTGAGCAATCCACAAACAAAGCAACAAGGAAAATACCAGTTTCTTAGGAATGGGGAATGTTTTAGAATAGCATGGAGCAGGGAAATGCCCCACTAGATACCCATCAGTCCTGATGCTATCAGGCAGCCTTTTGGGTGACTGGCTCTCAACAAGTAAGTAATCAACGCCCGCGTGGGAATGAAGGGGTACTGTCTAGTCACCCAGTGCCCGCAGCCATGCCACCCAAGGAGAGTGCATTTGAGGTAAGATTTCCTCTACTGGCCCGAATGCAGCGGACTGGGAGATGTAGGTATGGCTGAGTCAGAAAGAAGTTCTGTTATTGAGCTTTGACATTTTCTTGGTGGTATATGAATATGTTTATGTTCAAATGTTGCGTGTCTAGACTGCTGCAAACAAAATATTCCCTTCACGATGAAAAAGTTACATTAGCATTAGTTCAATTATTGTTTTAACCTGAAGCATAGGATCACACCCACAATGAGCTAGAGAAAATAATTCAATATATTTTTTAATTCAGGTATGAACCTTTGTGTGTTCTATTTGTAGCAGGACATAGGAAACTCAAAGATACACTATAGGGCCAAAAGTATGTGGACACCTGACCATCACACCTACATGAACCTGTTGGACATCCTGTTCCAAAACCATGGGCATCAATTGAGTTACCACTCCCTTTAAAGCTATAACAGCCACCTCTCTCCTGGGAAGGAATTCCACAAGATTCTCCAGCGTCTCGGTTGAAATGTGTGCCCATTCAGCCAAATGAGCATTTGTGAGGTCAGGCACTGATGTGGGACGAGAAGGCCCGGCTCGCAATCTCAGTTCCAATTCATCCCAAAGCTGTTCAGTAGGGTTAAGGTCAAGGCTCTGTGCAGGCCACTCAAGTTCCTCCACACCAACCTTGTCAGAACCATGTCTTTATGGATCATGCTTTGTGCACAGGGGCACAGTCGTGCTGGAACATTTATTTGTATCCTGTAGCATTAAGATGACCCTTCACTGGAACTAAATCCTTAAAACACAGCCCCAGCACGTTATCCCTCAGCTACCAAATTTACAGTAGGCACTATGCATTCCAGTAGGTAGTGTTCTCCCGGCACATGCCACACCCAGATTCATCCATCAGGCTGCCAGATAGTGAAGCATGATTCATCACTCCAGAGAAAATATGTTTTATGCACTACGCACTTCAGCCCTCGGCAGTCCCACTCTATGAGTTTGTGTGGTCTGTCACTTCATGGCTGGGTTGTTGTTGCTCCTAAATGCTTCCGCTTCACGTTATAGCAATTACAGTTGATCGGGGCACAAACAGACGTTTAAAGTCACTGAGATCTTCAGTACGACCCATTGTGCTGCCAATGTTCGTCTATGGAGATTTCATGGCAATGTGCTGGATTTTATACACCTGTGAGCTATGTTTGTGGTTGAAACACCTGAACTCAATAATTAGTAGAGGTGTCCACGTACTTATATATGAGTAAATGTATAGGGTGTTAAACCCAGCCAGAATATCTGTGGGGAATGTTCCGTACCACTGGTTTTAAGCTTAATATCTGTTCCAGTTTTGTACTAAATATCAAACTAAAATGGGGCTCACCTTTTACGTGGATGTATTTCATGTGACACATCCAGTCATAATTATGTCAAGGGTGTGCAATTGTTTGGAATGGACTAGAAATAAAACAGACGTCCTCCTCTTTCTTGCAGTATGTATCATATCCAAAGAAATTCTGAACTGTGTTACTTTCCAGTAAATAACATTAACAGCAACCCTGGGAGAGGTATATGTGTCTCAGTTGGTAGAGCATAGTGCTTGCAACATCAGTGTTGTGGGTTCAATTCCCATGTGGGGGAAACACAAAAAGGATAGAAGTGTCTACAAAATTAGCAACATTTTATTAGTGTTTGTGTGTCAGTGCATGTGTGAGCAAGTCCAGACAGGAATATTTCTTAACACTCTGTACTGGGCTGAGACATGGCCTGGCCAACACAACCTCTGTGTAATAACTCCCATCAAACTGTCAGAGACTGCTGGCTGCATTCCATTTGTTTTCCTCCTCCCCTGAACTACAACCAGGATGCATTCCACTCCTGATGTGGAATGATGCCTTAGGAAGTTCTGTCTGATGGTGAGGTCAGTAAACTGTATATTTCTAAAGATTTTTTTTTAAACATCTCTTTCTCATCTTATTAATTTAAAATATATTGTAAAACACATATAATATACACAATTTGTATGAATACTTTTTTTAATAAACAAATTGTTCTGCTGAGAGGATTAAACAATTTACTTCCATACAGAAAAAATACTACTAATAAATGATCAGTCACTATGAGATTAATAACTGGATTCAATCCAAAAGCACAGTCACTGTTAAAAATGTCTAATCCCGTTTTAGACGTGACTCCACTCTCCAAGGACGCACCAGTTAGTTTCATGCAAAAATAATATTAATAACATTTCACACCAACACTTGTACGAATGTGTAGAAACTGACAAATATCAGCATGTAAAATTTCAAAGCAGTTGCAATCATCACAGCTTTTAATAAATGCTTATGAGTTAATGGTGATAACCAGTCATGATAAACGATACTGTCACAGTCAGAAATAACATCTATTACTTACAAGCTACTTACGGCTTAAACATCAATAGAGGTGTATGTGTGTGTTTTTATATGTGTGCGTGCGCCTAGGACAGTGTGTTTTCATGCCAATGAAAAACCCATTAACCCTGCTGTCTCAGCTCTGATATCTTCCATCTAATCACTGGAGGCACAAACACTGAGTCTTAACATGTGTTGCTTTGAGACAGATGACAAGGACCACCAGAACAATGTGTGCTGTCACAGTGGAGGGACTGGAAACACAGCCTACAGGGAAGAACTCCTCAAATCTGAGCCAGACCCGGTCCTTCCCTACTTACCCATGTACCTTTCCTCTCCCTTCTCATAGTCTCTCTCCCTCACCTACCCCAGTCTCTCTTTTCCACCCAGCCCCTCCCCATCGTCCACTCATACCTCCCATTCTCTCACCCCCCATCTCCCCTCTCCACCCCATGGACAAAGCCCACTCCCACTTTCTCTATCTCCCCCTGTCTGCCTCTCTCTATCTCACCGTCTTATCAAAGGAATGTTGTCAGGGAGGTCATGGCAGTCAGGTCAGAGGTCAAATATTGACCTCGTTGCCAGTCGGTTAGGAACCCTCAGGCATTAATTAACCTCTTTTGACCTGGTTTATCTGACAACAGGGTCATGGGATGGGATCTGGTTTGGCTAGGAAGGGAATGGGGACTTGTAGGCCCATGTCAATTTACTTCTAAATATAATCTAAATAAAATTCCATTGTCTAAGATGGACATGATACATGGTCTTAAATGATAGGACAGATGATACATGGTCTTAAATGATAGGACAGATGATACATGGTCGTAAATGATAGGAAAGTTGATACATGGTCTAAAATGATAGGACAGATGATACATGGTCTAAAATGATAGGACAGATGATACATGGTCTTAAATAATAGGAACGATGATACATGGTCTTAAATGACAGGACAGATGATACATGGTCTAAATGATAGGACAGATGATACATGGTCTTAAATGATAGGACAGATGATACGTGGTCTTAAATGATAGGACAGATGATACATGGTCTTAAATGATAGGACAGATGATACATGGTCTAAATGATAGGAACGATGATACATGGTCTTAAATGATAGGACAGATGATACGTGGTCTTAAATGATAGGACAGATGATACATGGTCTTAAATGATAGGACAGATGATACATGGTCTAAATGATAGGAACGATGATACATGGTCTTAAATGATAGGACAGATGATACGGTACATGGACCTAAATGACAGGGTGACGTAAATTTTCTGCCCTCCCCTATTTGCCTCATTTAGAATTGACATTTGCTCTGTATTTGCCTTCATTGCACTTCTATACATTCCACTTGTAACATACACTATACCTAATACTTGTAAATGTCCTGCCCTCTTCATCTATTTGCACTTCTGGTTAGACACTAATTGCATTTTGTTGTACTTGTATTGTTCAATGACAATACAGTTGAATCTAATCTAAATGGTCGTAAATGATAAGACAGATGATATATGATCTTAGATGAGAGTTTTAATCTCTTTGTCCTTCCATCTTTCAGACACTGCTTCTCCCCCTATTCTCCCCCTATTTCTTCATCACACCTGTAGAGTGCTCAACCCCATTGGCATAGCTATGTGAGTTCATTTATACAGGATCAATGTTTGAAACCTGAATTTGGTAGGTTGTCACAGATAGGAGGACTTGCCTTGGCCTTTATACAAAGAAAAGTAAATAACAGGGGTAAACATTAGGAAATCCATTCCTATCCCTGAAATCATTGGTCAGGAATCATCATACCCCTTCCAGCTAATAGATATAAAGTAGGCAAAACAGAGTTTCCTTGCATCTCTTCATCTGGATTAAAAGAAATAAAATCATGGGGAGGTAATGTTCATTCCCAATTACTAATTCAAATTTCAGCAAAATTAATACAATATTTTGTAAATAACACTTTTTACCAGAGTTTATAAGTGGCCACAACTTTTAACTATTTTATACTTTCAGCAATTTGTTGATGTCTTTCTTCAGTGTTCTAAAGCAGATAAAGCTGCTATTTCTGATAGCACTGGTCTATGGCTGTTTTGGAGAACCTCAAGGTAAAACCTTCTTTAGACAGAGATTCTGTTAATGCCCTGTAAACAAACCATATGAAAACGTTCCATGCATGTCAGGTTCCACAATCATTTTTTTTGCATTTATTGCACAAATCCAACGATAGCAAATAGGGCCGATATTACAGTTTGTTTTCCCTCATCATCCAGATGATCTTCATAGAGCTACAGCTACACAAGCTATCTGAGATACTTTATGATTTAAATAATTTTGAGAGTGGTACCTCATATTGGATTGAGATGTAGGTTGGTGTTAACAATATTCAATGGTGAGTTGTAGGTTTGTGTTAACATTATTTAATGATGAGTTGTATAACTGTGTTCTTGTTATTTAGCTTTTGCATGTTTGTGTTAACATTTAATTGTGAGTTGTAGTTTTGTGCTATCAATACAAGTGGAATGTGATTAATTTGGTTAAAGCCAAAGAGGTAAAAACAGTTTTCTTCATCACCTTTCTACATTTTGACATTGCCTAAAACTTGTAGTTGAAGTGTTGAGCGCTTTGTCTCCAAAAAACAACAACATTCTATTCACAGCAATAAGTCAGTAGGCCCCAATCCTGAAAATTCTAAACATTTCCAAAAATCTATAACTATTGCTTTACATTGCAAACGTCTATAATCAAGTTCATCACACAAAGTGAGAACTTTCATAATTTCTTTAAAGTGAGTGAGCTGCAAAAAAAGCTGTGGAACTTATCAGATTACCATCATTTGAAACAAGCATCAAATCCTAACATAAAAGCCAAAATAATTGTAGATAACATCTGCTTTTGATAACAGGATAATTGCATTGATTTGAAAGATGATATCATTAAAAAAGTACTTCTATAAAGAAAATATATAATATGAATAAAAGCAAATGTGTGTCTATCTTTATGCCTTCTCTGAAGACATATATGTCTGTGTCAACATCATTTCTGAGTTTGACTCCAGTCTTTATTTGCCAAAGATCTTTCAGGTAAAGTCTTCACAGCAAAGCGTGTGAACAAGGAAAATGCTAGCTATTCTCTTTCAGTTATGCAATGACTGTGAGACTTCTACAACTCCTAATGAGCAATTTCATTAGGAGAACCAAAACAGTCCATTGCAAATTAAATTATGATTGGTTGATACAACAATACTGTCATTCATGGCAAATTCCTTACAGTATGTACAGTTCCTGAATGTATAACCAATACTAGCCATCTAAGCATCCTAGAGAAAATTAAAATTCTGATGGGATATAATTGTATCAATAAAAAAGGTATTTGATTTTATAAATGATTACATTAATGAAGATATTTATGTGCATCTATCCGAGGCATATATGTTTGTGTTAACATTATTTGTGAGTTTGACTCCAGTCTTTTTTCCCCTAAGATCTTTCAGGTAAAGTCTTCACAATCCCAACCAATGATGCAAACCCATATATAAAGCTTCATGCCAACATCACCAAGCCTATTACTGCTATGACCATGTGTCAGAGGTTCAACTCTGGCTTAGATCGAGGCCAGACTCTTTTCTCACTGGCAGCAAAGTCTACTGACAACGAATTGGTGTTGTACAAACCGTCCCTGGGAACATATCGAGTCCATGTCAGACAAAAGTCACTGGATTTCTTCAATCTACCAGATGTTATAAATGAATGGATCTCTCTCTGCTGGACCTGGGACTCTGAAACTGGTCTGACTCAGCTGTGGCTGAATGGGAAGAGAAGTGCACGGAGGGTTATTAGTCCTCATGTGACTATAACTGGTGAACCAAGCATAATGTTAGGTCAAGATCAGGACACGTATGGCGGAGGCTTTGATCCCAAACAGTCCTTTGTGGGGGATGTCACTGATGTCCACTTCTGGGACAAAGTCCTTTCACCATGTGATATTAAATACTATATGAATGGCCAAGTTAAAAGTCCTGGGAATCTTCTCAACTGGGAAGCATTGCAATTTACCACCAATGGAAAAGTGTTCATAGAGAAAAGTGACTTTATATGTTAGGGTTGTGGTGTTTCCAGGTGATCTAAGATGCTCTTTGTTAATTCTTGCTGAGACTTCTTTGATGTACATCTTTGATCTTTGATGTAATTTGGGCTATTTGGGACCCTTACATTTATTCCCCGGTTCTGTGTTGGTGTGACAGAAGATAGAAGACAAGCATGATATGTAACTAAATCAAATATGAAAATATCGGTTGTGTAGCCAGCTAAATTTCATTAATTTCTAGAGATCATCAAAAACTATGGTGAAATGTTTTGCATTGTCTAGGTAAGCTGGCTTGGATGGTTTGCTGAGTAGCTGATCTTATGAAAAGTTTTTTACCCAATTAGCTTAATTGCAAACACAGTAGCAAGTTTGTGGACATTTCATTTCCTAAAATCCTTTTTATAGACTAGATATTAGTTACATAGCTACACTGGCTCCTGTGATGTAAAAGTTTTTGTGATGTAAAAGAATGAGACAAAGATAAATCATGTCAGAACTTTTTCCACTTTTAATGTGACCAATAATGTGAAGAATTCAATTGAAAAACCAACTGAAATCTTCGAGGGGGGAAAATGAAAAATAAAAACCTTACAATTACCTAGTTGCACAAGTGTGCACACCCTCTTATAACTGGGGATATGGCTGTGTTCAGAATTAACCAATCACATTCAAACTCATGTTAAATAGAAGTCATTACACACCTGCTATCATTTAAAGTGACTCTGATTAATTACAAATAAAGTTCAGCTGTTCTAGTAGGTTGTTCCTGACATTTTCTTCATTGCATCTCAGAGCAAAAGCCAGTGATCCGCAGAGAGCTTCCAAAGCATCAGAGCATGCTATAAAGCATTATAGGACAGTAGATACACGGTCAGTGGTGAAAGGACAGATGATACATGGTCAGTGGTGAAAGGACAGATGATACATGGTCTTAGACGATAAGACAGATGATACGAGGTAATCTATGGTAAAACAGATGATACATGGTAATAAATGATAAGACACATGAGACATGCTCTTAAATGATAAAACAGATGATGCATGGTCTTAAATGACAGGATAGATTATACATGATTTTAAATAAGACAGATGTGACATGGTCTTAATCCATTTGGTTCCTCTTTTTTCATTTGTTTGGTTCATTTGTTTGCTTACCCTTTTTGGTTCGGTTCAGGGGTTCGGTTATAGAGGGGTTCCTCAGTTTGGCTCATGGGTTCTTTTGGGTCCTCTGTTTGGTTCAAGGGTTTGGTCCCTCTGTTAAGTTCATATGCTTTGTTCCTCTGTTTGGTTCATGGTTTTGGTTCCTCTGGTTGGTTCAGGGGTTTGGTTCCTCTGGTTGGTTCCTCTTTTTGGTTAATGTGTTTGGTTCTTCTGATTGGTTCATGGGTTTGGTTCACCGGTTTGGTTCCTCTGTTTAGTTCATGGGCTTTGTTCCTCTGTTTGGTTTAGGGTTTTGGTTCCTCTGTTTGGTTCAGGGGTTTGATTCATCTGTTTGGTTCCTCTTTTCGGTTCCTCTGTTTGGTTCAGGGGTTTGATTCATCTGTTTGGTTCCTCTGTTTGGTTCGGGGGTTTGATTCATCTGTTTGGTTCCTCTGTTTGGTTCATATGTTTGATGGGTGTCCTGAATGAGGAGGGCAGGGAAAGGCAGAAACCAGGAGAGAGGAGAATGGCCAGTGAAAGAGTCACTGTAATTGGGAATTTCACGCCTGCTGGTTGAATGCGTAACCCTCATAAAAGTTGCCTGTGCGGACATCAGCCCCTTTCTGCGGGGTCATTGCTTCAGGGGGAATCTGAGAGTGACATCATCATCGTTAACATGAAGCCAGAACGACAGCTGTGTGCTTATGGAAGCCACTGTCTCCATGCCTTTTATTCAGACGTTTGTGCTATTGAACTAAGTCAACAGAGTCATTAATGGGTCTTACAGTACTTCTTTATTGTCAGATATCACAAACATTATTAAGTGCTTGGCACTGACTGAATTTGAGTCACCAAAAGTTGTCCACTTCAATGCATCCCCTCTCTTTCTGTTTTTCTCTTGCTGTCCCTCTCTAGGAAAAATAAATATTTTACATTGAAAAAGATGCTTCTGTTCAACTTCGACTTACTTTGGGTGAGTGCTCCCATTCTCTGTGCTCAACAACAGTAGAGTCATCAGCCAATCAAATCCCTTAATGCTGTTTGAAGTTCTTTACTACAAAGACATTCTTTGAAGTTATTCATTGTGACAGCATTCTGTTGAGTCAACTGACATCTTCAAACCTAAGGCATCAATGTGCACCAGCTTTTATTTGAACACTAAAGTATACCATGATGTGATGCTTTTTTTCTATTTTTTGGAAAAGTCATTTATGAACAGCTTCTTTTCATACTTGCCCCCCATGAGTTCAAGCAAAATGCAGGTTTCCCTTCCGTTAATTTGTTTGTTCTATCCTCTTACGGGGTACAAATGAGCTGGTGGAAAGAAAGGATCCGATCTGGTTTGGCTTGGACACTTGTACCACTTTTGTTTTGCTGGTTAGTAGAATCCCAGCCCTCTGTGGCTCACTCTGAATCAACAGGGGGAACAGATGATGCCATGGTGAAAAACACTATATGGAATGAAGATGAATAAAGTGTAGCATAGTGTTGATGAAACTGTCAGTCCTCTGCTTTTATAGCCTGGTGGTTGATAATTGTTAAAGACAGTCTCTATAATGTTGTATGCGTATATTAATAATAAAAACCTATAGTGGAATTTTGCTCTTAACTTAAATTAGCCATCTTTTGAATGTAATCGTTTTCTTGAAGCTGTTTGCAACCATTTGGAGTACTGCAAAACTAGGCCCACATGGGCTAGCCCAAATAATTCAAATGTACTTTATACTGTATATCTAAAATAACACCAACTCTGTATCATTCCTGTGGTTAGTTTTCAACAAGGTTAATGAATCCAGCTTGGATGCGATCATGCAAGCTCAGTTGGTAAAGCATGGCGCATGCAATGCTACAGGTTGCATGTTTAATTCTCCTGGGGACCAGTTTGGAAATGCATGCACTCCCTAATGTTTGTCACTCTGATTAACACTAGAAGCGCAGAGCCATTGACACCTACTAGAACCGCCATCAGGGGTCACTTTGACCCATGTGTGTTTTGAATGGGAGGGTGTTGCTGACACACAATGATCGGTAGATGGCGCATCTTGCGCGTATATCCAATGCCAATGACACTCTTAGCGCCGGAAGAAGGATATCTGACCAAGAGGGACTTAAAAGCAGAAAAGTATTCCAGTATTGGAACCGATTGGGACATACTACATGGTCAGAAAATTGCGCCTCAACATTAGACCATTTTGTCACGCATTAAAATCACGCCAAGTTTGAATATTTAGCTAGACACTATTAATAATTGTGTTAAACTGACTAACGTTTCTTATTAAGTTTACTTCCACCACAAATCGCATCCTATGAACTATATGGCTTTTATTAGCCAATAATAGGTCTACTAGTATCTACTTACTACTTGGAATAGTCATAAGAATTGAGCAATTGCTGGTGAGACTGAAGATTAACTTTACACTGCCAAAGCTATTTCATGGCACCACAACATTCACATTTCTTTCATTTGTGAATGACATTGATACAATAACTATCAATAAAGATGACGATAACTGACTTTTTTGTGAAGTCAAAAGACGAGAGAATCGTGGAAAACCCTCCTCTTTTACTGTGCAAGGGATTGTGATATATTACTCCAAAAAGCATGCACGGATGTGTAATTTGAAAATCCACTAGTTATAGTTGCAATATAACCACAAACAGTTTTTTCGAATATTTAGCTAGACAGTATTAATTAAACACTGTAAATAGCCCCAATATAACCATCAACAGTTTTACGTTATCTGAACAAATCCTAATACATACTTAGTTTTGTCCGTGTCGAGGCTTGAACACCAGTCCCTTGCATGGTTGCCCATGTCCCTAACCGATGCGCTATTTAACAAGGGGCAGTCAGCCAATCAGTCAGTCACTCAGTAAGAGACATTCGCTCTTCTTGGCCGGATCCAAGAAGTCCGGCAAAAATGGTGTGGGTGTGTTTGCCCACGCTTGTCCATTCAGGTTAGGGACCAAACCACCGTTGACAATTGTGAAGTGAATAATTGACTTGCAAAAGCATATAGAGCCTAAAAGATGAAATAACATGTTCACACTGTCGTGTATTTCCACGTTTATGCATTAGGAACACATACATTTCTATCCATACATTTTAATGGGCATCATCTAATTAGGAAATTTGGTTTGAAATGACAAAACTTTACTTACAATATTAGCAAAAATATTTTACACAGGCTTGAGAGTTTTTCTTTTGTCGATCAGAGTCGATGCGACAAATAAGAAACATGTTTGTCTTGTAATAATTTTGCGAAATTAGGCTACATTACAGTGCATTGCAAAACCATTCTAAACTAAGTTTCAACATACTGAAATTAAGAAGCAACGTTTCAGTAAATGACCTGAACCTATATCTTTCTGCAGAGCATGTCAAACGTGGTTCTGCAAGCTTGGGCTAGACAACCTATGGAAATGGACATTTGATTTCAGGAATCAAAATATTGTGCATGAATAATGTGGATTTAACAAAGAGCATATAAGATCACCTGGAAACACCACAACCCTAATATACAAAGTCACTTTTCTCTATGAACACTTTTGCCTTGGTGGTAAATTGCAATGCTTTTTTCATATTTTCATATTTGATTTAGTTACATATCATGCTTGTCTTCTGTCACACCAACACAGAACCGGGGAATAAATGTAAGGGTCCCAAATAGCCCAAATTACATCAAAGATCAAAGATGAACATCAAAGAAGTCTCAGCAAGGCTTAACAAAGAGCATCGTAGATCACCTGGAAATACCCCAACCCTAACATATAAAGTCACTTTTCTCTATGAACACTTTTCCGTTGGTGGTAAATTGCAATGCTTCCCAGTTGAGAAGATTCCCAGGACTTTTAATTTGTCCATGCATATAGTATTTAATATCACATGGTGAAAGGACTTTGTCCCAGAAGTGGACATCAGTGACATCCCCCACAAAGGACTGATTGGGATCAAAGCCTCCGCCATACGTGTCCTGATCTTGACCTAACACTATGCTTGGTTCACCAGTTATAGTCCCATGAGGACTAATAACCCTCCGTGCACTTCTCTTCCCATTCAGCCACAGCTGAGTCAGACCAGTTTTAGAGTCCCAGGTCCAGCAGAGAGAGATCCATTCATTTATACCATCTGGTAGATTGAAGAAATCCAGTGACCTTAGTCTGACATGGACTCGATACGTTCCCAGGGACGATTTGTACAACATCAATTCGTTGTCAGCAGACTTTGTTGCCAGTGAGAAAAGAGTCTGGCCTCGTTCTAAGCCAGAGTTGAACCTCTGACACATGGTCATAGCAGTAATAGGCTTGTTGATGTTGGCATGAAGCTTTATATATGGGTTTGCATCATTGGTTGGGATTGTGAAGACTTTACCTGAAAGATCTTAGGGGAAAAAAGACTGGAGTCAAACTCACAAATAATGTTAACACAAACATATATGCCTCGGATAGATGCACATACATATATTCATTAATGTAATCATTTATAAAATCAAATACCTTTTTTATTGATACAATTATATCCCATCAGAATTTTTCTTGTCTCTAGGATGCTTAGATGGCTAGTATTGGTTATACATTCAGGAACTGTACATACTGTAAGGAATTTGCCATGAATGACTGTATTGTTGTATCAACCAATCATAATTTAATTTGCAATGGACTGTTTTGGTTCTCCTAATGAAATTGCTCATTAGGAGTTGTAGAAGTCTCACAGTCATTGCATAACTGAAAGAGAATAGCTAGCATTTTCCTTGTTCACACACTGACAATGATGAATTGAATCAAGTGTTAGTTTCAAATGATTGTAATCATCTAAGTTCCACAGCATGTTTTGCAGTTCGCTTGCTGTGAAAAAAGTATGAATGTTCACATTTTGTGTGATGCACTTTATTGAAGATGTTTGCAATGGAAAGTTATGCAGTAGCTCTAGATTTCTGGAAATGTTTTGTATTGTCATGATTGGGACTGACAGGCTTATTACATCCAGTGAATAGAATGGAATGTTGTTTTGTTCTTAGAAGAAGCACTCCACATTTCAACATAAGTGTTAGGCAATGTCGAAACTTAGAAGGGTGATAAAGCAAACTGTTTAAACTGCTTTGCTCTCTAACCAATTCATATTGCTAACACACACCTACCACTCACAATTAAATAAATTAATCACAAACCTACAACTCACAATTAAATGTTAATCGAAACATATAACAACTATTCATTAAACAATGCTAACACAAAAATACAACTCACCATTGAATAATGTTAACACAAACCTACATCTTTATCAAGTCCAATATGAGTTCACAGTCTCAATAATAGCATTCAAAGCCTAAAGTATAGGAAAATGTACTGTAGCTGTAGCTCTGTGAAGTTCATCTGGCTGAAATGAAGACCAAACACCTTCAAATATCTGCCCGATCTATGTCCATTGAATGTGTGCTAAAAGTGCAAAAAAACATTTAGTGCAACAAGACAAGAACTGCATGTTTTTGTATAGCTTGTTTACAGGGTAATAACAGATTATCCTTTACCTTGAGATTCACCACAACAGCCATAGACCAGTGCTATCAGAGATAGCAGCCTCACCATCTGCTTTAGAATGCTGAAGAAAGACATCAACGGATTATTGAAAATAAAATTATTGAAAGTAAAAAATTATCTATTGTAGCTGCATTTCAAATGTGGTAAAACAGAGTTATTTTCAGAATATTGTATTATTGTTGCTAGACTTTGAAGCAATAATTGGGAATGAACATTACCTCTCCATGTTTTATAAATCTCAATCCAGATGAAGGGAAGCAAGGCAGTGAAACAAACCTCTGTCCTGCTCTCTTTATATCTGACAGCTGGAAGGGGTGTAGTAGAATGGAATGCCTTTTTATGTTCTGAGAAGAAGTGCTCCACATTTCAATAGCAAATCCTCGTCTATGTCGAAATGTAAAAGGGTGATGAAGCAAACTGTTTTAACTGCTTTGCAGATCTAACAAAATGATGTACATTTCACTCCAACTCTTATTGTTAACACCAACCTACAACCCCCAATTAAATGATAACACAAACATACAACAGCTAGTCATTCAATAATATTAATAGAAAAATACAACTCACCATTGAATAATGTTAACACACACCTTCTCAATCCAGACCAATATGAGTTAACAGTCTCAATATTAACATTTAAAGCATAAGGAATCAGACATGCTGTTTTGTAAACTCCATGCATTAACACTATCTCTGGAAATGCACATATGGCAGACTAAATGTGCCATTATATTAATCAAATAATTACATATACACCCACCAGCCATAACATTATGACCACCAGCCTAATATTGTGTGGGTCCCCCTTTGCCACCAAAACAGCCCTGACCCATCGAGACATGGACTCCACTAGACCTCTGAAGGTGTGCTGTGGTATCTGGCACCAAGAAGTTAGCGGCAGATCCTTTAAGTCCTCTAAGTTGCAAGGTGGGACCTCCATGGATTGGACCTGTTTGTCCGGAACATCCCACAGATGCTCGATTGGATTGAGCTCTGGGGAATTTGAAGGCCAAGTCAACACCCTGAACTTGTTGTGTTCCTCAAACTTCATTTAAAGTCACTTTTCTACTGGTGGTAAATTGCAATGCATCCCAGTTAAGAAGATTCCCTGTACTATGAATTTGTCCAGGCATATAGGCATGCGCTCGGCACACTCCCACGGAGGGTTTGTACAACAGCAAATCATTGTCATGAGACTGTTGCCAGAGAGAAAAGGGACTGTCCTCATTCTAATTCAAAGCAGTAATAGGCTTGGAGAAGTCAGCATGAAGTTTTATATATGGGTTTTCTTTCTCCATTGGGATTGTGAAGACTTTACCTGAAAGATCTTTGGGAAATAAAGATTGGAGTCGAACTCACAAACAATCTTGACACAAATGTATATGCCTTCAGAGAAGAAATAAAGATAGATTATTTGGTTGTGTCTATGCTGCATAGCCAGCTACTACTGGTTGTAACTTCAGCAATTGCACATAAGGCATTGGCCATTCAATTGTATTGGAGACACATTTTGGAATGACCATAATGTTGTGTCAACCAGTCAGAATTTGACTTGCAATTGACTGTTTTGGTGGGGGCAAATGACTCTTTAGGAGTTGTAGTACAGTAGGCTCATTCTCAAAGTGAATAACTAACATGTTCCTTGTTTGTGTGAGGTGCAAGGGAAGCATGTGCGTAAAAGTGAGGCAAAAAAAGAAAAAGAACAAAACCGGAACAAATCCAAAAATAGAGTTTGGACTTTTATCTTTTCGTAAATAGTATAAGCAGCAAAACACAGTTTCAACATGGACAAGAAACACCATAACCTGGTCATCTAGTAAGTGCCACAGCTCTTTTTGCAACTCACTTGCTCTAAGAATCATGTGAAAATGAACACTAATAATTATAAACATGATTAAAGATATTTGCAATGGGAAGTAATGCAGCAGTTGTACATGTTGAAATGTAGAAGGGTGATGAAAAAAACCGCTTTGCGCTCTAACCAGATTAATCACATCTCATTCCAACTCATATTGTTAAATCATAAAGTATCTCAAATAGATTGTGTAGCTGTAGCTCTATGAAGATTTACTAAGATTTATTTACTATTGTTGGATGTGTGCTATAGATGCAAAATAACATTTAGTGGAACACAAAATGCATGGACCATACGGTTTGTTTACAGGGCAATAACAGAATCTCTGTCTAAAGAAGGTTTTACCTTGAGATTCAACACAACAGCCATATAGACCAGTGCTATCAGAAATAGCAGCTTCAGCATTTGCTTAAGTACACTGAACAATGACATCAAGAAATTGTTGAAAGTATAAAATAGTTAAAAATGATCTATTGTTGCTACTTATAAAATCTGGTAAAAAACAATGTTATTTACAAATAGTGTACTAATTTTGCTGAAATTATACTTAGTAATTGGGAATTAACATTACCTCCCCATGCTGTTATTTTTTTAATCCTGTTGAAAGGATGCAAGGAAGTTAAACAAAATTATGTTTTGAGTGTTGATAGAGGTGATGAAGAAATAAGGGATGGAGAAGCAAATGTCTGAAAGACAGAGAGAATAAAACTCATCTTTTAATAAGTCTTATCATCTAAGACCATGTCTCATCTTTCCTATCATCTAAGACCATTTCTCATCTGTCCTATCATCTAAGACCATGTCTCATCTGTCCTATCATCTAAGACCATTTATCATCTGTCCTATCATCTAAGACCATGTCTCTTCTTTCCTATCATCTAAGACCATTTATCATCTGTCCTATCATCTAAGACCATGTCTCATCTTTCCTATCATCTAAGACCATGTATCATCTGTCCTATCATCTAAGACCATTTCTCATCTGTCCTATCATCTAAGACCGTGTATCATCTGTCTGATTATCTTATCTGTCTTTTTATCTTATCAAACACCTCAAACAGCATAATCAGATAGAAACCCACCCATGAACCATACCCATGAACCCAACACAGGAACCAAAAAAATTTACCAAAAACATGAACCAAGTTTAACCAAACAGAGAAACTTCAACAGTGGAACCAAACACGTAAACTAAACAGGGGGACTAAAACCATGAAAATAACACAAGAACCAACAAGAAAAACACATGAACCAGAGTGTTTGTCAGATGAAGGTTCAAGTTTTTTCTGGATTTTTGTAGAATGTCCTTTAGTACAAACACATTACACTGACAATTTTGACCAGTACTTCCCGGCTAACGCTCCTCTCTATTGTGCCCTTTGCATGGGCTCCATGCTGGGGATTTTCCCTGGCCAAGCATTTTAGGGCTGATCAACATGATGGATGAGGCTCCAAAAGCTTTGGCCTTGCTGTGTGTCAGGCTCATTTACCAGAGCCCTACATCTCACGCATGCTAGCCCACAGCTGGGCCTGGTTCTGTATACGTGACAGGCCCATTCCTCTTCGACCCTGAATGGAGATAGAGTCAAAAGCCCTGTCGCCACTATTAACCACAAGCCCTCTTCCAGCTCAACTTACTGTACAAAGAGATCAAATGTGTGCATGCATGTGTGTGCGTGGTGGTTGAGTGTGTAATTGGTAGTGCATTTCTGTGGAATGTGAGAGTGTGAGCGTGTGTTGAAACACTCCAGCCTCAGACGATAGGATGCCAGCAAATGCAAATGAAAATAAACAAATTATTGACACAAGGTGATACTTGACTGCTTCTCACCATAAGCTGATTTACCTCACCGCTCTGGGTGACCAAACTCTGGTTTGTGTCAGTTGTGAGGAAGGCCATTTCATTTTTTTTACTCACAACCTCAATATCTCGTTCTTTCACAGTCACTGTCTCCAGTCCTCACACCCTAATGCAGGGTTGTTGGAACGTGGTTGCTAAGATACAGAGTGGATCTGGGTAACGTTTTTTTTCTTGTCCAGCCACAAAATCTCAGAGGATTATTTGGGATTACCCAGCAGCAGAAAACCCTACATCGTATGCCAGTCAAGCCTACCCCCAGTGGTCAGTTTATTATGTTCAGCCATCTAGTACCGAATCTGACTTCTCTTTGCCTCCAAAACATTATTTTAGGCAGATGATTCTACAACTGTTAGAGAAGTTGTTGACCTATTGGATTCATACATTAGCTGAAGATGGGACGACAGTAGGTTCATACGGGAAACATTTGACTTCATCCCTAATCTGTTCTATTGGGGTTTTGTCTGGGACCGCTCAAGTAAAGTGAACTGACTGTCATGACAGTGGAACCATTCTGAGACAATTCTTCAGTTGAATAGCTCTGTGTTGATTGTTTCATTGGATTGAACTGCAGCGTTTTATCAAAGTGAAGAGTTGTGTTAACAACAACATTCGGAAAATCGTCTATCAAACCTAAACTGTCCAAAATAATTTCTAGCTATTAGGTAAGCAGGGACTCTAGGTCACAAGATATGGAATGCCGTTTTAGATGTCAAAATGAACTCATCAAATAACACTATTAGTTGTGTCAGCTAATAAACAGATTATACTGTAAAATAATCCTGAAAACAACAACCAGCAACGGGAGTCTATTTCAATTTTCATAGCAATAATTTTTATGACTATATTCTATATACCACTAGATTTACATCTGTTGAATTCCAACAGTTAAGCATGAAAATAACTTCAAAAATGTATAACCAATTATAACATACTATATAACAAACATACTTTTTTCAACCATCTAACAATGTAAAAGCAGTTCAGTAGCTGCTATTACATTGCTATTTCAAAATTAGATACTTTTGAAGATTCAAAACATTATCAACAACAACAATGTTCTTACAAAATATAATTGAGGTGGTAAGTTATCTAACTGAAACAAATGATGTTTATTGATTTTAGTTGTTTTTGTTCAGGAGAACAATGTTCGCATCCTTCATTGTTTGCATCCATTTGCTAACATTTTAGTTGTTTTTAGCTAGCTTGAGGAAGGGGTTGGAAGCTTTATCCCTTCTTTCTAGCCCTGACAGATGTATGGTGTAGCACTGCCTTTCGTGCATGTGCACCAATGAATCACTGTGGCATTACAAATTATAGTGTAAACACTATGTAAACAAATAATGAACATATGAAAGTTAAAAGTGACATGAAGTCATATTCAAGTGCTGATTTGTCAAGAGATGTAATTTCATGTGTAAAGTAATGCTATTTCACTCTTCTACAGTATTAATTGACACTTAAAGACATCAACAAGATAATTAATCACAGGAAATCCTACAACTTTCCCCTGAATTTTCCTTTTCACAAACACCATCAGGAGCAAAATATTTGGGCTACGAAATAGTTTTTTCAGTGTGATGCATACAAGCTTCAGAGGAACCAATTAAATGTTAGAATATCCAGTGACATTTCCATGCCTAGAGTGGTCTGGCAGTATAGGACCCTACTTTTGGTCCACATTCATGACAGTAGCATGAGTTTCAAATCAAGAAATGTTCATCAAATCTATTTTGTCAATCTTTCACCACATTCCTGTTCCAACCACAAAACAAAAGAAAAATTAAATAGGAACAGAAGATCCTTATGGATCCTGATCTATTTTGATCTATTTTCACATCTAGAAGAAAAATAATGCATTCAATAAGGCGTAACAGTAAAGACATTCTATATTCTAATTATTAATACGCGCACTTCCTAAATTAAATTCCTTTGTGATCCATCACATGATTTTTGTGAAACAATTCCACGTTAACGTCAAACAAATCAAACATAAACATCAAAGACTCTAGATATAAAATGCAAAATAGACCTATGAATCTGTTCAATAGCCCTGGTATTTAAAAGTATATTGCTAGCATGTCACTTCTAACAGGCATAACTCCCTCTGTGTTGTTGCTTGAGTTAATGCACTGTTAATGCACAGTGAAATGAGGCCACAAAACGTGTTTCATTGCAGAATGAAAAGTTCCTGTAATACAACATGAATTAAACAAAATAATTTGTAAAAACTGATTTGATGATTATTACCATGGTAGTTTCTATAACATCAAATAAAATGAAAGAACTTAACAGACCATGAGCTGTCTTGCACTAAATCTAATGAGCATAGTGCGGATTCCTGACTTTCGCCGGACTGCGTAAGCGGAGCTGGCCAAGAAGAGCAAATGTCTCTTACTGATTGACTGACTGACTAAGTGTACTTTGTTAAGTAGCGTAGTGGTTAGCGAAGCAGACCTGCGAACTATAGGCCCTGAGTTTGTATCTCCTTGTAGGTGAAGCCAAGTATGCATTATGAATTGTTCTGTATAGACAAAACCTTTGCTGGCAGTTTACGGTTATATTACGATTATTTCTGGTGGACGATTATTTCTGGCTCCCTACAATATACAGTAGTTATGTTAGCCTATAGTGTCTACGCAATACATTCCGTAGACACTATGGTGGGGGAAAACGTAATAAGAAACATTACTCAGTTTAATTAACACAATTCTCAAAGGAGTCTAGCGATTGTGGAAATTGTTAATACCGTGGCGTAGTGGTTAAGGACTCTGTCTCTCATGTGGAAGACCTAAGTTTGAATCGTTTGCGGGATACCTAATTTATTTCTAATTTCTAGTAGATACCATGATTCCATGATCTTTTCACTTGATGAAAAAGTTGGTTATTGTCACCTTTATTGATGGATATTGTATTAATGTCAATCACGAAAGAAAGAAAAAAGTACTTTGTTATGCCATGAAAGAAAAAAATACGTTCTTATGCCATGAAAAGAAATAGCTTTGGCAGACTCACTAGCAATTGCTCAATTCTTATGACTATTCCAGTAAGTTAGTAGATACCGGTAAAGCCTATTACTGGCTAATATGCAGTTAAAACGTCAGAGGTTAACGTTAGTTACCGGAAATGTAACTCCGGTTATATGAGTGGAGCGGAGCCCCCTAGAGGGGCTTTAGCTCCTAGTGGTTTACCCTGGCCGCGTCCACGGCCGTAATGAAAACTCATTATGCAAGATGCAACAGCCAATCAGGGCACTCCTGCCCCTATATAGGACCCGTGAGCCCAGAGAACGCCCTTCCGAGTTTATTCAGCATAACTTGTGGGACAGCAGGGCAACAGGTTTAAGGGACTCCGCTCCACTCATTTAACCGGAGTTACATTCCTGGTAACTAACGTTATATGTCGTGTAGCTCCGCCCCCTAGAGGGGCTTTAGCTCCTAGTGGTTCACGGCGGAGCGAGCGACCCAAAGATGTACTCCCTGCCGGGACACCAGTAAGGCTCACAGAGTCCAGTAGAACCCTTCCCCTAAAACCCCAAGACGAAACCTCCCCGATAACTGACAAGGTCAGAAAGGGATGATCGAATGCATTAATGATGGAATCCCCCTTCAGAGCAGGCCCATGAACACATAGGCCACCCACAGGGAGAAAGGATGTTGAGCTCAAGCGAAAGGGAAACGTATCCGTTCCACATAAGCACAACAAAAAACCCTCATGCAGCACACAACATGAGATGAGGGGCATGGGTATACAAAAAAAATATATATGAGGAATGTCGCAAGAAAGAGGGAACCCACACCAAGTATATTGGCAGGCAATGACAATACCCCTGAACCATTCAGGCTACAGGATTCTGTACTGTTAGGGAAAGGATAGAATCAAGGCAAAGCACAGGATTCCCTAGCAAAATTCAGAGATCTCAGGCAGCAGCACAGAGAACTGAATGAACAAGGGATGACGGAGACACGTCCAGTAAAAAGAAACGCATGAACGACGAAGGCGACGACCACGATGTCGCAGCGCAAATGTCATCCACCCTGACCCCGTGGAAAAGGTCAAAGGAGGCAGCAATACCCCGCATGGAGTGTGCACGGAGACCCTCTGGAACAACAGAACCAGACGCCCCGTAGGCCAAAGGAATGCAGTCACAAAGCCAGTGGGAGAGACGCTGCTTAGAAGCGGACGACCCAACCAGGAATTCAAAAAGCAAATAAACAGCTGGGGAGTCAGTCTGATAGACCTGCTGCGCTCTACGTAAAGGGTGAGAGCGCGTACTGGGCACAGACAGTTGAGCCTCTCGGGAAGAAGGCCTGTAAATCGATAGTCCTCAACCGAAAAGAGCTGGTGATAACCTTGGGAACAAAGGACGGATTAGGTCTAAGTGTAGCGCAACCTAAGTCCTCTCTGATAGCCAGGGAGCCTGGGTGCTTAGCAGAGCACAAAGCAATGAGCAAGGCAGTCTTAAGGGAGAGCAACTTTAGAGAACACTGCTGGAAGGGCTCGAATGGGGGTTCACAAAGAGCACCTAGCACCTTAGCAAGGTCCCACTGTGGAGCGCCTTGCCTGGCCACCGGGCGCAGATGGCGCATACCCAAAAGGAAACGGCGGAGGAGAGGGTGGCTGAAAACCGTGTTTCCAGCAAAGCATGGAGAGATGGCCGATGCGTATGCATGGATGGTCGAAGGAGACCTATCCATATCAAAGAGATGACAGAAATGCATGCACCACAACACAAACATATTCCAGCGAGAGGAATACAATTTGGACTTAGACGTTGCCCTAGCTCCCTGTATGGTGCAGACGACGGCAGCGGAGAAACCTCTATTCAGAAGCCTGTCCCGCTCAGGAGCCAGACCATGAGAGTTTCTGACAGCGATGGAGGGTGTAGAATCGAGCCCTCTGTGCATCCTGTCTGAGCGGAACCGACCACAGGTGGTCCGCCAGCAACTGGATCATCTCTGGATACCAAATAGCCGCAGGATGATCGGGTGCCACCAGGATGACCCGAAGCCCTTCCGCCTTGATCCGAGCCAGCAGACGCGCTATGCAGCGCTGCAGGGAAAACGCGTAAAAGATCCCAAACCTCTGCCAGGTGAGGGAGACGATGTCTGGATGGAGACGCCACTTGTCGTGATGGAGACGGCCCGGAATGAGTCGCAGTCAGGGAGCAGAGGTGGGCATGCGCTCATAGCCAAAGACGTGTCGCAGATCAGTGGAGAGCAGGAGACCTGATCCCCCCTTGGCTGCGACCGTGATCCCCCCTTGTACACGACCGTGGCCCAGTTGTCCAAGCGAACCAGGACATTGCGGCCCTTGACTAGGTCAGAGAAGTGCGTCAGCACCAATAAGACCATGTCCAGTTCCAGCAGGTTGATGTGGCGAGGGCCGGGAGGCCACACGCCCCCAACTGCCTGATCCCAGCACACACCGCCCCATCTGTGGAGAGAGGCGTCTGTGAAAACCTGAACGTCCACAAATGGGTCCCTCCAATAGCCCAGGTCCCCTTGTAGGTGAGCCTCGGCACGCTCTTCTTCCAATTCACAGCGAGACCTAATCGCGTGAGAAGTGACATCACTCGGACAGTGTGTATCCTGGCCAATTCCAGGGACGATGCTAAAATCAGGAGGTTGTCTAGAAAATCCTGATGCCTTCCCTGCGTAAGGGCTCCAGCGTTGCTTCCAGACCTTTGGAGAGGGTGCGTGGAGCCAGAGCGTAGCGGAATGGAATCCTGGTATTCCATTCCTGTGTCTGCGAACGATCGGGACATGGAAGTAAGCATCCTTGAGGTCTATGCTCGAGCAGAAATCTCCCGGCAGGAAGGCTTCTAGCAGGCAACTGGTGGTGAGCATATGGAATGGTCGTTTGGCTAAGTGCGCATTCAGATAGCGCAAATCCAAGATCTGACAGTAGAGCGAACGCTCTGTCGGGTGATGACATCACCGTCTCCACTATCCTGGAGAAGGGGGACGTTTCCTGGTGATTGATCCCGTCACAGCGAGCGGGTTGAGGAGCCACCACGGTTTCGTCTGTAACACAAAGTGAACTCTCAGGACGCTCTGTAGCCATCGAACGGCGGGAGAGAAAGGAGCCCGACATTTGCATAAGCGACCGTTTCACTGAAGGCAAGTGAATGTAAACACGGTCGTGCCGGGCAGAACTCAGAGAGTGAACAAGCTCAGGACTCAGGCAGCGGAATGAGAGACGGCTGCAGGGGAGAGAATGAGGGAAAAGCCGCTCATTCGTGCCACTGCTCATATCCAACGGGCCCGGCATAGAGACAGAGTCACCTGAGTCTCTCATAGCCACCGATGGAGGAAAACTAGGGCATGCAAAATGGTACAAGTGACTTAACAGGCCCAGACAACGTCTGAGTCTGCACAAAAGCACAACTTACACTTAGCATGTTTATTGAAAGGAAAAGATAGTCAGGCCGAATCTGTGACGCCGTCAGACTCATCCCTTACTCTGTTGATGGAGGAAGAGTCGGGGACGTGAGGGCAACGTTGCCACTCGTAGCCCGCATCACACCTAGTCAGGACGGTCTGGGTTTCTTAGACAGCCATGGAGTATCCAGTTTGGGAGGGGGTTGTCTGCATCGCACGGGAGTAAGAGCAGGAGGAGGAGGCGCCGAGGCACCAGAAGAGGTGGCAGCAGAGACTTGGTGGCGATGGTGTCGCTTAGCACAGGAACCCGGGCGATGAGCAGAGGATTGTGAGGCCGAATAGAGCAGCGGAAGAGAGGTTGTCATCCAGTTCTCCCCGGAGAGAGGGAGAACCGCGAGACCTGCCACCTCAACCCACGTGGGAAGGGAGCGGGCCTAAGTCAGGGGAGTCGAGTCCTGTGTAGAAGCGTCCTCCTCGGACATCTCGTCGTCGTCGCTGTTAGAATCCAACACGGCGGAGATGTCCACCTCATGTTGGAAGAAGTTTACCGTCTCTACATGTGTAGGGAGGGACAAAGCAGCACAGGAGGAGCAAGCCGCGGAGTTGGTGAGACCCTCTCGAGCGTGAGCCGGTCCCAGGCAGGAAACACACGTAAAAGTGAGGGTCCTGATCTTGCAATGGCAAGCGGCTGAGAACAACAACCTCATATTGAGACATCGAACTGAAGAATGTCGACGGCAAAAATTCTCAGGCTGAAGCAAAAACAGAGTAATCAGTAGAAACTCAGCAAGCGTTTGCTGAATAAAATGGGAGGGCTTTCTCTGGGCTCACAGGTCCTATATAGGGGCAGGAGTGCCCTGATTGGCTGTCGCATGTTGCATAATGAGTTTTCAGTACGGACACGGAGGCGGCCAGGGTAAACCACTAGGAGCTAAAGCCCCTCTAGGGGGCGGAGCTCCACGACATATAACTCCGTGGTGTAGTGGTTAACAACACTGCCTATCACCTGGGAGACCCGGTTTCAAACCTCGAGAGGGTAACACTTTTCATTGCAGGCCGGATAAACTAGGCTTAACTGCTTTCTTGTTTAATTAATTACTGTGAGGTTCTCACGCCATTCCGTTTCCAACTCCTCCCCGTCACACTCCTCACCTACCACCGTTACACTCCCACTCCCCGATACGCATGAACGCATCCAGCAATCCAGATCCCAATCACCAGAATACTAAACACCTGTGTCCAGTTTCCTTCCCTATTTAACCTGTGCTCTGCCTCCACTCCAGTGTGAGGTATTGTTCGTAGTGGACCTGCCAAGCCTTTGTATAGCTTGCGGTATCTCCCAGCCTGTTGTTCTCTTCCTTCCCGTTCCCGTCCTATCTCCTTTTCCAGAAACCTGCGTCCTGACCTGTCTACCTGCCCCTTGGATTCTCCTCCTGCCTAACCCTGCCTGTATTGTTGCCCTCGCGGACTGATCACCCGGAATTCCGACCTACCTGCCTGCCCCTGGATTCTCTTATCGTCTATCCCTGCCTGTACTGTTGCCTTCGCGGACTGATCACCCAGTATCCTGACCTGCCTGCCTGCTTCTGGTTTTCTCCTCTCTGTTGATCCCTGCCTCTACCCTTGCCTTCGAGGACTGATCTCCTGGTTACTGAAACTACTTGCCTGTCTTTACTGTTTTTGCTCCTGCCTACTCCATTGTACAACAATAAATCGACAGTTGCACTTCTGCAATTGGAACCACACCACTCCGGTTTCAGTGTTCATTACAATTACAGTGCTGCAGGAACTATTGTTTAAAGCAGAGGTCTCAAACCGGTTCCACAGAGGGCCGAGTGTCTGCAGGTTTTCGCTCTCACCTTGTACTTAATTGACTAATTAGGTCACTAATTGGTTAGTTTCTACCCCCACCTGGTTGTTTAGGTCTGAACTGGGAACCAATTTAAAGGAAAACCCAAAAACCTGCAGACACATGGCCCTCCGTGGAACCCGTTTGAGACCTCTGGTTTAAAGTAAAAGGATGTTTTCTTTTTAGTTATTATTAATTATAAACCATTTTTATATATTCTTATATATAACTCTTTTGAAGAGTTTGAAATTGGCATAGAGCAGACATAGAAATCTGTAATTTTTTAATTATATCCTGGTTTTAAAGAATTCCTGATCTACAACAGCCAAAATGTCCACGTAGTCTCCAGATTCCAGCAACTGATTAAGGAACTGCTGCTGAATGTGTAACTCAACACCTGCTGCTTCAAAAATGTTTATTAGTGGTTATTGATGACTAAAAACTGGAAGATATTATTGTGCACCAGAAGAAGACTAACAAGTACAATAAGAACAAAAAGAAAGTAAGATGCATAATAAGTGCAATTCAAATACTTCAGCAGACACAGTGATACTGAAAAGGAAGAAGAAAGGGAAGATATGATTGGAGCCTTCAGAGACAGGGTCTCCAACAGGCCAGCCCATTTATAACTAGCTTGCCAAAATAAATCTGAAATGCCTGACTAAAAAATCTGAATGTATTGACTGACTGAGTAAAACTTTCTCTTGTACACTGAAGACTATGGTCTGAAGGGAGTGAAGATTTGTCCTCGGCTTTATGACCCTACCCAGTCAGGATACCTCCTGTTTTCAAGATAATCTTCTGGCAGTTCAGGTGGCAGGTGGTCAGTACATGTCAACTCCTCCAACCTATTCTAAAGATGATCTACTGTCAGGCAGGAGGCAGGTGGTCAGTACATGTCAACTCCTCCAACCTATTCTAAAGATGATCTACTGTCAGGCAGGAGGCAAGTGGTCAGTACATGTCAACTCCTCCAACCTATTCTAAAGATGATCTACTGGCAGGCAGGAGGCAAGTGGTCAGTACATGTCAACTCCTCCAACTTGAAAAATTTCCTTCCCAGTGCTGTGGCTCTCAGCAATAGACTATCTGTCTCTGCCGACCACTGTAAACCAAAACATCTAGATATAATATCCTGGCACTGTAAATGTATGTGTAATACATTTTCCTCTTACATCTCATTATTGTATATGCTTTCAATCTGTTTGTATATTCTGTCCATATATTTATATTTTATGTCTACCACAAGCAGCGTCAGTACAAAGTCAAATAGGGAAATAGCAGGTGAAGGGGATTCTGATTCAATTCATGACCCCAAAATTCAGCAACAGTGTGGAACCGTGTGATGTCTGATTTGTGGCATGACAGTGAGGGGAGACTGTCCATGACTAGATATGGGTCCAAGACAACGACACTGTTAGGATTTCTGTGAGAGAGAAAGTAGAGGAGAACAAGTGAGAGAATGGAAGGAAAAAGGAAAGAGGGTGCCAAAGAGTCTGTTCAAGGAGGATGTTATGCATTATCAATAGCTGACGACTGCATAAATGAGATGCTCCTTAATTACCGTATATTAATGTTGTATAAGTGGCTAGTGGAATTACACAAAACCCTCAGCTAGAAAAAAGTATGTCTCCACTTTTTAGATTTATGAATCAGTGCTTTCGTTCTACCACATGGAGCCATAATAATATTATCTAAAGGAGATTTTCATCTATCCAAGGTGATCCAGCGTTGTATCCCAACGCACACACAACAAAAAACTGTGTGTGTGTGTAAGAGAGAGAGAGATATGGGGGAATTTGCATGTAAAATGTGTATGTAGTGGCAGACACAGTTAATTTGACGGACCTGTGTGTATGTTCCTGCACTTACACTTCTTCACGTGTTAGTGCCTGTGTGTGTGTGGGTGTGTGAGTGTGTGTCCGTCCAGACTTTTCCTCTCTCACAGGCAACAGAAAGACATCTGTTTCATTTCATTATGCTTTATGTCCTGTTAAGCACTCTCACTATGCAAAGGGCAGGACACCCACTACATTACAGGGGCATCTGTGCTGCTCTGACCTAGCCCACTTTGGCCTCATTCCAAAGGCCTTGGTGTCCACCCGCTCAGCCAGGCTTGTTAGCAGGGCTGCATGTAAGGAAAATATTTTAGTTCCCTTAAAGGAGCAGTACAGTCAATCATGCCACGTGTCTTTTTGTTCCCTTAAAGGAGCAGTAAAGTCAGTCATGCCCTGTGTTGCTATATATTAAGGTTCAAATGATAATGCTTTGATTTTGGTCAGAGCTATTCTGAAAAATAAATGTGCATTTCAAGTGGCATGGAACATTTACCCAGATCATAACATCAGAATCTGTTTAGATTAGAATTGGTTGTTTTCAATTTAACAACACAATAATAAGGTTCAGTTTGTGTGATGGGGCAACCTCCGCAAAAAATATAACTGAAATAAAAACACTATAGAACATTGACTCAAACACAAAGAACCATTAATACAATGTAAAGTAACAAAAATATATAGTTTTTAAAACAAGTCAGTATTTGATGTGCCCTGTCTTAGAACAATAAACTGAAGCAATTTGGTAGATAACTATTTATTAAGTAGTTCAGTGGTATATTCTTCCCTTGACTTTGGATGCTTTTTTGTTTGTTTTCCTGCCTAAGTGATCCCACACAGCTTCAAATATGTTGATGTCGGAGCTCTAACGTGAGCAACCTAATATTGTGAGAGTTATTCCATCTCTAGACCTTCGCTAAATTTATGTTCAAACAATGTGTTTGGGGTTATTATTGCGGAAAGATAATATTTTTGCCAGTAAGTCATTTCCTGGAGGTACAACATAAAAAAATCTAAATCTGTGTTTGTCAGTATTCTTACATTCATATACTATAAATTTTGATAGAGCCACGAATGAGCTTTGGTCTTTCACATATTGTAATCTTTTCTGCTTTTTCCTTTTCTGTAAGAATGGTTTCTTAGCTGCGACACACCTTACATGGCCATTTCTCTTAGGTACCAGATGACTCTGCCAAGTGCTCAGCAATCAGCAGTGGATTTTCCCTCTGTTCCTCAAGGAAGGGACATTTAAGTACCATTAATCAAATGCAGACAGATCTTTGGGTCTTCCACTCTTTAGGACAGCTTAAACCAAGTATGGCCTTGATGATCTAAAACTAGGATTTTTTGTCTGTCAAACTGCTAGATTATCCATCCCACAAACCCAGCCATTCTATTGGTAGAATTCTGCCATCAGCACACCTAGTTCAGCAAATCAACATCACAATAAGTTGAATCAGGTGTGCTGGTGGTAGAATCGAACAAAAACATGGAATGGCTGGGGTGCCAAAAGGAGAGGATTCTAGACATCTCATAATCTGTCTATTAGCTTAAGACAGCAACATGTTCTTGTTACTTTTGTTTTCATGTTTATTGATATTTACTATAATGCTATATTGTTATAATGCTATATATTTTAATAGCAAATAAACACTAACTGCCCAGATAAATAGCTTTAAACATTTTTTTACGGATGGCCTTTGACTTTTAGGTGGAGTAAAACAGTGGCAATTGTCCAGTTATTCCCAAAGCCAAATCTCTTATAAAGCATGCATGCTAAAGGACAAGCGCCATTATTTTCTTATATATGATACCTTTCACCTACCTGAAATCAATACATGTTTACCAACCATCAAAAACATGCAGTTGCTGCTTTATAAATCAAGCGCTGCTAGTTCAGCCAGGGAACCTGAATGGGCATTGGCTCAGTGATGTGTCAGCTGACTTGTGGATCGCTCCTACCACAGTCTCAAGATTTCCTTATCTAATATGGCGGTCAGTTCACGGCAGTCAGGATGGTGAGTCTGCTGCTGGTCATCTTAGCATGCGGTTGCTAAACCAACCCACCACCCCAGCCTTCACCCATTTGGATGTATTTCCTTCTGCGGGCCGTTTGTTACTGGCAGAGGCATCGCTAGGATCACAATACATTCAGGGCTTAGCCCACCCTCCCACCCGCCCTGACCAGAAGGTACTGCATTTTGAATGTACATACGGAAAACCTCGACGTACACGCTAGTAGCCTACATGTCTACAGTGTCATAATGCGAGATCAGATTTATAGATGAATAGATCAGGGGAACATTTTCTATTATTATAATTTTTTGGTCAATTTGAGATTGACTTTGAGGGCTATTCATAAAAGACGCCAAGACATTGGGAGTGCGTCGTTTCTCTAATAAATGGTTGACGTCTCCTGTCTGAACCCGAATGATGGAGCTAAATGTGTAAACATAATAACTGAACTTTATCATATCAGTTATGTTAATAACTGAACCTTATCATTTTTACTGCAGTCTTTAAACTGTGATAATATTACCAAACAGTTACAACATTTACTAACAACGTTTAACAATGTATCCCTTGATAATCTGATTCATTTTTCAAAGGTTGTAGAAGATCTGGGCTGTTCTTGCATGACACTGGATATCAAACAATAAATAATGAAGAAATCCTTGTCTGACAGGACCTATTGAACTATTTCACAGTATTTATAACGTGAACTCTTCGAAAGGCTCCAACGTGGCTGGATTGTGGTCGCCTCTCACAGTTTATGGCTCCTGTTCATTCAAACGCTTTAAAATGAAAACAATGTCAGATGTTCAGATACAACACCGTGGCGATACGTGTGAGTTACAGGTTTAGAAAACGAAGCATGCGCCACATTTCACTAGGAACACTTCATCTGAAATACCAGACATTTTTCAATCTTGAGAAGTAGGATAGTTTGATTTACAATGCAGGCAAGAGCAGCACCGAAAGTTCTCATCCTACGTGGAGCGGAAAAAATAGAGAAGGAGCAGCCTGCAACACAGAGACATTAATCACACACTAAGCATTCAACAGCTGTCCACACAAACCTCTCCTCTCCTGCTTCCCAGATATGACCTGCCTTGTTTTACAAACAGCGGTTATCTAGGTTCCTCGTGTAGGCATTCATCAGTGCAGATAACTCAGTGGCCACGCACTCGGTACCTCGTTCACTCTGTAACTCGTTCACTTATTCACTGGAGAGCCGACGACTCTCTCTTTGCCTCTCTGCATACCCCCACACACACACATATGATGCACGTGCTGTTCCTCTCTGTATCCCAAAGCTTAATGTGTCTTACACTGCACATTTATATCCATACAGTATAAAAGACCATTCTGACCTCTGGGTGAACAGAACAATATTGCTTCAAGCTTAACTGAGAAATACCCATAGAAAAGCTCACAAAAACATAAACACACACATACAGACACACACATACACACTGATAAACACACTAAATAGTGACTCACTGGTCAGGTGAGGGGGGGGTCGAAGATGGAGTGTATCGCTGTCAAGTTAAGAGGATCATCCCATCTCCTACATTAGAACACAATTAACACTGCCCAATTAGGCTGCCCCATTGCCAGAAACGATGCGTTTCCCTGACCCCTTTAAGGGGAAAATAACTTTTTAACTATGCCCTGGAGTTTTCACTAGTCCATCCATGCGGTCTGAATTAAAGACAAACCTTTACATGTCCCCATTCCTACAGTCTTTAGCCTCGGAGAATGATATACTGCAGTGTTATTGGACCATAAATGTCACTGAGAAGAAGTTGTTTTAGACATGCATGGTTACAACATCGACTCATCTAATAGCCTGATGACTTTTTGATTGAAACAAATTGTTTGATTTACTGTGTTTCTTTTGGATTGTTTCATTCATATTTGTGCTGTAGGATATGCTACACTGGATTGAAATATAGTAGTGTATAAAAATGATTCATTTACAAGGCTTGGGGGTTACTGTAAATGCAATCCAGAAGTGACGGCATTGTTTCTGTGTCGAACTCTGTCGTTCTGTTTGATCTTCTATATGTGTCTGTGTGCTTAGTATTTTTAGGCTTCTGCAGTCTGTATTCTGAACCAATTTTGTTCATTCCGTAACAGATTCACTCATTTTGGCTGCATAGTAGCCTGTGGCCTAATGGTCAACAACATAAGGAATTTGAATCCACAAATATTAATTAAGGGATTCAAACATGTTAGGCATATGGAAATCCATAAAACAATAATTGCTGGAAAAGAATGTCTAAAATGTGAAAAATATTTAAAACACTTTAAATAAAATAACAAAACTTTCCAACAATCTTATTGTGAGATGCAAGTGTAGCAAGTGTGCAAAAGGAGAGGCAAAAATGAAAATAAAAATAAAAACAAGGAATAAAATACTTGTCTTTTTTAATCAAATACTAACAACAAAACTGCACCACACAATCCAACTCAAATGACACAATAACCCATGAGGTGCAGGTGAAAACAAGGAACTTAAATAGGCATCATAATTAATAATGATTTGTAGGTGTGTCAGAGGTGTGCACTACTGCCATCATCTCCTGCCAGCAGTTAGTATGCCGGTGAGGTGACGTGCCGGAGAGGGAGAGAGCACGCAGCGCCACGCTGAGCAACCGTTACACTTATGAATTACACAGAAGACATTGAAACGTATTGAAGAATACTGAATACCAATATTCCTTTTTGTCATATACAGTGGATAAAAAGTCTCCACACCCCTGTTAAAATGAAAAATAAAAACATTACAATTACCTGGTTGCATAAGTGTGCGCACCCTCTTATAACTGGGGATGTGGCTGTGTTCAGAATTAACCAATCAAATTCAAACTCATGTTAAATAGAAGTCATTACACACCTGCTATCATTTAAAGAGACTCTGATTAATTACAAATAAAGTTCAGCTTTTCTCAGGGACGCTTCCAAGAGGCCTACAGCAACATTAAAGAAACTTACTGGCTGTGTGCTATATGTGACAACAATCTCCCGTATTCTTCATATAAATGGGCTATGGGGTGGATGGCAAAACAATAGCCTTTTCTTACAAAGAAATACATCCAAGCCCGGCTGAAGTTCGCAAAAACAAACACCAAGTCTCCCAAAAGCATATGGGAAAATGTGTTATGGTCTGATGAAACCAAGGTTGAACTTTTTGGCCATAATTCCAAAAGGTATGTTTGGCGCAAAAAACAACACTGCACATCACCCAAAGAACACAATACCCACAGTGAAGCATGGTGGTGGCAGCATCATGCTTTGGGGCTGTAGTCATGGTGGTGGGAATTAGGAACAGTTCCAAATACCAGGCAATTTTAGCACAAAACCTTCAGGTGTCCGTTAGAAAGATGAAGAGGAAGTTCACCTATCAGCATGACAACGACCCAAAGCACACATCCAAATCCACAAAAGCATGGCTTCACCAGAAGAAGATTAACATTTTGTCCTCACAATCTGACAGATTTGGAGCGCTTTTGCAAAGAAGAGTGTGCAAATATTGCCACGTCAAGATGTGCCATGCTAATAGACTCCTATCCAAAAAGACTAAGTGCTGTAATAAAATCAAAAGGTGCTTCAATAAAGTATTAGTGTAAGGGTGTGCACACTTATGCAAACAGGTTATTGTGAGTTTTAATTTTTTTCCCCTCAAAGATTTCAGTTTGTTTTTCAATTGAATTGTTCACGTTATAGGTCACATTAAAGGAAGAAAACGTTCTGACATGATTTATCTTTGTCTTTATCTTTACATCTCAAGAACCTGGCATTTTAACAGGGGTGTGTAGATTTCTTATACCCACTGTATATTTATTGTGATGATATAACATTTACATTTTAATACATTTTAAATAAATATGTAGATACACTTCCCTATTCACATTTGTGATGGGAACATGTCATGCTGACAGAACATAGCAATAGGTATAACGAATGGGGACGGTGACCTGACCTTTCTATGACAGACAAATCATAGAACATCTTTTGTGGAACCCAGCGGGTTTGGTACAAGCCATTCTGATTAGAATAAAGCATCTTGTTATTTAAAAAAATGTGCATCCTTACTGGGAACAGCTCAACATGTTAGTAGGGAACAAAATATATTAAGTGTGAGGGAGTATGAAAACATTCAATATTCTTATTGCCAAAGCATTGACAACAATTACAGCAGACGGTTGGACATGCTTTGGCACACTTCACACTCCATGTGACAGGGTTGATGATGACAAGAACTGATGTTATTCACCTATGTGTAGCTAAATATATTTTAAACAGGCTATCTCCGGAATAAAAATATGATTGCATACTGATAAGGGTCCGGTCAAGTTAGTCCACATGCACATCCCTCATGTCAAGCCCCCAACCCTCACCCCATTTGTCTGTCACTACATGCCAATGTAAATTTAAACGTTATGTAAATGACTATGTAAAATAAGGCACAGTTCTCTCTCATTTCTCTCTTGTTTACTCTCTCTCTCGCAGTCTAAAAAGGCTCTTTGTTAGGAGAACCTGTGGAACCTGTCCTCGCCAATAGCAGCATTCTGATACATGGAGTGGGAGACAGACTGGTCTGCCCAGTCCAGAGCAGTGAGTTTCCCCCGCAGCCTGAGGCCTGCCACACACACACACACGAATCCAGCAGAGAAGACCGAGGCCAGGGCATCCATCTCCTGATTCACAGGCCACTGTAATGCTGTACTGCCGTCTGCTCACTGTAAAACTTAGCGAGCCAGACAGCAACCACCACTCTGCTCTGGTTACTGAAGTCACTGACTCCAGCCAGGGAACAACCACAAAGGTCAGTATTGTCAACACGGGAAAGTCTGCTGAGTGTTTCCTAGGCTCCCCAGCAATCAGCACATAGGCTACCGGGACGCAGGGCAAACACAGAGCATGACACACTCTGGGCCAGAGAGGCCAGGGCAGGACCACGGACACAGTTCATTAGCTGCATAGGAAATGGTAGATGGGATAGAAAATGGCACAGCCGGACAAACCATTAGGGTGTTAGGGGCACAGCCCCACTTGTTGTAAAAAATATATAAATACTACTAGATTTTTATATTTTGGATTAAATATTGATAAATGTGTGGTAAAAGCATTTACATTTTACGGTAAGATTGTGAAAAGACAATTATCTACTACTCAGTCTCACGGAAGCTCTGGTCCTTGGGCAGAACATCCAGTTGGAGATCAGTTTACCTATGGGAGGGCTGCATTAATGAACTGGGTTGAAATTAACGACCGTGGCTATCTATGTATGGCTAGGATGGCTATGTGTCTGCACACTTTAAGATTACTTTACCAAGTTGTTCTATTTGCAAAGCTGTTAGTTTAGACTATCATAGTGAACAGCTAGACTGGGCTGGATTTTGTTGAAAGAAATTGTCTATACAGTTCATCTTTTGAGCAGGCTGTTTGGGACATGAAACCAAAATTTACAGAGAAACCAAACTGTTTGTGAATTTTGGATAGTACAATCAATGAAAGACCACGTAAAGCGCAAGCTGGGTGGTTTTCCCGCCATAATGTACATGTTAGAAACATATTTTAATGAGTTACGGGTGGGTGTTGTTCTGCAGCCATAATGCAAGAACTGTTGCTACTCAGATTCTCTTTATGAAACGTGTTACAGTTTTTTATAGCCTCATTTGGTGGTTGGTGGAAGTAGTTCAGCTATGGCCGTTCCAGCTAGAAATGACACATCAGTGCGCACAGTCAATAGACTTGGAAAGTGAGGTTCTGGAAGCAAAATATGTATGGTTTTGAGCCATAGAGATAATGAACATTAAGGATTCCTGTATTACTGTGAAAATTATACGCTCTGTACATTGTCAAGACGGAGAAACAATTTGTATGTCCATGTAGTGGCATTCGGTTGTAAATGTTTCAACCTCTGTATTGAGAAATTCGTGTTTTACCTTCAGTTAAATTTTTCTAAGAGGCCAAAAACTACACTAACCACAAGCTTTAGCGGCAATGCCGTAGCTATTAATTATCTTCAGAGCTAACCAAAATGGTAGCCAATTCAGGTAATTTCATTTAATTTGAGGATGGCCAGCAACAAGCAGCCATTAGCTAACGTTAGATATGTAGCTACATTGTCACAGCAAGTACTGAAGTATAACGTTATTGTACATTCAGCTACAGTAGGTACCTAGCTAGTTTGTGCGCCATTTTCTGTAAAATTTTAGTTTTTGTGACTGTCTTTATAATGGATAATGAAACCCCATCTAGCGCAAAACTACACCAAATAGGCTTAATCGTAAGGTTTGTGCCTTAAAAAATCTGTGTTGCTATCATTTTTTTGATATTAAATAATATTTCATAAATCAAAATATGCTCAATCATTTGTGCTCCTTTTTTGCCGATAAAGGTTTGTTTTGGTGACTGGTTTCTTACCGATAGTGACAGAGCTATAGTGTAAAGAGAGTAAAGCCATTGTGCTATCCAGTGGGAATGTTGCTATGTACCTAAAACTGTATCAGTAAAATCAAAACGTTCAGCGGCACAAACGAAGCATAAATGATTGAGCGTATTTTGAGGAGCAGGTTGTGGGGCTGGTGACACCTAAAATTAACTGTCTAATATATAAAACGCTGCATCAGCACAAAGGAAACGTTTAAAGCACAAACGAAGCACACCTATTTTGACTACATTTTGGAGCATGTTGGGCTGAGTGACGTAATCCCCAATAGTTAAATGTCTTATATATTATACCGAAGCAGCACAAACGAAAATTTTAACGGCACAAACAAACAAGACTATTTCAGAAGATGTTGGGGGGCTGAGTGACTTCAGAATGACCTATAAAATACGATTTAATATCTACAAAATGATAGCAGCACAAACGATTGAGCCTATTTTGCCGAAGTTCTACGTTGGGTGGGGGGCGAACTTCACGCAGGTCCTCAGGTGAACTTTGAAAAACAATGAATGCGAATCCTGTGTATGTAGCCAATGACAAGCATTCCGGATTTAGCACCACCCAACAGGGGAACATCTAAATATCAGGTGTTTTTTCTGACTTTCGTGCAGGAAAGAGGAAACAAAAAATTAACTTAAAAATGAAGAAACGAAAAAAGGATTCGTTTGCTCATTATTTCGTTGTCCAAAGTAAACGAACGATACCTGGACTCCAGCTATTTACCTTATCAGTCTGATCCATTGGTGCTTCGTTGTTGGGAAACCGGTAAAACAATTTGCAATTACTCACTTCATAGCGATGATTACAACCTGCAACAAAACACTGAACCATGACTGTGTATTGTGTATATAACTGTATACCTAGTTACCAGGGCTTGTTTGTAAATCGGGAGGACCCGGAAATCATTGGGGCGCGCAAGAGACATGGACCCGGTTGGCAAATCGATGCGAATAAAGCACATTGGTATGCTAGCTAGTAGCTTCTCGATGTCCGAGTTTGTGTGCCAGATCTATGTGCATTCTATGAGGAGATAGACCAGGTGACTTGTATTTAGTTGATGATTGGACACTACAGAACACAATGTTTGATGGGATGAATAGTTAATTTCCCCACTCACTCTCCAAAAGGGACACATTCTTGTACCCTTTACATTTTTCCCAATATATCAACATTTTCCAATAGTAATTTCCGAGGTTTTAAGGTCACTTGATAGCCGTGTGGACAGATTGATCATTGCCAACGTCCCTGCAGTCCTTTTTTGAAACATTTATGGTAAAGATGAATGGGTCATGTGACCAATGTAACCCCTATGGAGAAATATGGGCAGTTCCACAAGTCTGTTGTTGGTAATGCGTTTTCAATCCGTAATCCTTTGTTGGGTGGCACGCTGTCTGAGGAACGGCATAGTTGGACTTCTGTTGGTGGACCATCTGCAAGCCGGGCCATTTTTTGATTGTTGTCAGATTTGTAATCCTAGTTTGCTAGGATTACCAGCTGGCACATTTTTTGCATTCGCTGTCAGCTTGAAACTATTTAATTGCTAGCAACTATTCATTGCTGGCCACCACTGCTATAGCTTTAAGTGCATGGCAATGCTTCAGGTCACCACATATGATGTGTGGCAGTAGAAGCCTTGGGACTGTAAGACCTGAGAAACCTCTGTCTTCTCTCCCTCCGCCCCTCCGTTTAGTTCTGCTCCTGGGCTGTTTATCTTCACCGGGAACATTCAGAACCCTGAGACAATCCAGCTCTGTTGCCCTTGTGACAGTTGGATGATTAACAGACGTGTGTGTGAGAGCGTGAGTGTGTGTGGAACATCACTGAGGGAGACGGCAGCATCCTGTCTTGTAGACCAATGTCTGGAGACCGAGGATCTGTGGCTGGTTTAAGGGAACCAGTGGCACTTAGGGAGCAGAGAAGAGTTTTTGACTCGACAGGTAAGACTTCTCATCCAAAAGGTAAGATGACTGGTGTGTAATTAACCGAGATATAAGGCAGGTATGCTTGTTCATAGAAATATATGCAACCTCTTTGTGTTATTTCCACCCCAATGAATTTACAATTAGTCAATGAACTGTAGACTGTATCACCAAAACATTAAAGCTAACAAATAAGGTTGTTTTTAAAACCTCATACAAATCATTTGGGTGTTCTTTGAGATATTTGGGCTAAAATGTTTGTTTAAATTAATGTTCTAGTTAACTTTTTAAGTCAAGACATTTATTTTCAGTCATTCCTACATCCATTTTTCTTACAGCTCCTATGTGGCCATCAAACCTGTAAACCTGGAATTACAAATATACTTTGTTTTGCTTCTAATGTGTTTTATTGAAAACAAATATACAGACAATTATACAAAAATCAAGTGTAAATAAGACTTCAGGCATATAAAAGCGTGATTTAGGCCAATACAACCATTTTCTGATGAAAGGTAAATGATTCACTGTTTAAAAAGTAAATAGTGGGTAGAGCACAATTTAGCTGGCAATCTAATAATAAGGCCAGTTAAAACTTGTTACCATTTTTCACGTGAATTTCATGATCTTACAATAATGGTGGTCTGCTTTTGATTTGATTTTGATATTAGCGGTATGCAATTTTTTCATGGTCCAACTCCATTTATTAGCGTTTTGAATAAATAACCATTTGGAAGCCAAATTGACCATTGTTTAAGATGAATCAAGCCACATGAGTTGACTCCCCGAAAATGGTTCGGAATGCCCAACACTAAATCTTACCACAGCTCGTTGCCGTATAACTGTACGTTGAATCAACCTCAGTATTGGCTTGAAGAGTGATATGTAATTCTTATTGGAATCCAGCCCGCAACCTGTATTGTACCTGCCAAAGATTGATTAATGAGACTACCAAACCACAAAAATTGGTACAGCCAACTCGGTAACGTGCAAAAAGTCTAACTACTAACAGATTGGATTTGTTTTGAAAAATGTATAGGAATGTTTTTTGTACCAGAATGTTGGTGTAGCGTGTAATCAACCAATTAATCTACATTCAAAAATATAGGTATTGAAACAAGCAATACAAATTAAATCAATAAGCAAGCTGGGAAATATGCCAACATACATGGAATTTAATCAACAAAATCGTATGAGCCCGAGTTGCATCATTGGGAGACCAAGGATAGATTCTAGCTCTAAGATTAGCCC
The DNA here is from genome assembly GCF_011004845.1 of Esox lucius. NCBI lineage: Eukaryota > Metazoa > Chordata > Actinopteri > Esociformes > Esocidae > Esox > Esox lucius. The sequence goes on along the minus strand of NC_047574.1, from coordinate 24,920,446 downwards.
TGGATCCCACAGAGGCTGGAGAATTTGATCATTTACCATCCATGGTTGGGGCTTAGTAATCGAATCAGTTTGCCTCGACTTGGCAGCAGAATATAATTCGGAACAACATTGGATGTGCTTCAGAAGAAACATCTTGACATCAACTGTCCCGAGTCCACTTGAAGATGCTGTGTATGAAGCAGGTTATAAATTTGACAACTTTGACAAAAGTTGACTGAACAAACACAAAGTAGTTCAACTTCCTGTCTTTCTAAACTTCACTGAACCGCTAATTAAGCTATAGGTGACATTTTCTTCCTTTTTTTACAGTGAGGTGTGCCACTATTTTGAAAGTATCTGAGATGGCTTGGCCAAGCGTTGGAGAAAGTGCAGACAGTTTTACAGGTCTATTGTTGTTCTGAAGATTATCAGGCAGCTTGCCAGTCTGCCCTCTAGTGGTAAATTGGACACTGACTGTCTATGTGGTATTCCTCACCATCTGTTCTCCCTACACATAAGAGGAGAAATGTTAATGAGTAAAACACATCGCTTTGACACAGTTTGACAGAAAGAGGTCGATGGAATAACGATTATCATTATTTTGAGAACGGGTATTCTCCATGAGTCATTTGTGAAAAACACACCTCACCATGTGCTCATCTACTCAGATCTAAAATCAGTACCTAATATCGACATACGTAGGGAACCCAAAACCATCCACGTGTGGATGGAACAGACCGCTCTCGCCCGTTTGGTCAATCATGCATAACCCTGGCCGTCGCTCCCTATCCTCTGGATAACCCGCCCTGTTCCAAACATAATGACTGACTGACTGCTCCAAGATCCCAGCTGGGAACAAGCACGGAGCAATCAAACTCACGGGCCGAAGACCAGCCGGCACCGCGGAGGAGGACAGAGCACCATACAGAGTCCACTCCATTAGACTTAATATCAGGGAGTAACGAGAGCCTGTCCAAATACTGACCCCTGACCTCCCCACCCTCCAATAAACAGTCGCTAATTACGACCCGGGATCACTCAGCGTCATTAGAAATATCTCTATTGGTGATGACAGAGGAGGGAGAGCGGACAGATGCAGACAGAAAGATGGCGGGAGAGAGATGGAATGGGTGAGAGAGATTGAGAGAGAATGAGAGAAACGGGAACACCGATATTAAGAGATTGAGAGAGGGAATGAGTCCAGAAAGAAAGATGGCAGCGGCCTGACAAAGCTTGACAGCATGAGGTGTAGCAGAGAGCAGTCTGGGTAAGGGCATTGTTGCAGATCAGTGTAGGCCTCGCTTCAATGCAAAACATCTGTCCAAGATATCCCTGTGCAACGTGCCGTGAAAGAGATGAGGGGGAGAGACGCCCTGCACTGCAATCATCATGTCAACCACCCTAATCTACAGTGAACGTGTGAAGAAATAACCATTTGCTTTTGGATCCAATCGATATTCCATCTGAGTTTACTTAGAGCTTAATTTCACTTATCTAAACTGCGGTGGGGGTGGGGGCAATTGCGTGTCATGCTGGGTAGGGCAACGTGGGGCCGATGTTTGATATTTCTACCTCCGGGCAGGTAGACAAGCAAGATCACAAGCTCACCCCAAACTATGTGGGGGCAGGGGGTATGTTTATTGCTGGGCATGAGGTAGTGTGTCCTGCCACGTTCTGAGGATCACGCTAATGTTACACTCTCGACTCGAATCCTCCGGTACACATTGCTGACACCACGACCACTCCAAACGTCAATGTTTTATAGTCTCATGCAAATATTGTGCTCTCAGATGATCACTTTTAAATTACATTGACTGTGATCAATTTGAGACTGAGAAGACGCACCACTCCTACCTGCCAGAGTGGTCTGATTATTTGTCTGTCTGAGGATGTTTGCCTGCTCCCTTAGTTTATTGACAACAGAAACTCACAGCGACTGTTGAGATATGTTCAACTTTATACTGATTTCCAGCGAGCGGGCAGTGACGGAGTTCGACTACCAATGGGAGGGCAGATGTTCTCTGCATCTTGAAGCCCCTTCTCTTTTCTACTCGCTAGCTAAAAACTCACACTCTAGCTAAAATAAATTGACAAGGGAGAAACTTGTAATTGCAGTGTCTGGTTTCCCCCTTTATTTAGGATGCTTCTCTGGCTTCATGCAGAGATAAAATAAAAATTAAAAAAGATGCATGGAAGGTTTCAGAGATCGCTGGGATCACGTGTGAATGATACATGCATAATGTAAAACGAAGTAAATTTCTATTTTAACCCTGACAAATGATTGTCTTGGCATCGTCATACATTTTTAGCAGTGGAGTCACGCAAATACTAAATACGTATTAATATTTGCTGAGTTGACTTACTGGTTGACTGGTTGTCATTGGCATAGTTTAGGAAGACGCCCTCCCCGAATGGGCAGTGTGACGCTAGTTTCGGCTCAGCGACAGCTCGCCAGAGATTGAGCGATTTGCAAGTTGAGCGTGCGGACAGTGTGCACGTAGGGTCTGGCTGACTAAGTAAATTGTCAAACCTCAAGTGATGTTTACTACAGTCATACGGAACCCTGGCTGCGGTCTGGAACCCCCCTTCCCCCTTTTAAATTTGCTGTAATTAACCATCAAGATTAAGATCTTGTTTGTCTGGTTCTTTCCCTCTGTCTCGCTCAATTCAATTACATTCTATACAAAAGGCTTTACTGGCCTTGTGTTTAACCACACATATTGCTTAAAGCGAAGATATAGATACAGAACGATGAAAAGGAATATGTCCCCTCTCTGATAATCTATATTTTTGCATACCTTTCTCAACAAATGTTTTCATTCACCTGAGTGAGCAAATAACACAGATTGTGTACTTAGATTTTTTTATTAACAGTTATGCAGCACCCAGTGTGAAGAAGTGATTGGTCCCCTTAATGACTGACTGTGTCATCTTTAGTTACCGGGAGTTCAACCAAATGGTTTTTGTATTTTTTTATCACATCACTGGGAATTGTGGCCCACTCTTCAAAGCAGAAAAGCATTAACTCCGCATCACGTGGGATTGGTACTGTGATGTTTTTGGGATGCTTTGCTGTGTTAAGACCTGAAAGGCTTGCCATCATTGATGAACCATTAATTATACACAATATCAGAGAATTCTAAAAGCAAATGTCATACAATGCGTTTGTGAGCTGTGTCTGTGGGTCGAACAGCAAAACAAAAATCCAATGATTAAGTCTTGCTGAGAATTGCTGAAAAACAATACATCCAACGTTTTGGAATGGTCAAGTCAATGGCCAAACCAAAGTGTAATTGTGATGTAGTGGCACAACCTGAAATGAGCAGTTCATGCTCATGTACCCACAAATGATGCTAAGTTAAACCATGTTCTGGATGGAAGCGTGGGTGAATATTCTTCCACAGCAATGTGAGCAACTGATCAACAACTTCTGGAACCGTTTGGTTTCAGTCTGTAATCACAACCAGTTATTGAGTTAAGGGGGCAATCATATTGTTAGGAAAGCATTCAGCATTTTTGGCATAACTTAATTTAAATGAAATAAGCAAACACATGTTGTGTTAATTGTTCTCTCAGTTTTCCTTTTCCCTTTCCCTGTTTTGCAAAAATATGTGAAAATAGAGACAGAAATGTCTCTAAAACTTTCACATGCTACTGTTCATTTAAAATCAATGATCACAGAGATAGTACTGTAATTGGTAAAAAAAATAATACTGAATTAATAATTGCCAATCAAAGTCAACAGAGGATGAAAGGAATGGCAAAACTAATTAGATCATAAGAATGACTAAGGTTGCAATGTTATTGTCTTGTATCATCGTTCCATTGACAGACTCCATGGCCAAATGGGTTTTTCTCCAGTGTAGTTAGGTTTTTCAAATTTTCTGTTTAACTTTCAAATTCATGGTTCTGAATTTTTTTAATGAAATGTTGCTGAAATGCTGCATTTGGAGTGAGAACATTTCCCTTAAGTTTGAATATTTCATGTAGGAGAAAATGCTGCTATATCTCCACCTCTGCCTGAGGGCACAGTATGGACAACCTGCCGTCTCTGTGTAGCGAGTTTGAATGTGATGACCGGTTTGTGTTAGCATGGCTGACATGGCAGCTCAGGGAGAGCTGTGACTCACTGGTCTGGAAGCAACCTATTATAACCACAATATTTGCTCAGAAAGTGTGTGAATGTTTTGATTGGTTTTCTTATTTACTATCTATTTGTATGTGCAACTCCAAAAGCTTCCCCATCACTTTGCTACGCTAGAGATTTTGTGAGTAAACTTTACAGTTTTTTTGGGTGGTCGGTGGTTTAGTAATACATCGATTATGATAAGTTCAATTTGAAATGGGGAAACTGTTGGGGAAACTGTTTTTATTATCAACTACTCTTGCCAACAACATCAATACATCCTTGCCAGACTCTGAAGTCAGGAGGACTTCAAGTTAGGTGTCAGCCAGGTTAGGTTTATATGTTTAAATATATTTGGACACATGGATATTTGAGCTATATTCCAACCACATTGATTTATACAGATTACCCAATTGTAACCTAATTCATACCACTGTCCAAACATACCACTGTCAAAAAGATGAACAAAACATGAATCTTCCAACAGTACAAAGATCCAAATAACACAAGCAAAGCTACAACAGAATGGTGGAAAAGTAGAAATGGAGGGTTGTGGAAAGATGGAGTCAAAGACCAGATCGCATGTCTTTCGAAATGCTGTTGGGGGACTTGAAGCAGTCTCTGCATTCAGGAAAGCCTTCCCAAGTGACAGAATTGAAGCAGTACTGTAAAGAGCAGTGGGCAAAAATTCCACCCATTCAAGATAAGAGACTGATGGACAGTTACAAGAAACAGCTACATTAAGTTATTTCAGCCAATGGCAGTGACACCAGCTATTGAAGATCGGAGTGTACTAATTCCGCTCTATGATATTGCACTTTTTATGAATACATTATTGCCGAGTATCATTCAGTTTCATTTGTTAAATTCTGTTACCTTTATTTTTCATTGGTGTTGAAGTAAAGAATACATATCAATATTGTTCAAATGTGTAAACCTTCTATGGGAGAACTGTACTTAGTTACTCACATGACTGGAATATTTTATTCATAGTGCTGATATAATCTGTTTAGAGTCAAATAGCACTGAAGTTTCTGTCTTTTTTGGATATAACTAATAAGAAGAGGGCATAATTCTTTTTTGCATGCATTGTTACAAGTTTGTCTCTGTACTCTGAGAATGCTCTTACATCATTTCTCATGTAGGGTTTCAATTGGCTGTTTGTTCAATTTGTCAAGTTCTTGCTTTGTAAGAGGACCCTACACATCATCTTTATCATGTCCTTTTTTGCAAATTGTTCCATTATACGGTAGATGTTTTCATAGATCTTTTAATGGCATATAAAGCCCTCACTCACCTCTTTCTCCCCTTCCTCTCTTGGCTTCTCTCTTCCTCACTCTTTCTCTGTCTCCTGTCTCTGTCCTCTTCCTCACTCTTTCTGTCTCCTGTCTCTGTCCTCTTCCTCACTCTTTCTCTGTCTCCTGTCTCTGTCCTCTTCCTCACTCTGTCTCTGTCTCCTGTCACTGTCCTCTTTCTCCCACTATCTCCTCTCTCTCTGTTTCTCTCTCCCTGGATCCTCACAGATCCATTGATTTATTAAACCTTGGTGAGATTCAACAAGCATAGGGGAGAGCAGCTCAGCTTTCTCAGTGTGGGAGCTGCTTCAGATGGTCTGTCTTAGCCCAAGCCTAAACCTCCCCTCAACTTTCCTCATTCCCAAGTCCCACCACAGAAGGGAAAAGGATTTGCTTATAGGCCATATGCTGTGTACATTTGGGGCAGCAGGCAGATACTGAAGCAGAGTGGGCTGTTTGATCCTAATGGAGCCCATCTGCTTGACAAACACTGCTGGAGCACTCCTAATGTAACAGAAAATGAGCAGCACTGCCAAGGCTGTGTTTGTGTGTGCGTGTGTGTCTGTGTAAAAATGATGAGTATTTATGACAAACCACCTCCTCCCTTTAATGCTGGGCCAGCAGTTTCCCAAAATGTCTTAAGCGGTAACTTTTTAAATTGATCCCTCTGGAAATGATATAAAAGTAAGCAGAGGTTTGTCTTTCAATCCATGTAATTCATTCTCAGTGGGAGAGATAGATGAATTGAGCGATGGCAGCCTACTGATCAATGAAGAGATCAAGTGGAAAGGACCGTTGGGAGTATTCTGGTTGGATGTAGAAAAGCATAAGCAGATACTGAGGTTCCACACAGGAACCTTAGTATCCACACAGGAAATGAAATGTGTCTGCTGATCTATGCTCCAAACACAGCTCTATGCTAACCACTAATGCATGAGGTGTAGGAGTAGTGTGTTATTTTTCCCTGGCCTTTCATATCCCTTAACTCCAGACACTCCACCTATGACCTAGAGCATTGGTTACTGTCATATTGCCCCCCTGCGTTCTGTGATGTCATCGCTTGGGGGTTTCTCACTAGTTTCACTTTTTGGCTGTTTTGATGTGAGCCAGACTCCTGACAGATCGACCCGCCCTAAGGCTCACCAGAACAGCCCGGCCTGTGACCGTGATGAATGGAGCAAATCCCGACCAGCGCATGTGTTTAGACCAGAGCAGGGTCCCACTCTCTGGAGGTTGGAGCCAGGCACAAAGACAAGCCCCTCTGAACTGAACCTTGGCCCGGATGGAGAGAGCGTGACACACCGGCTTGCTGGTCCACCATGGCATTTATTTGATCAACGTCGCGATCGGGATGGTCACTAAAGCCCTGAGCGCCTGGACTCTGCATGTTCCCTATTGATATGAGCAAATATAGTCTGCCGTGGGTCACCAGCACAGCTATATCTGCTTGCCGATTCCAAGAAGTACAAACAAAGCAGAGCAACATTTGGTCTGGGAAATTTCTCAGGACTTACACCATTCAAAAAGAATTTGCCTGGTGTTGGCTAGAAGGTTTCCAGAACATATTTTTCTGTGTGGGTCATTGCGTTGGCATACCTGGAAACCTAATGAGAATGTCTGTGATGGTTGTTATAGATGCTGTGCAGAAACATGCTTGTGAATGTTAGCAGAACATTCCATGGGTTTTCAAATAATTACAAAAATAGGTATCAGGAGCAGTCTATGAATTTTGGATGTCTTAACTTTAAACTAAAACTTAATGGGAATCTTTGTATTTTCTGGGAATGTTCCATGGTCGCTGGCAGGGTTTATTCATGAGACAAACACACTTATTTTGGATTTCAAAAACATTTTACTTTTGCCAGTCCACCGTTGGAACTGTGTGATTCTATTGAGGTCCATGTATTCTTCTGTGTACAGGCTATAAAGTGGTTACCAGTCTACAAGGCCTCTCATTCCCACATGAAAGTTGCTATTAAAATTCCTGAAGTAGCAGTTTCTTAATTCTGGCCTGAAATCTTCTCTCTGGTTGAAGCCTGGGAGCCTTCACTGGACGAATGACATCACACCACAGTCCAAACTATACACAATAATTACTGCCATGCTGTACTAATACACTGCACGCACATTTACTCAGCTATTTAAATGAGGACACCAAAGTTTAAGAAAACATATTTTTACTAATCCTAACCTTAACCCTAACCTCAACCTTACCCTTATCCTAACCTCAATAACCTAACTTTTATGCCAAAACTTAACCTAGCCCTAATGCCTATCCCTATAACTTACCGGTAATGCCTAACCGTAAACGTAATTCCAACCTTACCCCCAATTGTAAAATTTGCCCTAAACCTAACCAAACAAAATGTATTTTTCAAAATTGGGACTGAACAAAAAGTGCCCATTAATCTAATGTTGGGGACTTTTCCTTCCCCATAATATAGTTAGGTTAGAAAAACACTCATTGAAATGCATCCATACATATACACACATATAACACAGTAATGCATGCAGGCCCACACATAAACACGTATGTTGCTCATGGGAAGGTGTAAAACTCCTCATCCTGAAGTAATCCCGCAGTGACGAGACCCTGACAGGCATCTCCAGCAGTCTGCTATTTATAGTACAGTAGGGTAGTATCAAGACATCTTCATAGAATAGTTTTGAGCAAAATCTTGTATAATGGAGAGCTCATAGTGGATGAGTTCTAAGACAGGCAGATGTTTGCTGTTTTGCATGTTGCTATTTCACAATCCTCTCAGGGCTCCCGACAAAGCCGCGGAGAACACCCACATGATTGGCTCAGTTAACCCTGCCACTTTTCAAACCAACACGACAATATCCCAAAGACAGACCTAATAGTGTAATCCTGCCACCAAAATGTGTTTATAACGCCGGTTGGGGTTTATTTCATGCTCTTAAAATATGGCCTTCCTGTCTAGCTGCAGTCTGGGAGCTCAGGAAAAAAAACTGAGGCGGTTTTACTATACTGAATTCCAAACTAAGGACAAAGTTTAAGAGTTGAAGGAAAGTATGGAGTGGTTTTGGTAAGGTTTGTTATTATGTTTCCTTTTGTATACGGCAGCATAATTTGTGAACAGGTTGGGGCAAGAACGATCATTCATCGTCCTCATGCAATTGGTCTATAATCTTTTGTTGTTTCAGAAAACAGTGAGAAATCGCCATAAATCTATTTCGACATTACCAGGCACCCTTGGCTACTGTGGCCAGGAACATGTACATTATCACTGAAAGGATGTCAGTGTTTCCTAAAGCGAAGACGAGACCAAGAAGAGAAGACTCGTTTAGGATCAGTTTGAGGTGTGCTTTGCACCTCTCTCTAATAAATCATGTCGTCTCCAGTGTAACGTTTTTAGAGCAGGCATTTAAAGTGTCATTCCCTGACTGCCCCTCTCTCTCTCCCCATATGTTATATTCCTTTACTGGCTCTCACACAACCAGAGGGGGATATACAGCAGCTTGCCAATGGAAGTGCATTCATTGTGAGATCCTCTCTTAAGACGAAATTCAACCTACCGTTTGCGTGTTGCGTGTTTTTACTGCCTTTGGTGAGGGCCCTGTCAGATCAAACTTTTAACCACGGCAACAAAAGAACCTTGGATTTAAGAGAGAGCAGATGTCTACAGTTTCCTAATAGGTCTCGCTTAAAAAGTGCAGATGGTTCTATAGCAATGGTTCTTCTGATGATGGATCCCGGAGCCGTGAGAAAAACCAAACTGAAATCCATTGGTCTACCAGGAGGAAATATTTCGTAAGCGTGTGCACACAGATATGTATTCATCAAGTCTTCCGTCTTTGCTCACATCAGACGGGATCGCCCACGGCAGTGGAGAGATATCGGAATTTTGTCTGGTTTCAGTGTCACCCCCCCCCCCCCCAGTGTCACCCCCCCCAGTGTCACCCCCCCAGTGTCACCCCCCCAGGTCGTGCCGCTCTGTGGGGTGGGGGGGTTCCAGTAGCATGTCCAGCAGCCGCTGTTAGATCTTCCTGTCTGCATCGTTTTTCTCCTTCCATCCGCGTGTCAGTTCTTTGGCCTGTTTCACTCATTTATTTATGTCAACTGGGTGGCCTTCTGTCTATCCCTGTTCATCTCACAAAAACAATCCTCCCATCTCCAAGGAGCCTGTTGTAGTTTCCTATTTACCACCCCATTCTCCTCTCCTTTCTTCTCTTCGCTTCTATGTCCTCATCTTTCTTCTCATCTCCTCTATTCTTTTATACTCTCTCCTCATCTTCGCAACCGTTTTTATATACTAATCTAAGAGGGTTAGTAGAATTTATTGAGAATTGAAATGATTGTTCCAGTTTACGCAGTTTTTCAATTATTTATCTTACTCTCGTAGTGATTCTGAAAGTAGTTTACAGTTTAATCAAAGTTTAAATTGTTGGAAATCCCCACACTGGCTGGATTACAATGGTGAGTTATTGTTTTTAACAATCGGTAACCCACTGAAACTGGTTCAATGAACAATGTACACAAAGACCCTAACCCATGAGCACTTTTCACCTTTTCTCAAACAAATGTATTTTTCATTCAACCTTTTTTGAAAACCCTACACACACTTCTTTGTAAAGCACAAATAAAGTCTTTGTAAAACACAATTGTTAACATTTTGTCATGTAGAAAACTCTGCTCGTTTAGCATAGCAAACTCTCATCATTGCAATTTCACTGTTACATCACCCATCCAGATTTCTTACTGTTTACTTATCCAAATACTGAGCTGACCACTTTGTTTTCTGTACTATGGAACAAATTATGGTTGTTGTAACGAGGAGAGACTCAGGGAACGGACACAGAAGGCCCAGGAGGGCATTTTATTAACAAAAACAGAAAGGTGAGGGAGAAAGGAAAAGTCAAAGACGCACAGACTCCGTGTTTGGGGAGGCAAGATCCTCCTCGGGGCAGCCTCCCGGGGGGTCTGGGAGGAATGGGTGCTGGTGACTGTAGCTCTGGTGGCTGATCTGGCACCCTTCATCTCTTGGCCTCCTTCTTATGCCTCTGTCTTTTTCACCTTTCATCTCCTTTTTGCAGCCTTCCAGCCTACTCTGGTCCCACATTTCTCTTGCTACTTTTGGCCTCCGCCCCGAGCTGCTCACTTGGAGGCCTAAAACACCACCGCGACGAAGTACCTAAGAGGAGTGTCGGGGCAGGTCTGGCTCGTGTTGAAGGCCCCAGAAGATCACGGAAGCTACCACCTGTTTCTGTTGGGTTTGTTGGTGCTACACTGATTTGTGGTGTGTGGGCGCTTTTGCAACACATTATTGGTAGTTACATACCTTTTTATAATAAAGTTTTCAGTTCTTCTCACCAGTGTGCAACAGGGTATTCCATGTGGTCGTTGGATGACGCTTTTGTGTGACTTTGAGGGCGAAGTATCATCATCATTTACATGCCAGGTGATATGGTTTTGAGAAGAATGTTGTGTTAGAGATCTGAGGATTGGTCAATATGGTGTGAGTGTCAACAATTGTACATATTCATCATGTCTACTCATCACTTTGCAATGCAGCATGTGACTTATAGTCCTGATGTAGTATTAGAGAAGAAAATGGACCCTTAAAGTAAGGTACTGTGGTAGACTATGAAATGCAAACCAACATATAAGTATCCAAAACTCAATGAAGGTTTATCACCAGCAAAACCAGAAGTTCAATCTTTAGGATTACCAATTAAGCCTGCTGTTCTTGACAGATTTCTTGGCAGAGTTATTTCTTTGAACTATGAAGCTCCATAGCTCACCATAGCTCGACAACAAAATAACAAGGAACAACTTTCAAAACTGCATGGCATCCAGGTTTTGTATGACTGGAAGTCTTTTGTCCAAGTCTGTCAGGGTCTGGAGTCCAATAATGTGAACAGCAGGGTCTGGCCTGAGGTCCAGCTGAGACTCAACACCCAAACACTGGGCCCCGACTTGCTTCCTGCTTAGTGGAAGCTCTACAATCCAGGGAAAGATTATTGTATTGTTGCAAATCCAAATGTCTTTGGTTTCAATACAGATTTGTGTGTGTGTGTGTGTGTGTGTTAGTGTATGTGTTGATGTGTGTGTGTTCGCATCTCACACACATGGGACCAGACCTGTAAAACCACTGCCAAATTCTGTCTCCCCGGCTTTTGATTTGTGACTGTATTTTGCTTTCTTACATACATTTGCTAAATTAGCTGAGAGAATTGGGTCAAAACCCATGATATGGTGCTACACATTATCTTCACACCCACACACACACACTTTGGGGAAGCATTTAACACTGTCTGTTTACTGGACATGTTCCCAGCCCCCTGCACCCGGCCCCTGGTGGGTTGGTGCTATGGTCCAGTTGTTCTGCCTATCTCCATTACCGAACCTTAACAACTGCACAGACGTTGTCTCTATTTAGCCTCTGAGGACTTGCTCTATCTTCCTCTGTTTATCTGTCTGTATACCTCTGCTAACCGAGCTACTTTCTATCAGCTGTTAGATTAACTTGTGGAGAATCATTTGTTTGAGTGTGACAAAGCAAACTATTACTCCTCACCTTTTTATACCTCCCAAATGTAGGAGAGTGAGTGTCCAGTCACTTTCAAAAAGAAAAGGTTTGACATTCTACCATACATTTCAATCCACCTCCAGGAATATTTCTTTGTTTGGAAAAACACTTTAGAATAAATTCAAGTAAATATTAAAAAATAACACATATTTATTGTGTTTTCCAATAGGTATTTCATATTTTGTGAAATGTCTAGAAATGTAAAACAAAAAAACTGGGCACGTTGTAAAACTGAACAGTACTTAAAAGTCACTTCCAAATCCAACAAAGCGCTTGCTCAGCATCTGGCAGAGTCATCTGGCACCAAATTACAGTCTTTGACCATGAGAAATCATATAAGAATTGGCCTTGTCGGACATGTTGCAGCCATGGGGAAATTCAGTAGATTTCCTTCGGTCTCTCAAGGTAGTGATCTTTATGAACTGTTCACATAGACAGCTTTTTGGGTCTTCATCTGCATTTACTATCTTCAACTTCATGATATTTCTTATAGCCATTAACAAAGATATCAGTTACTTTTTGTACAACACAATTATTCTTACTTTTTATTGTACCTATGTATTTATTCAACTTGTATATAGTGTTGTTCAAACCCAAGAAACAGTTACTGGCCAGATATAAAGCAAAAAAATAACTTCTCAGATGTCCTTAAACTTTTGAATTGCAATGTAGACTTTCACCAAATCATGTTTTGTAATTCTGGGGGTGAATTGTCATGTTTCACTGAATGTCATTTTATTTTTAATGGATAATGGACACTCATTCTCCTTAATTTTACTGGTTTTTTTCAAGGCTTTTATTGACAGTCAGAATCAGAGGGAAACCAATGAGAATGTGACAAAAATGACAAAGAGAAGAGCTGGGAAATATATATTTATTCCCATCATCATTTATCTTCTAAGTGTTGGGTCTATTAAACACCAGAGAACATCTGTTATCCTATATTTAGGTCACTACAGATGGGGAGATGACATCCCATTAAACTAATCCCCCAGATCACCAAATCAGGCAGTAGTGTATGGGCATACTGGTCTATAACACATCCATCTGTATCATCATGACAAAGTGTTTACAGTATTTCATTCAGATGTCCTCAAAGCCATCCCATTAATATAATTTATTCCTCCAAATACCACGATGCAAAGCAGTTAACTCCTCTCTTCCCCTGATATATAATATCTCATTGCCAGTAACCTGATTCACACAGATTTGAGCTAGGAAAGCTCTTTTCACCAAATTAAATGTAGAATGTTTTTTATTCCTATATTGCAATTTAACTTCATGAGTATTTCACATGCTGATATTGGCTTTGGTATTATTGTTTAGACACCATTCTAATCACTGAACCACTGAGGTAAACATTTCCTTAGCTAGCCATTCTGTCTAGAGAGCATTGCATTCCATTTTCATTTTGTAGTATACTTGAGTCTAAATAGTTTTCTTCAATAATGTTCATGTTTCATGCTAAACTATTATATTAGAAAATGCCACAGCATATATTTTGTATTATGTTTGCTTTAATTACTGTATTGCATTAAAATGTGTGGTTTTTGGTGGACTACCTCTTTAAGGGACCCAGGGAAAGTATCCTTCAAACACATGATGAATGATCTTTAAACAGAATCGTAGACTGCAGAGTCGTTTAATTAGTGGATTCATTCTGCGGCATTTCCTCTACAACTATTTATCTTCTGTGAAAGTAGCACGAAGAAGGTACAAACTTTCATCAAATGATCACGAATAACACTGCTTAAATTGCCCCTGCTACATTAAACTGAATAAATATGCATAGGAAGTGACATATGCACGACCCGTAAACCCTCAACACTTCTGGGTACAACCTGTTGATTCTAATGGGCCTAATAGTGGTTTCTGCTCTGCGGGCAGTTTGACTAGAAAAATCGAAAAGGTTCGGTGTTTTCATGTACACAGGCCTTCCTGTTTATGTTGGGGGCACTTTGTCCAGGCAGACCGAGGTGACTCGGTTCTTTGATCACCACGTCCGGGGAGGGGTATGGGGAGGGGGTCCGGAGGGCTGGATGTGGGGCTTTGTGATCGCCCCTGTGGGTCCAGCACCACGCCGCTCTGCAGGACCAGCAGTCCCCTGCACACCCGGGTCGTGTCTGAACACACGTCGGCCCGCATCTCATTTCCTGACGCGGGGGTGTGGGACAATTGCGGAGCGGGTTGAGGGTGTTGTGTCACTGGGAAGGTTTGCATGATGCCACGTTCTCCTGAACACAGTTGGCCGTGGAATGATGTGGCGAACACACACACACACATAGCGTGAATGAGAAACCTGAAGCGTGACACTGGACAGACTTTCCAACTCCATAATCAATTGACTGGGCGTCTTGCCAAGCCGCTCCACACCAGTAGCACCACACAATGTAACTCAACTGTACATTAACAACGTAGATAGAGTTACTGTTGAACCGCGCTGCTGATGGCTCTATATTTAGCTGCTATCAGAGCTGTCCGACAGACTAGCTATCAGTTCCAGGCAGGCTGTGGATTGTCATGCTCTGTGCTGAGAGCTCTGGCTGTATTCTGTTAGGGTCACATCTTTAACTTATAAACAGGCCCCGCTAATTCATTTTCCTCTGTTCACTGAGTTGTCAGCACCACACCGCACTGGACCGCCACCTCCACAACACAGCTGGGAGCGGTTACACAGAAATCAAGACATGTTAGTGGTAGAAATTTACATTTTCCAGATTATTGCGAAAAATTTAAAGTTGCACATTTTGGCATATGGTGTTTGACTGAGGGGCTGAAGCAGGGGACCGGACAGACAGGTGGAGGGCACAGGGGGACTGAGGGGAGATGACAACTTAACCAGGGTGGGGGCAGAGAGAATGATCATGTGTGTTTGGAGGGGCTGACAGAGAAAGAGAGAGAATAATAATACTAATACAAAAAATATTCCTAATCATAAGAACGATGACGATAATAAAAATTATAACAATAAGGAGAATAACTTTGGTTAAAAATAAGAGCTTTCTACTAACTGAAAAGCGCTTTATATTGTGCAGTATGTGGAAAGCTCACCTCATCCAACCTCCATTTTCATCGTCCTTCCAGAAGATGCACAACGACCAAGTGCCAGAACACTCACCCACACCAGCTGTGAGGCGGAGAGGTGATCAGTGAGATATGAACGAGAGGGACGGTTCAATGGCCACGACAGAAAGGGGCCCGGTTTGGGAGTTTAGCCAGGACGCCGGCGAAGGTCAGTGACCACAGAGGATTCTGACACCGTTTTACTTCCCGTTTTGACAGTCGGCAGCTATCCTACACATGGCAATGTCCTCTTTACTGTCCTGGGGTATGGGGGTTCAAAGAGCAGACCAAAGGAAACCCTCTGCTACACCTTCAACACCACATTGCAAAAAAAAAATGGCCAATGGAACAAGACAATTTAACTATTTTTGAGGAGATATTTGCTTGAAATAAGTTAAATAATCTGCCAATAGAACGAGACAAAATGACACGATATTCATATTTTCTAAAAACAAGGGTATATTCTAGCTTGTTGAAAAAAACCTACCTTATTTTAAGGATGGTTGGATTTTTCTTCCTGATTACAAGTTAAATATACTTGATAAGACAGATATTTTTTGCAGTGCCCTTCCCAGCTCCCATCCAGAGACTGAAAACAATCGATCCAGCTTAGCATCCGAGGTCAGCCAACAGTCAGTAACAAGGGTGCTGCTGGTCGCTACTGTAAATGGGGCTGGTATGTTTTGCAGGGCTGAATGTCTGGTTGCTCTGTGCCTAATAGTGTGTTTAGGTCAGGGATGGTAGGGTCGTAGTGCAGGATTTCATAATGGGACCTGTTAAAGTCTATTCGAATGTATTAACAGTATGTGTTAAAAAGTAATTCAATTCCATCAGGATAACAGAAGGAATATGAGTTGACTTTCTGAATGGGTCTGCGTGTTCAATCATCTAGGCAAATGTATTTACTTCACATTGTAAAATGAATAATTACGTCATAAGACATACGGCTTAAATTTGAAGCTAGTATTTGCAAGAACAAAATATAACTTTTAGGACAGTAGACTAGAGAGGCCAAGGAACAAAACCAGACACCAGGGGCAAAGGACAGTCTAAAGGCATATTCCTTCCATGTATAACATCTGACATGTTTATATTTAACATCAAACGTTCACTGGCCAGACCACACCCAAAGTAAAGAAACAAGGATATCCAATCAGAGGGAACAAGCCAGCCCTCTCAGGAAGGAGTTGCACTTATGTCTGACACCCTGCATTACACCAGAGAGACTGAATTCCCTGGACTGACAATTATCCAGCATACAGTAATTGAGAGTTCACCCAAAACAGATGAGGATTTGTGCAGATTTAATCCATTCATTTAGATGACCTCAGAGAACTGGTTTCAGACCAATCATGATGCAGCAGTGTTTTAACTCTCATTTTAATAGTCAGATACCTAAATAATGGAACAGCAGGATGTGAGGGAAGGGGGGGAGTGCTTGTCATCTCATCTAGGGGGAGGGAAGATCTGAGTCTTTTTGAGTTATAACCCATAGAGTTAGAAATGTAATTTTAGGGTCTGAAACTACAACAGGACACAAAGCATTTCAATCCAAAATGCAGCTGAGACAAGAATTTGTACAGCTAACAAACACATTCATAGTCATCATGTTGAAGGACTTATGGTACAGCCCACTCTCGCCATCTAGTGAAAGCACTGATCAACACCACCCTGGGTCTGGGTTCTCTCACATCCAGCGGGGGTAGAGCAGAAAATAAATGTCCTTGCTTTGGTATGTTCCATTACATGAGTTTAATAAATATTTAGTTGAATAATGTATATATCAGAGCAGGGAGCTGTGGAAGGTGTGTGTGTGCATGGATTTCACACGCTCTGTTTGCTCAGATGGTAAGAGGAACAGAGCTCTCCCAGTTCTCTGTGGTTTAACAGTGCCCTGCTATAATGCACAGGGAGGACAGTCTCTCATACAGGGAAGAGTAAAACAAAAGAGACACACAGGCGGACAGACAGGCAGAAGGGCAGACAGACAGACAGAGGGGCAGACAGTCAGGCAGACCGAGAAGCAGACAGAGGGGCAGACAGTCAGGCAGACAGACAAACAGACAGAGAGGCAGACAGTCAGGAAGACAGACAAACAGACAGAGAGGCAGACAGTCAGGCAGACAGGGAAAGGGAGGGAGAATGCTGGGTGTTCCTGGCAAGGCAGAATGTGAGACATAATGGTTGCGTTGCTTGCCAATGCCTTAATGATTCAACATATCCAATGGGCTAGCTAGCTGTGGTCATGATTACAAGAATAACTATGGTAGATCTTCTCAAGTTGCCTTTTCATATACAATATTTTGTAACGCAACAATCAAATCAATGCCCTTTGGATGCTACAAGATTGTGAGTCGGTCAACAACCTAACCAGACAGTAGGTGTGTTGTGTTTGCTGAACAGCATTCCTGCAAACACGCCATTCTATTGCAGCTGGTGGTCTTCGTGTTGAATCACCATACTACCAGTGCTGTCGCTCCTCTGAATGTTTGGCCCAGAGCCCCTCAGATAGTCTGCTGTATTCCAAGATTCAGAGTGAGTGAGGAGTGTTAATTGAGCATTTGACTGTTGACGTAATTCATTGAAAGTGAGAACTTGAGTCACACAGTGATGGGCTCTGTTCATTCACAACACGAGCACAGGGATAAAAGCCCGCAGAAGTGTATACATAAACAGAATGGACCCTGAAGTGTAAAAAGCTGTGAATGGGGCTCCTGGCTCTTTCCTCTCCTTTTCCCCTCCTCTAAGCCGCCTCCATGTAATTCAGCCCCACCTCCATCAACACCTCCTTAATGACTCCATTCTGCCAGCGTGCGTTTATCTGCACTCCATCTCTCGTCTCCCTAATGTAGCGGTCTCAACATGCCTGCAGACAGATGGAGGAGGGAGAGGAGGAGGAGAAGGGAGATCCAGGAAAAGTAGAATAACAGTGCTTCATGGGAGCGGTCGCGCTCTCCTCTTGCGCATGGAACACAGGCATTTTCTTTTGTCACCCTTTCTGACAGGACATTGGAGAAGCAGGGGGACAGAGGAAGACCGGGGAAGAGGTGGGCCTTGGGTAAAGAGGGAGCATGGGGCTGTGCATCCTTGATGAAAGTTTAGGATCTGGAAAGTGTTGGGACAGAGAGACGAGAGCCTCCCAGCTCTGCTAACAGGGGCTCGGCCTCCAGAGGCACAGAGTATGGGAGCCTCAGCTCTAACCCCGATGAGGTCATTGTACCAACAGCCAAACGTAAAACAAACGTGACCAGAGCTAGAGAATAAACACGGAAGTCAATAATTAAAAGAAAAAATATTTAGAATCGACCGTCGTCTAGCCAAATCATTCACTTGGTGACAAAAGAACAATTAATATCGCTGGCGAACATGTATAAGGTGCCAGCACCCCCCACCCCACCCACTCTTCGATGCCTGAGGCCCTCAATATACTCATATACCATAGAGTCATGGTGGCCTGAAAAATGATCACAATCTCTCAGCAAGGGCGACTCTGGGGATATTAAAGCAGTGGGAGAAATATTGCATTATAATACAGTTATGAAAACATGGTTAACAAGGGAGCCATGGTATCAATAAGCCTTTCAGCACAGTCAAACAGCTGCTGCCTTGTCCATGCTGTTCATTAACATCATTATTTATGTTAATATTATGCTAAGTCATTCATCATCTGTCCCCGGGTAACAGTGGATTTACAGTAGCATCAAATTAGCGTTGTAAGCTATACTCCTATAATGGTGTAATGTAGCATACTTATAAGGCTGGGTACGAATGCATAGGGAGGCATAACAATGACATGATTGGGGATTGGATGCTGGTTTTGAAGATCATGCATATGATATGACCAAGATAAAACTGTGCTTTGGTTTAAGCCTAAATGTAAGTTATGACACAAAAACATGAAATAAAATGCAATGCAAAACAGACCAAGATCTGACAGAACACCAGAGAAATTAGATTTCCTTAGATCCAATAGAATACAAGACAAGGCAGAATGACCCCTAGCCCACCTGCACATTAACTATTGCAGCGTAGATACTGGGGAGGATTCACACTAATCACTGTGATTCATTCGGATTTCCCTGAAAACTGTCAGCCATTCCATCTAAGCCACTCTGCGCACAGAATCCTCACTCATGCAAAATCCTGTGAACACATTACACCCATTCTTATTGGTCTTCACTGGCTTCCTGTGCTCTACTGAATTGAATTCAAGGCCCTTCTGCTCACTTACCACGCCCTCCATAATCTTGCACCTACAGTACTTATTTCTCTGACCTCCTGCCTGGCTGTGTCCCATCTCGCTCCCTCCATTCTGCCTCTGCTGACCTCTCTGACCTCCTGCCTGGCTGTGTCCCCTCTCGCTCCCTCCATTCTGCCTCTGCTGACCTCTCTGACCTCCTGCCTGGCTGTGTCCCCTCTCGCTCCCTCCACTCTGCCTCTGCTGACCTCTCTGACCTCCTGCCTGGCTGTGTCCCCTCTCGCTCCCTCCACTCTGCCTATGCTGACCTCTCTGACCTCCTGCCTGGCTGTGTCCCCTCTCGCTCCCTCCACTCTGCCTCTGCTGGTCTTCTTATCACCCTCCCCTTTCTGCTTATTAACTATTGGTGCAAGGGCTTTTACCTGCTCAGCACCTAGGCTATAGGATGTGCTTTCCCCACGCATTCTACATGCAGACACAGTTAGTTCACTTAAAAAATTACTAAAGACACATATTTTCCAGAAAGCTTTTAACCTGTATTTTTTTGGACATTTTGTTACACCCCACTGCACTACAACCGACACCAAGTTGTAGTATTTTTTCCTGTCTCTGTAAATGCTGTCTTTACTATGTAAGATGTGCTAGAGTGTTCAGAAAGGCATTCGCCAAATAAAATGTATTATTATTATTTACAAAGAAGTGTGTGTTGGTAGTACTTGAGGAGCAACAACCAACTACAGCAACTAGAGGGCGCTACTGCGCTAGTTAGAGATCATCATAAAATCACAAGCTATACACTCGAGTTAAAAGTATTGGTACCATTTCACTTTCTTCAAAGAATTATTTTTTTAAAGAAAATATTGAAATTGACTTGAGTATTTAGTCTCCACATTTCTTCCTTTCACTGTTATATTACCGAAACTTTTCTCTTGCAGCCACGTCGAAGGAGGTGGTCTACAGTGGCATGGTCATTAGAGGTCTTGATAACATTCTGTGGTAACCGGTTAACTAAGGTTTATGGAGGTGGACTTGTAGCCTTGAGATTATCCATGCTTGGCTACAATCTTGTGTCTGACCTCCTTAGACAATTCTCTGGTTGTCTTTCCTTTCTGCTGGCTATGGTACATAGCGACATAAAACATGAGAATGAGTACAGTCGAACTGGTAGAGTGAGTGATTTCCATATTGCAGGCACCTGCAAGTCACCACAGATGATCAATTCCAAGGTAAAGATCACCTGGTTAAAATCTAATTATTTCTAACTACCTCTAGAAGGTGCCGATAACATTGTCTGGACAATTGTAGTATTTTTTGTGGAATAGGCTTAGATTGAATAAATTATTCCAAACATTATTTTCTGGATAACAAAGATTTTGGAATTTCAACAGTTTTCTAGATTAAATGGCGCATTATTTAAATACATTGCAGCAGGGTCGACGCTTTCGACCACAACTGTATTGTTCTCGAAAATAAAATCCACTTTATGCCTCAGAACCTCCACCAAGGCTCCACTGTGTCTAGCTGTTGCAGCAGAAAACTTCGACTGAGAACATCTAACACACTGTACAGATTAGCCTACTTCTGAGTGTTTTCATGACTGCGTCTAAAATAAATGACACGGCAGAAATAACTAGGCCAACGGTAGTACAATGGAGTGACTCATGGTAAATGTTAAAACATCAAACACAATCCCTGTCAGTTCCTATTGAGCCAAAGTGAAGAAGCTGGTTGCACAGCCTGTCGGATTGGTTGAAATGACTCATCAAGCGTACGCCTTCTAAGCGGCCCCAAAATCATTACGCTGTTAGAGAAACCACAGGCAGCCCCTAAAGTGTCAATCCTTTCCGAACACTGAATGAGATTGAAAGATGGGCTCTGTCCTTTGTCGTTCTCCTTCCTAACGTCCTTCAGGGAACCATGTGAAAGAAGGACTTTGTGGTGGGGTGTTGGAGCAGGACGGATTGGGGTGGGTTAATGATGTTGAAGGGGTCATGCTGCCAGGAAACGGGGAGGGGCAGCAGAGGGCGGTAGATGGATGTGTTTCCTGCTGTGGGTCAATTACTCCAACAAGATACAATGACCACAGGATTCCACGCCGGCAGTAACACATATACGACATGACTGCTATATTCTAAAGGTGTGGGGCTCTATCTACTTCAGCGGAGTCCCAAAAACTGTTCACGTCTCTACATGGAGTTTTGTGCAATTACTTTTATAGACAACTGTAGTTAGCACTGGCTCTAATCTCTAACTTTGAAAGTGTGTTTTTATTCAGCAGTAAAATTCATTCTGACTCAAAGGAAGGAAGAAGATAAAGACCCTAATTGCCAAAATCCAGAATTATCCCTTTAAGAGGGTGAACGGGACGAGAGACAGCGATTCTGCTGGCTTGTGGTCCTGGAAACAATATTCCCTCTGTCTAGTCCACTAAGTTCCTCACAGTGACATCTCTCTCTCCCTCACACACACACACAAACACACCCACACACACATTAAGAAACAGCGCAATGTTCTTGATACTCTCACATTTGGTTGATTGCCTCTGTCAAAGGGTTAGGGCTTACTCCTGCTGTTCCAGCTGGTTGGTGGGATGGAATGAGACGGGTCCGTGTTGGGCGCCAGACTGAAATGATGCCAGACCCATGAGTTCTGTTTGAAAAGGACAATGACCAATTGACCACAGAACTTTTATTCACTGCCAGGTCCCCTATAGACTAAGACGTACACACACATGCCTACACACACACACACACACACACACACATACACAGGCAGTCACCACAGTTTATTTTCGTGTGCTCTTTCTGAAGAAGTACTGAAACACATTTTATATATTCAAATCATTCTGTTTCCCTTCTCGTAGGATCATGCTTCAAGATCACGTTGCATTACAATTTCAAGCAGATGCTGTCCCCAGTCATGTTTTACTATCGACTCTCAGGGTGCCTGGTTATGAAAAGCCAACTGACATTTACTCATGAGATGTTGAACTGTTGCACCCTTTAATCACCATGGTTACTACTGGACCATCAATCAATCAATCAAATGTATTTATAAAGCCCTTTTTACATTAGCGATGTCACAAAGTGCTTTTACAAAACACCTGTCCTTAAACCCCAAGGAGCAAACAACAGTAGTGTGGAATTTCGGTGTCCAGGATAAACGGCCTAAGAATGCCAAAATTTAGGAAGAAACCTAGAGAGGACCCAGGCTCAGAGGGGCCAGAACTTCATGCCCTCCTAGGTTCAAAACGGGAGGAGACCGTGAAAATTCTGAAAATGCATTCCACAAATCAACAAGGATTTATAGTGGAGAAGGAGAACTTAGTGGAGAAGGAGAACTGACCCTACTCCCCCAGCACAATAATATAGCAGCGTAAGACCTTGGGACTGAGACGGGTGTCCGGCGACACTGTGCTTCTATCTGGGGGAGGCCCCAGACAGGGCCCAACAGGCAGGAAATCAATCCACCCACATTGCCAGGCATCAACCAAAGGGACACCCACCAACCGCAACCACCCTGAATGAGGGCCGAGTATTGCCAGCAGAGTACAGCCCAATTGCACAAGTGCGCAACAGAGAGACAACAACAAGCCAGTGACTCCGGTCCCGAGAAGCACTGGAGGGAGGGCATCCAAGTGGCGATGAGAGCCCACCTGGCAAGACAGCAAGGGTGGACAGTAACAAGCCTTTCTGGTCACCTCCATGCTCCTGGGCCGACCGTGCTCTAGAGATGAGTCTTTAGTAGATACTTGAAAATTTGCACTGAGTTTGCATATCTAACCGTAATTGGCAGATCACTCCACAGTAGTGGAGCTCTATGAGAAAAGGCCCTGCCTCCGGCTGTTTGTTTAGAGATTCCAGGTACAATTAAAAGGCCTGCATATGGCGATCGTAGGTTACATGTAGGTATGTACGGCTGGATCATTTCAGCAAGGTAAGTAGGAGCAAGTCCATGTACTGATGTGTAGGTTAACAGTAAAACCTTAAAATCAGCCCTTGCCCTAACAGACAGCCAGTGTAAAGAGGCTAGTACAGGAGTAATGTGTTCAAATTATTTTGTTCTAGTTAGGATTCTAGCAGCCGTGTGCAGCAATAATTAAAGTTTATTTATTGATTCATCAGGGTAACCGTAAAGTAGAGCATTACAGTAATCTAGTCTAGAAGTAACAAAAGCATGGATTAGTTTTTCTGCATCAGTTTTTTGTAATGTTTCGAAGATGAAAATAAGCAACTCTTGAGACATATTTTATATGTTCATCAAAGGAGAGGTCAGGGTCAAGGGTAACACCAAGGTTTCTTTCAGTTTTTGGGATACGACCATGCAGCCGTCGAGGTTCACAGTGAGATCTGCTAACAAAGCACTTTGTTTATTGGGTCCAAAAACAATTTTATTTCAGTTTTTCTTGAGTTTAAAAGGAAGAAGTTCTCTGTCATCCACTTCCTAATATCTGAAACGCATGCTACTAAAGTAGCTAATTTTGGGGCTTCTCCATTCTTCATTGAAATATATAGCTAATTTTAGCTATTTTTAGTGAGTTTGGTACACATCCGGAGGAAAGGGAGTAATTTATTATATTCAACATTTGCTGACCTAGCACAGGAAATAGCTCCTTAAGTAATTTTGCTGGAATCGGGTCTAGCTGACAATTTGTGGGTTTAGAACTCATTACAAATTTAGTGAACGTGTCGAACGATACGGTATAAAAAAATTAAAGTGTCCCCATTGACACCTGGTCAGGGAGGTTCAGGACATTTTCAGAACGACTGAGATTTTGGGGACTATAACTATTTAGGGAGGAGTCAGTAATTTGTTTTCTAATGTTGATGATCTTTTCTTCAAAGTAGTTCATGTATTCATTACAGCTAAAGTGAAGACCCACTTCACTTGTTGAGCGTTGCTTTTTTAACTTTGCAACTATATCGAAGATACATTTTGGATTGTTTTTTTTCACCTAAATCAGGTTGGAGAAATAAGCAGAGAGATTTTCGGTATTGTAGTGTACTGTCTATCCAGGCTAGTCTGAATACTTCCAACTTGGTGGAGCGCCACTTTTGCTCCAATTTTCTGGAGGCTTGCTTGAGTGCTCTAGTATTGTCTGTGTACCAGGGAGCAAGTTTCTTGTTGTGTATTTCTTTTGTTTTTAGTGATGCAACCGTATCTAAAGTATTTCGCAGTGTTGAATTTTGAGACCATGCTATTAATCTATAAAGGCTTTAAGGTCTTGAGGAACTTGGACTTATTCAACATGTACTATTAAATCCCCATATTGTGCAGCTTTAAGACAAATGTGCTGGATGATACATGAGCCTGGTACCTCTCTAGGTTTTTTCCTAGGGTCCTGTGTTGTAGTTTATATGCACCCATAATCTAGCAGATGGGTGGTGTTTATTGCATTCAACTGGGATTAACTACCAGCAGAGATGAGCACGGACTACTATACAGCTCCTGAAAAAATTAAGACCTTTTTCCTTCCTTTCCAAAAAAATGTAAAAGAAAAGTTTTGATTGAGGAAGAGTGGTCTTTTAATTTTAACCCTTCTGTTCCTCAATCAAAACCTTCATTTTCAACTTTTTTGGAAAGGAAAGAAAAAGGTGCAGTGGTATCTTAATTTTTTCCGGAGCTGTATATTTCAGTAGATTTTTACTTTTCAAGGCATACTTGGGTTGGGGCTCCATGGACTGAGGATTCAGGCCACGGGGAACCCACTGGTTTATTCTCTTGTTGTCCAGTCTTGGGAGTCAGGGCTGGCCGTTAACAAGTCACTTCTTACCCAGTCCTTTGGTTGCTGGCTTCATTTTCATGGACTACAGAAAATGCACCAGCACCAGTCAAGCCACTGAAACTGGTGGATTGGATATGGAAAAAGGTCGATTGGATATGGTCTGAAGTCATATTATGTTTATGACGAACAGAATATAGTTAAGAGAAACCAAAATCAGAAAAGAGGCAGCATAAGACAGCCAATTAAATTCAAACAAATTGTATTCAAATATAAGAATATATGATTCATTAAATGTGAATAGAAATGGAAGGAACCCTACCAATATAATGGTAATGGTATTTTTCTATTGTATTCATTAGTGTTGGTTATTACTACTCTTTGGTTCATGCCTTGGAAAATGTAAGTGCAAATTCTTGTGAGATGGTACCCCATGGAATGATGAACAGTGGCATGATTGTAAATGGCACCGGTTTACACCATTACATGCAATGTCATACCAATTGGCCACGTGGTGGCGCTCTAACTAGAAATATGCTGGGACATTTTCAAAAGCTCACGCCCCTAACCTCCTGTCACTTAGAAATGTAATGTTTGGTATATTGGTCGACCACCACACTTGGAACATATCTGCTTCAAGGACACAATTAATCTGGCATGATGGATTTTCTGCCTTTTTTAATTTGATTAAAAACCACTAAATATTTACTCCTCTGAGACAGAATAAACCATCTGCACTAAATTTGGCGCAAATCATCATTGAACAATGTTCTAACAAAGTGTTTTTTTCTATACTTGAATTTTAAAAAACATGACCACTACTGATCAATTAATGTTTTATGTGGGTGTGGTCTAACACATAAATGCATATAAATCAGGCAAAGATATTTGGATCTTAATAACATTTGGTGAATAAGTTCACAACAAGACACCATGTGTCCAAGCATGTTCTGATCAATCACAATGTGGCACTATGAAGGCTGTGGTTTTTATTATTCCTAAACCACTTGACACAGTGGGGAAATATTGCACACATGCTCAGGTACATAATGCCTTGTTTCCACTGGTGCCAAACAATGGTGTTTTACCCTAAAGTCCATAAATGTTTCTGTTTCCATCTGTTTCCTTAGGGTGGGGTTTGCGGGTTGATGCGTAAAGTGCTGCGAAAACGCCACATGTTGTGCTAGTCGTAATGGTTTTCATCCTATCTAACAAAAAGATCACTGATAAAATAAAGAAAATAAAGCAATAGTACAGGGAAGCAACGAGTTGGAACTTCTGAAAGTGGTACGATGCCATGGACTCGTTGCTGCAGAACAAATTACAACACAAAATTACCCCAGAAGTCCTTGTTAAACATAGGTAGGTTTGACAAAATACATATTTAACTACATAATGAATACACTGGCTTAGTTGTCGTGTCATGGGTGTAGGTGGAGAAGGAGCCGGTCGCAGGAGTTTTAGGAAGAAATGTGTTTTATTACTCAAGTTCAAACACTGTATTGTAAACAAACTGAACATGGCGTCATTGTTTATTTTATTTCACTCCCAGAAAAATATCGCCTTTTATTTTTCGTAAACTGAAAACCAAATCGCATTGATAGTTTACTCATCCCTCCCCATCTGAGCCCCTCCTTATGTTCTTGGTAAAAGTATAGTCAAAACAGTAAACTCTAGAGTCAACATTAGCAAATATCACCGGTGTAGCCCTGGTACCGGGGTAAAGCACCAGTGGATATGTGGCATTAGTCAAGCTAGACCATTGGAAAATATAGGATGCTAGATATAAAGTTGTATTGGGATCAGACAAATGGTTCCTGAGAAATGCCATTTAAAATTAAGAGACATCATTGAGAATGATGAAAAATACAATGAAACCTATTTTCTTTTCATTGTTAATTTGTAGTGATATTTATAAAAGTGGGCTAAGGAGTAGAGAGGGCGCTATTTATGGCTAATTTGCCTTGGTAGAATAGTGTTTGAGTACACTTCTGATACCCGGAAACACTGCTTGCAGCTTACAATTCTTTTTATGTTATTTGCTATGCAGTGACACCACCAAGGGTACAATAGCTGGCCCACCACAGGCCATCCCTCGCGAGTTGCATATACATAAAATAGTTCTGAGTATGCATAATATGCTTCTGTCTGATATTTTACATTATGTACTATTAATTTAAATCAATAATATATATTTTTCAATATAGCTCATGTGAGAGAAAATAACAAATCCATAGCCAGGCTGACAATTATGAAAAACTGACATTATTGATTATGATTATGAATCACCTAACACATGTACACAAATACATAACACATTAAAACAGGATTGTTGCGGAACTCAAAATAATAACTGTACCGATATTAGACTATGTACATTAGATAATTAATAACATTAACTGTAGAAACTAAAGTAGAATGTGATTCCTTAACTCTCATATTGACATAGTTTTCAACTAGCCTATATCCTACAACAACATAACATAAATCCTGAAATTCAGTTATGGCTTTTGGTTTTGGTGTTCCACTTGAAAATTTTCAGTGGCCCCATCTGGCCCCCCATGAAACATTTCTGGGGGCGCCACTGTTGCTGTGTTAAGTGGTTGTAACTTTTATCCAGTCAATTAAATTGGCTGGACGCTCTGAATACTAAATTAACAAAATGCTAAATGCAAAAGTTAATTAGATCAAATTTCCGTAAGATGGTAAGGGGTGTCAAACCAGTTCCACGGAGGGCCGAGTGTCTGCAGGTCTTTGGGTTTTCCTTTAAATTGGTTCCCAGGTCAGACCTGAACAACCAGGTGGGGGTAGAAATTAACCAATTAGTGAACTCATTAATCAATCAGGTACAAGGTGAGAGCGAAAACCTGCAGACACTCGGCCCTCCGTGGAACCGGTTTGACACCTGTGTGGTAAGGCATAGAATGGTGATTCTCTGCATGATTGTATATGGTCCTGGTTTACACCGTCACATGCATGCCATGCCAATTTGTAATACCAATTAGCTGATTATTCTAAGCTGCAAAAACACGTCTAGACGCCAGAAAAGAAAAACGAAATGTAGATATAATATTTTTTAACAATTTATTTGGTCTGTATTTCAGGTCAGTGAAAAGGAATTACAAAGTAAAACAGTTTATACATATTGCAAAATTCAGAAATAGCAGAACATTTTATCCTGCAGACGATCTATTATAACATTAGATGAAATAAATGTTGGGAAACAACAAAACATTATTTATGAACAGCAACATATCACCATTCAGCACTATTGTTTGTTTACAATAATGTTGGTTCAAAGTATTTCCTGTTTTTAAACAAGCTCAAAGCTCTTAAAGGCACCTGACTAATATTTACGGCTTTAGAGCACATTCTCAGTCTGTGCGCATGCTTATGTGCCCCTCAGATCATAATTATCCTTGGTGGCGCTGTATTCCTATCAAAGCTATGAGTACACTGATAGCCTACAGTCAGGCCTGAGATTCTCAACTATGTGTCAAATTGAGACACATTCAGACTAACCATTCAGCTCCTCTGCTCCTCCGGTCTGGAGGGGAAGCAAGCCATGCCAAAGCGGGCGGAGTCGGAAACGCGAAAGCATAGCTGTGCCTACCCTCCCTCCCCGGCGGAGGTGCACGATCGTGGAGTCCAGCAAGACAGCGTGATCAACTGGCCCTGAGCTACGGTATTGCTCCGGACTAGGAATTCACTGCGACTCGG
This sequence comes from Esox lucius, assembly GCF_011004845.1. Taxonomy (NCBI): domain Eukaryota; kingdom Metazoa; phylum Chordata; class Actinopteri; order Esociformes; family Esocidae; genus Esox; species Esox lucius. The sequence continues at coordinate 24,891,789 of NC_047574.1, read as the reverse complement.
CAGACCCCCAGATTACTGCGAGACGACCACGACCACTGCAATAACAGTTATCTAGAGAAATATTTCTGCCTGTCTGGATAGCCCTCTTAGAGGCCGACCTTCTCCAGCTGCTCCGCGAATACTGGACCGAAAACGACGCTAGAATAGCCCGTCATAACACTACTATTCTCATTTGGTGCTCGGGTATTTCTCCCAGAAATGGACGGTTTCGCCGGCAGTTTGGGTAAGTTACAGACGAGCCCAGGGCCTATTAATGTCTGATTAGTTGGTGAATGTGGTCAATGGAAACATAGCATCTCAATTCATGTTACAGCAGCTTGACATTACTGTATATTCATGTATACACGTGTCAGTGCTGTATCTAATAAACCAATGGAGTCTTCATTTAATGGATTATCCTGACATCCAGACAGAGGTTGGCTACAATCTGCTAAAGCTCCCCGCGTTATATGGGCGGTCGTTTTTATTGCTTTGTTTTTTGTTCTGTGTATCGAAAGTATAGGATCAACTAGAAATACACACCACTGCAATAGGCAGCTGCAACAATACGAAAGATATTGTGTTATTCTCTCACGTAGGCCACTCCGTATTCTGCGTTCCTTTATGTAGGTATTGCCTCTTTTGTGTTATTGGAAGACCGTTTTTTTTTTTAAATAACCAGAAACAAAGGGTCGAGGGTTGTAGAAAAGATTCGTCCCGGAATTATTTATCTACCAGTCTGCCTGTGCGGGTGCGTATTTTGTCGCACGGGTGCGCGCGCGTGTGAGGGAGAACGTGTCATATGAGTTGCACTTCAAGAAGGGGACCTTCCAAAGATTCTACTGAAATTTCAACTGACTGCAAGGGGACTGTCCCACGTTATTGTAATGATTTAGCTGTGCTCCAAACTGTCAATTACATTTCTGTGAATCTCAGTGATGAACAATACTGCAATTCCCTACACCTACAAGATAATGTCAAGTATGTCAAATAATGAAATAGGAAATATATTCACGGAGAATACTGCAGGTGGTTAACATTGTCCTCTTTACAGTGGCCATTATCTGTGCGATTGCTTGCTTACACCTATGTATGATCCCAGTTGCTCTACTTCCTTTACGTTTGAATGCCCTCAATGCAACGGAGTAAGCAGACCTGCAGCAAGTCAGAGGACACAGACGTGAGCGTGGAACACTGCAGAGAGATCAAGAGCTGTAGTGCCCGTGTAGCCTTCCTGCATAGCCGCTCACACACCAGTCATGCCCGCTCTGCAGTACCCGCATGCTCTGCCAACCTGTCCTCATGCCCTCCAACCCTACTGTAGCGCTGACTCAATCAGTGCAACACACACACACAGATACACAGGCAGTGTGACTGCAGGGAAGTTTAGGAGGACAGAATGGAAGTTTGGGTGTCTGCCCAGCGTTGCCAGTCTAATGTGCCGTGCCCAGTAGGGGTCTTGGGCAGAGGATGTCCTAGTGAAGGAGAGGGCAGAGTACTGTTATCTGTTCTTGTTACATGGTAACAAACTGGTTCTAAGACAAAGATGATTCACTTTTAAATGCCAAGCTAAGGGATAACGGTGCCAATTAGACAAACCATGTAACTCGGTGTACAATGACTACTTCTAATAAATTCCAGTTTGTCTTAACATTTTCATATAAACAGTTTTACTTGGAGGACAGTTCAGATGCGAAGTTTGATAACAGAATGTGCTGTCATTCTGGTAACAAGTTATTGTAAAATATTCAGAGGACATTGTTAATTGAGGGTGTGTTAGTTAAACTTTTTTAATTGGCTCTGTTTGGTCTCCATTTTAAAGTAAAAAATATGAGTGTTAGTCTCATTCTGTTACCACTGAATTGCCTATGTGCTAGGCTATCACTCAATTCCAATATATTTCCAGTAGTGACAGATGCTGCATATTCTCATAAACCTACTAACCTTGTCATACACCTGTGAAGAAAATGTGTATAATTGACTGACATTTGAAAACAGAAGTGCCTGAACATTACGATAGGTGCAGTAACACTTAGGGCTGACTCTGTCGTATCGTATTTGAATAGATGCTGTTGAATTAGACATTCACACCTCTGCTGAAATTGGATCCGTCTTTGTTTGGGAACATTTGTTGTAGTGTAAGAGTACCTGGTTATTGATCTGGACTGCGTCATAGTAGGAATCAGTAGATTCATGCAGTTATGTCTGTGGGTGTGAGTGGATGGCAGTGCCAACAAAAAGGTTTAATCCCAAGCTAGGTGTTATTTCTCAGCCCTGGGCACCTCTGCAACGTTCTTACCCCCTCTATCAATCACATCCTGCTAACCAGTGTGTATGGGGCATAGATACATGTGAATGTTGAGACCATAGTTTGTGACGCAATCAGTGCAGCTTGAGTTACTTGGTTGTATCTGTTGTATTCAGTATACGTTTAGGCTTGTATGTGTTTAAAACTATATATTCTGTAAGTGAGGTTGTGTCACTGCTCTCTGCCTCTCACTACATTGACTGTGTGTGTGTGTGTGTGTGTCACTGGTCCCTGTGAGTTTGGTTGCTGCACTAAACACAACCAGAGGGTTAGGTTACAGAATTCCTTCTCCGGGACAATCGTAGGGGCAGATGGGGAGAGGGGGTGCGGAGAGATCCGGAGAGAGGGATGCATGTGCTCCTGAGCGGTTCCAGATGCAGGAATGTCGCCTCCCAATCTCCTGCATTTTTCTCTGTTTTTTCCCCCCTCCATAACAATGTATTACATTACTGCTTGAAGGAAAATAAAAACGTCTCTCGTGCTCAACTTGGTCTGAGCTTGGCATGATTTCATGACAGTCAGTCAGCCAGTCCAGTCAGCCAGTCCAGTCAGTCTGCCAGTCCTGCTGGTCAGCCAGCCAGTCCAGTCAGTCAGCCAGTCCAGTATGTATGCAGGTCCATTCAGCCAATCCAGTCAGCCAGTCCAGTATGTATGCAGGTCCAGTCAGTCAGTCAGCCAGTCCAGTCAGTCTGCCAGTCCTGCCGGTCAGCAAGCCAGTCCAGTCAGCCAGTCCAGTATGTATGCAGGTCCAGTCAGTCAGTCAGCCAGGCCAGTCAGTCAGCCAGTCCAGTATGTATGCAGGTCCATTTAGCCAATCCAGTCAGCCAGTCCAGTATGTATGCAGGTCCAGTCAGAAAGTCCAGTCAGTCGTACACTCTACAACTATGAGTTTATTTATTTGTTTAGGCAGCTGCAGGACACATGTTGCAAGTCCTGTCTGTGACAGGGGTTTTGGGTGAGTGTGTGTGAGTGTGTGTGTGTGTGTGTGTGAGAGAAACGGGGGGTTGTGTGTGTCATGGTCATGTGCTTTGGTGTGTTTGTAAACATGGCTATAGATGAATGAGAGGCCTGCTTGTCATTCAGCATGTCTCCACTCACTTCCTGTGAGGGTTTTTGTTTCTTGTAAAATTATATTTGTGTGTGTGTGTGTGTGTGTGTTTTTGATATATCTATATATGTATGTGTGTCCTTGTGTATTTATGTGTGTATATGTTTATTTTTATATATGTATGCGTGTGTGTATTAATGTGTGTATTTACATGTGCAATGTGTACTTTTATGAAAACCCCATTTCAAAAAAAGGTGGGATGCTGTGTAAAAAGCAAATAAAAGCAGAATGCAATGATGTGCAAATCATTTATCCCTGTATTTAATAGAAAAAAGTACAAAGACAACACATCTGATGTTGAAACTGAGATATCTTATTGTTTTTGGAAAAATACATGCCTATTTTGAATTTAATGCCAGCAACACATTTCAAAAAAGTTGGGACGGGAGTGTGTTTACCACTGTGTTGCATCCCCTCTTCTTTTAACAACAAGCTTTTGGGAACTGAGGAGACCAATTGCTGTAGTTTGAAAGTGAAATGTATTATCATTCTTGCTTGATGTAGGGTTTCCCGCTGCTCAACAGTTCGGGTTCTCCTTTGTCATATTTTTTGTTTCATAATGCGCCAAATGTTTTCAATGGGCAACAGGTCTGGACTGCAGACAGGTCAGTTTAGCACCCAGACTCTTTCACTGTGGAGCCATGCTGTTGTAATACGTGCAGAATGTGGTTTGCCATTGTCTTGCTGAAATGAGCAAGGCCTTCCCTGAAAAAGACATCCAAAACCTGTATATAATGTTCATCATTAATGGTGCCTTCACAGATGTGAAAGTCACCCATGCCATGTGCACTAATGCACCCCCATACCATCACGAATGCTGGCTTTTGAACTGTGCGCTAATAAGAAGCCAGATGATCCCTCTCCTCTTCAGTTCAGAAGACGCAGCGTCCATGATTCCCTAAAATAATTAAACATTTTGCTTAGCAAAACCACAGGACAGTTTAAATGACCTCATGCCCAGAGAAGGCAGCAGCGTTTCTGGATCTTGTTTATATCTGGATTCTTCTTTTCATGGTAGAGTGTTAACTAGCATTTGTGGATGTAGTGACGTACTATGTTCACAGAGTGGTTTTCAGAGGTGTTCCTGAGCCCATGCAGTGATGTCCACTACACAATTATGTCTGTTTTTAATGCAGTGCCGTCTGAGGGCCTGAAGATCACAGCCAATGATTTCTAGGTGAAACCAGAACCAGGAAGTATAGCCATTTCCCTTGTGGCGACAGATTTCATGCCCACAGTTAACCAGGAATGTACATGCATGTGCGCGCAAACACACACGCTCACTCTAAAATACACTACTTCGGCCCTTACCTGGTAGTACAATGTGGCCCCTACATAGCAGAACAGTGGCAGAAGCCCCATTAATGCCTCTCCAGTCATTGTAGCTTCTGATGCTTTCATAGCTAGTCTAGTTCCAACTAGACAAGGCTAAGAGAACATTAATAATTCCATGCCAAAATATTTGAACATAAAAATAATTCACCATCTCTGTTGTTGGAATCTACTGGATAAACATTGAAATCATGACCAGTGGTGAAATTCACAATGACGCCAATGCTAATGCATTTTCTGCTGCTAGCATTCACCCCACAGTCATACCAAACGCAGAAACGGCTCCCTTTGTTGAATAGTAGAGCAAAGAGTTATGGGATATCAGAATCCCTCTAATCTTAACCTTGTATTGTTGAACCTAGAATTACAGAGGAGCAGCCAGGTTGTGGAGGAGGGGGGAGGACCGAGGAGAGGGGATGGAAAGGGAAGAAGGCTGAGCTGGAGGGAGGGAGGGTTGGGGGTTGCTGGTAGGCTCTGTGTTTGCGGGGCTCTCTGTGGGGTGTTACTGAGCAGGATTATGCAGGGATGTAATGCTGATGGCGGCCGTGGGGGAGTCTGGGTGCTGGGGGCATCACGTCACAAGGAGTGGAGTAGCATTAAGGGGCGACACAAGTGGTTATAGCAGGAAAGGTGAGGCTAATCTTGTTTTCATCGGGTTGCCTGTGAAAAGGATCATCACTAAATTGGCGTGGGCACACACTCAAAACCAGTCACACCTCACAACAATTTGTGCAAAAGGAGCACCGACGAAGTACTGAGTGCATAAATTAACATACTAAGGAAACCTTTGGAGGTGTTTGGAGTTAATTAGTTGATTAGAGCTCTTCTCAGGTTGTAAATTTTCTATTCTAATATTTTGAGATCCTGAATTTTCATTTCTATGAGCTGTAAGCTGTAATCATCAAGATCTACAAAAAAGGCTTGATGTTTCACTTGTGTAATGAGTCTCGAAAATATGACGGTGTCACTTATTGATTTGAATAATGCAATTATGATCTGAAACTAATTCGCCAGGCTTTTGGTGATTTTGCCAGACGATACTAGGTTCTGTGTGACGCTATGGTATGTGTTGCGATACATTATTGGTGTTGTGGTGTGACATAGTTAAGAACGTGCTGACCGCTTACATCACGGAGTCATTGATTTGGGTGACTTAACCAGCTGGGACATTGTCAAGGAGGGCGGTCCCAGTGTGGTAGCAAAGCAGCCGTCCTCGGGTTTCGAGCCAGGCCAAAGCCCACCAGGGAGGAAGTGGTGCTTGCCAAGGGAATGCGGTGACGTCCGCAACGCGGGCACTAATAACCCTTTTAACTGCATGAAAAATTCTATTAAATCAATAACAGTGTTATGTTCCTCTGTTTCCAGTAATACAGGCGTAATTGTCCTCATGGTTGATCAACATCGTTACGCTGTTATTAGTCCCTTTATCTGGTTAATTCCAGTGTTTCTGGGTCTGTGTGTGTGTGTGTCTGGGCTTGTGTGTGTGTGTGTGTGTGTGTGGGCTTGTGTGTGAACTGTGCAGCTCCTTGACTGTAACCGCTGCTCTGCTAGGCTGTTGTTAGGTTCCAAACCTCCAAACTGCCTCGGCTCCGGCGAATCCCCAACTACCATGTGTTTGGACTGGTTTTCCACTGATGGCACCAGTGGAGCGGTTTCTGCTGGTTCCTGTGATGTTCGGATCAGACATACCGTTGGGCAATACAATCCAGGCCACTACTCCTATAGCCATTATTTTTCTAAGATTAGTGTACGCTTTTGGCGACCGCGGGCCATTTTGGCACCGAACAAGGGGGCCTGGGAGCGTTGAGAGGAGCGGATGACTTTATTGGTGTGTGACGGATGTTCGGAGCAGGATTACCAGTGGGTGTGTGGTATTTCTGTTCATAAACACCATCTGTGTGTGTGTGGGATTGATTCTTTGTGTTCATTACCATGAAAGCCACCACCCTCCACAGATTCATGTCGGCATGGTTGTCATGTATGAATGAGCGTGAGTGTGTAAATCTGACTCCATGCGAATGTCGACGGGACGTGTTTGGATCTCGGTGCGTCTGTGTCACAGCAGGTCCCCATATCGTGTTGCCTGTCAGGCTCTGTCTGACTGCTCCTGGCTACGCAGGCTTATTTTTAGCTGTTTGTCAGTCACCTACAAATCACGAATGTGCTGCGTGGTGCGTTTCCCTCTCCGCGGCCTAGCCTCCGCTCGGCTCCTGACCGGCTAACCTTTAATGTTGGTCCGGCCTTCTGCCTGCCTGTCCGTCAGTGGTTACCCCTCCCCCTCCTGGGACAGCGGGCTGCATTTAGCTGGCCACCCCTTGTTGTGTACAGCCTAATGTCCAGATACACCTTTCATTGTTGGGGATATCTCAACTATGCCTCAGTCTAGTGACGTGAGATTCAGAACATAGCACACCACCATAGTACCATAGTACAGAACCATTATACACTACTTTATTAGCGGGCCATAGTTTACCACCGCTTTAAGTTACCATAGCACACTATCATAGCCCCATAGTACAGAACCATTATACAGTAGCATAATACCTAGCCACAGTACCATACAGCAGGACCGTTATACTCTACTGTAGTACCTTGGCCATAATATCACAGCACACCAGCACTTTAAATGTCCATGTTACACTATCACAGCACCATTGTACACTAACACAATACACCAGCATAGAACAGCTGACTCTACAATATTACAACCCCGTGGCGGTGTTCTGCGGTAGAGTGGTGCAGGGTGATGACCTCATTCTGTCCCGTGCTGATGACCCGGTTCTGTCTTTCTGCTCAGTTCAGTGATGCTGGGAGGGGAGAGAGGTAGAGAGAGACTGAGAGGGAGGGAGGGAGGGAGAGAGTGAAAGAGAGAGACCGTGTGAAAACGAGGGAGAGAGGGGGATCTTCTGTACTATGTTCAACTTTCCTCTGGTACTTTTCCATGGCAACTGGGCAGGCGGACAAAAGGACGAGAGGTATTTACATTATGACCAGGTGAGCACTGTGGAGAAAGGGGGAGGTGTGTGTGTCTTGTCAGCCCTCCAACCACAGACCCTGTGCAGATGATGGAGTGGTTGGCAGATAGGGGGTGCTGTCTCACTGACAGCTTTTGGGCCTGTGCGGTCTGTCTCCCAGAGTGTGTTAGGGTGAGATGTAGACTGTGGTTCGGCACACCGATTTAATCGTTAGCATCTCTGTTAGACCCATAAAACTACCTTACCCTGATACCAATAGATTCTGGAGCACTTTGAAGAGCAGTTTGGTGTCCTATCAATTAATTTGAGCAGTGAAATAATTTAAGATAATCTAAGCATTTTAATTTTAAACGTTTTAATCAAACAACAAAAGGATTTAAAAATAAATACTGTACAACCAGAATTGAAACATAGCTGGGTTGTGGAGATGGAATGCGAAATATGATTAAATGACATTCACATTCAAATGTGTTCAGACACTTTTGTTTAGTGCACGGGTGTATAGTCTTTCAAAGTTATGGAGGGCGGTTGTAGCACTCATAAACAACTCTACAGGCTTGGAGGACGGAGCTTGTTCATGCAGCGCTGGTCTTTGGCTGTTTCTCTGACGCTCGGTCGTCCATGAGACCTCAGCTACCCCAACGCCTCCCTCCTCCTCTCTCTCCTAACCTCCCTCCTCCCCTCTCTCCTCCCCTCTCTCCTAACCTCCCTCCTCACCTCCCTCCTCACCTCCCTCCTAACCTCCCTCCCCCCCTCTCTCCTCCCCTCCCTCCTAACCTCCCTCCTCCCCTCCCTCCTCCCCTCTCTCCTAACCTCCCTCCTCCCCTCCCTCCTAACCTCCCTCCTCCCCTCTCTCCTAACCTCCCTCCTCCCCTCTCTCCTAACCTCCCTCCTCCCCTCTCCCCTCCCCTCTCTCCTAACCTCTCTCCTCCCCTCCCTCCTAACCTCCCTCCTCCCCTCTCTCCTAACCTCCCTCCTCCCCTCCCTCCTCCCCTCTCTCCTAACCTCCCTCCTCCCCTCTCTCCTAACCTCCCTCCTCCCCTCCCTCCTCCCCTCTCTCCTAACCTCCCTCCTCCCCTCTCTCCTAACCTCCCTCCTCCCCTCTCTCCTAACCTCCCTCCTCCCCTCTCTCCTAACCTCCCTCCTCCCCTCTCCCCTCCCCTCTCTCCTAACCTCTCTCCTCCCCTCCCTCCTAACCTCCCTCCTCCCCTCTCTCCTAACCTCCCTCCTCCCCTCCCTCCTCCCCTCTCTCCTAACCTCCCTCCTCCCCTCTCTCCTAACCTCCCTCCTCCCCTCCCTCCTCCCCTCTCTCCTAACCTCCCTCCTCCCCTCCCTCCTAACCTCCCTCCTCCCCTCTCTCCTAACCTCCCTCCTCCCCTCCCTCCTCCCCTCTCTCCTAACCTCCCTCCTCCCCTCTCTCCTAACCTCCCTCCTCCCCTCCCTCCTAACCTCCCTCTCCTAGGTCCAGATGCTGTTTTCCCGGAATGGGTCTCTGCTTCTCTCTTCCGTTCTCTGCCCAGGTTTTCAATTTCCTCCCACCGGCATTGAGCTTAATTGTTGTTTTTCCCCCTTGTTTTCTTGCTTGAGTTGGAAAGACACAAGAACACAAGATGGTGGCGGGTTAGACTAGGTAATATAGCTGGTGTGATCTTGTTGCAGTCACTCGAAGACAGACGAGTGTCAGCTTGTCAGTAAGTGTCATTTAGCGATGTTTCTGGAGTTCTGCAGCCCACGTGAACATTTGCACATGTTCACACAAACAGGCACACACTGAGGATGCATGAACATGTACACGTGTTGTCAGTCAATTGCAGGGTGGTCTAAAACCATAATGTGACCGAAACAAGGCTCGGATTCAAAAGTACCTCTTTGTAGAAATGAAATGATCTTGACCTCCATCATGGTCTTACACACAGTTTACATTTACCCAGTTACTTTGTGGTGGTTTTCCCTGGAGACAGTGTGTGTGTGTGGGTTTGTGTCCACGTTTTTGTGTCTATGTGTGACCGTGCAGCCTTGCATTTTACTTCCAACCATGTGTGGGGGGTCCGGGCATTAAATGATACGCATGCCCATACTGTGTGCACGTGTGTGTATGTGTAGAGGAACTGCATTTTTCCATGCGTGAGATTGTGAAACATTCTTATCAGCTGCCTGCTTGTAGTTTTAAATATGGAGGGCTTTTATGGGCCCTATTCAAAGTGGATGATTAACTTCCTTGTGCAATGGAAGTAGCCGCGCTTCTTCATCCAGATAGACACAAGGCCATGAAGTCACATCCACTGTAGCTGTTTTTACACACCCGGTTACTTTGTAGTCTTCCCTTGCGATAGAGACTCGGTGACCTCTCCACATTGATACAAGGGCTTTAAGCTAAGCCAGGGACTGTGGTTCCAGGCCCTCAGAATCAACCTTTCATAGGAGTGGTTTCGCAGAACCGTGGACATCACAGATGTTTTATTACTGCGCCGATGTTGGCGTATCTCTAGTTTTATTTCCACTGTTTGCTCTGATTTGTATACAGTGAAGGGATCAGCCAATCGGTTTCCTCCAGACATGCAATGGTTCCACACCTGTGATTTGACTGGGGGTGGGGCAAGCCAGTGTACACACTACAGTCCCTACCCGTGTTTGTGTGTGTGTGTCTCAAAGCAGGATATAGCTGTGAAGTTGAACTGCAAATAGAACTGCTGCAATACAGCTGTGGGCAGTATGAATCCCCAGGCTCTAAAGTGTGGTGCATTGTGGTTCCCTGTTATGTATCATGTGTGTCTAGGTTTCCACCGGGTATCATTTAGCATCAGTGCACATCTGTTCTCTGTGTAGCGGTCCAATAGCTATCTGACTGGTTCTGTGTAGCGGTCCAATAGCTATCTGACTGGTTCTGTGTAGCGGTCCAATAGCTATCTGACTGGTTCTGTGTAGCGGTCCAATAGCCATCTGACTGGTTCTGTGTAGCTGTCCAATAGCTATACCTGGCTGGTTCTGTGTAGCTGTCCAATAGCTTCCTGGCTGGTTCTGTGTAGTTGTCCAATAGCTATTTGACTGGTGTCTGTACCGTATAGTCTCTGTAGTATCACTGGTGCCAAGTTGTATTAGCTGGCGCGTCATCATGACTCCCGCAGTCTAGGGGCACTGTGCCAGGCTGATTGGAAACAGGGCCCTGAGGAATGCAGGCGATGCTTCCGTTGGCCAGGAGGGGTGGGCACAGTGGGGCGAGGCAAGGAGTGCCCCAAACAATCTGCTGCTGGGGTACCAGAGGGGGTCAGGGAATTTGGGCTAAGCACTACTGAATTGGGTCTTAGGATAACATTCACACCACACACACACACCCAGAATCGTCTGGGAAATCAATGCTGCCACAATGTAACCATTACATTGATGTGACCTGTCCATTTTTGTATGAAAATATGTTAAAAAGTTACATTGTAATGAACACTTCGGTTCGGTGACTCAACTCTTTCCACTTTATCGACCTAAATAAGTATTTATTTTGACTCACTGAAATTTAAGGAACTATTGAGCTTGTGCCAAGGCTAAAATGACATTCAGACTAACTATCCACAACTGTCCATACATTTAAATGCAAAAATGACACCAATACAAATGTCATTTCCTTGGGCATTACTGGGTGTGAGTTTCCGTCGAACTAAACAAATATGGTGATGATTTTGAACTTCATTGTTTTTATGTTGGAAAAATGTTGGTCCCACCATTGGGATTGTATTCAGTGTCATTCATTAAACCATAGAGTCCAGAGCCATTTCTGAACTAAATTTCTTAGGATGGATATTTGACAGTTTATTTGATCAGAAAGAAGATTCTGCAGAACCCACAGGCAGTGGACAGTCATTATTACTTCTTTCCTGTGTTTAAAAAAAGTTTAAAAACCATGAATCTCAAATATATTTTGCACAACAATTTACACATCATTTTAGTAAATCACATCTAGATTGAAGGGTAGGTCAGAAATGTTTCTGCTAGTTTCACAACCAAGAATGACCAGTTCAGTGTTGGCATTGGTTTGAAAGGGCTGGTTTGGATGAATAAATAATAAATAAATAATAAGTTTGAGCACCAAAATGTGACCCCTCACTGGCCAATCGGAATTGGCTCCATGGCTAAATAATATGATTGCTTCATGTTGTGGATTCACAACATTTCATTTAGGCTACTACCTCAATGCAGAGCCAGTATTAGTTTTCATATTCATTGTAGAACTCTGTCAAACAAGGATTTGGTGCACATTTTACTCGTTCTAAAACAAGTTGTCTGCGCTGCTACCTGATCACTGCACTGGTTAAAAATCCTCTCTATCTGTGTTTACAGTGCCTGGAAAAAATATTCAGCCCCCTGACCAATTTTTGCTTAGTTTTTTGCACATGCTACAGTGTTTGAACACTTAAGCATGTGCATTACATTTATTATTTTTTTTTACAATTACTTCCCAATCTAAAACTAATGTCAATTTACAATTTTTTTTTGTGTTTTAAAATAATATATAGAATAACAAAATGTCAACGTACCTTTTAAAATTCTGTAAAATGAGATTGCTCAGGTGTCTGAATACTTCTGCAAAGCAATGTATCAATTCATTTGATGAGCACCAATGTATCCTATCTCATCTGTTGGTCTGTATTACCACACATTGTGATGTTATTGCATATTTGTTAACAATTTCAAAAAAACTGGAAGACATTGTTTGTTACTGACCACTGTAGTATTCAGAAAGACATTTGAAATATGTCTAAGCCAATACAAATATGTCTTGATCAAATACATTTCTGTAACAAGGTTGTTCTGAATTCGGTTGGAGTGTCAAGCGTAAATGTATTGGCAGTGAAGCCTTGAATAATCCCGGAAGTATGCACAAACTGCTCAAATGTGGCACATCTAACCGAACGCTTCACACTCAGCCCTTTTAGGCTCTGTCATGTTGTCGCGGCTTTGTGGTTACTTTTTCGAAACCCATATTTACAGAAACCGCTCTGGTGTCTGAAGGTAACATGCTAGTGAGTTGTGGTGGAGAGGTGTGCTGATTAGTTCTACTTTATCTTTTACTAGTGCCCTGCTCTTCCTGCCTGGCTGCAGTCAGTCAGTATCTCTGCCGTGCAACCAGCTTTCATTTATCGTGCTGGGATTTATGCAAGTGATGTTAGGGCTGTCACGATTAGTTGTCGTACAAATAATTGCGATTAACTATTTGTTTATTTCGTAAACTGTATGGCACTATAATAGTGTAAGCCTAATAATATTGTAGGCCTAAAAATTCCACGTGATGGATCTGGAGATATTTCTTCAGATTTTGGTGTTTGTGCTTTTGAGCGCCACCCTTCTGGTGCAAATCCAGTCATTTGCTTCCTTGAAATTATTGGGCTCAACTTTAAATGAGCTTAAAACCAAAATGCCCCCAGGGCGGTGCAGTTATGTTTGGCTTTGGAACTACCACTAAATCAATGTTATTAGCGATTGCACTTCACAAAATGCAACTACAAAGCAATTACATTTTAATCCATGCAGTTTAATGATATCTAATTAGGAAATATGCATGAAAATGACAAAAGTCGACTTACAATATTAGTAAAACTATTTTGCACGCACTTAAGCGACTGAAACGTGTTTGTCTATTAAATAATAATGTTGCAAGATTACATAACGGTGCATTGGTGCAACACAATTCTAAACTAGATTTAAATATACTGAAATTAAGAAGGTTTCAGTCAATATAACTTTCCGCAGAGCATGTCAAACGCTTTTCTGCAACCATGCAGAGACATCCTAATGCCTGATGTCCACCAAATGCGTCAAACTTATTGCGTTGCACCGGAAGTCATTTATTGTCAATGAAGCATTTTGAAAAGGTATGTTTACAATGAGATTCTGCATTGCGGTGCATTTAGTGTAATGTATCTCTTCAATATTTTAAACTCGTCCGTGGTTTTACTGTTGCAGTAGTAAGACAAGTTCCCAATGAAAAAGTATGTGGCACCGAGTGGCACGTAGCATAAACATAGCCAATTAGTCCAAAAAATTGCAGGTTTATTAAATTTGATTATTTAAAATGTAAAATCTACATTGGGCAGGCTACATTTACAATTTGCTAAATAAAATGATTCAACTGGCTACAATACCTTACCAACTCAAAAACGAGTTAGGTAGATAGCTGACATCAACAGTCAACTAGCTTTGTATCAAATTACTGTACAATGCCAACCATTCTGCTCTTGCTTAGCTGAATCACCAGCACCTATTTTCCACAGCTAATTATAGTATCACAGTCAACTGACCAATCCTGCTCCAGGCAGCATTTTTGGCGTTGATGTCCAGGTAGCTATATGCACTTTGTTCGTATAGAGCAGGTTCTCTAGAAACTCCTCATTCATGCCTCCATCCACATTGCCTTGGGAAAGCATACGTGCGTCAAGTACAAAAAATATGGGCAGGACATCTGACAAAAATAACGTACGCTAAATTAAGAGACCTCTGCACCTTTTGCTTTCCTTTCTGAAAAAGTCGAAAAGGAAGGTTTTTGTGTGAGGAACAGAAGGGTTGAAATTAAGAGACCACTGCAGATAGAACGCTTCTGTTCCTCGCCCAAAACCTTCCTCTTCAACTTTTTTGGAAAGGAAAGAAAAACGTGCAATGGTCTCTTAATTTAGCGTACATTATTTTTGTCGGATGTCCTGCACATATTTTATATTTGCAGTGGTCTCTTAATTTTAACTCTTCTGTTCCTCACTCAAAACCTTCCTTTTCGACTTTTTCAGAAAGGAAAGCAATAGGTAACCTAGCCAATTGAAGCTATAGGTAGCCTAGCCTATTTAAGAAACTATTGAGCTTGTGCCAATGTCGAAATATTATTCTGTCTAACTGTCCATTAATTAAAATAAAAAAAAATATACAAATCTCAATACAAATATAGGTATATAGCTATAGGTAGCATAGCCTATTGAAGCTATTCTCAGGTTATTAAATAATGTATTTAATATTATTAATAGCCTAGAGAGTTAGACCGCTGCCTCCACAATTTATAGGTCTGCAGATACTAGAGTCAATCAAATGGGTGTCTTGTTCAAGAGCCTAACGACATACAAGTGAACAGACTTTTGGAAGGGGTCAGCATTATTTTGGAAGCCTTCAAAACAACCAGCCTGGCAGACAGAAAGACAGAATGTGGGGGGCCTAATAAGAACAAGTCTAGGTCTGTCCAAATGTCAATCTGTGGTTACCAGTACATTATCTTCCCCTCCCCCGTTCCTCCTCTCCTCCCCTCCCCCGTTCTTCCTCCCCTTCCCCTCAGCCTTTCCTGGAGTGCAGGCATTCCTCTGTGTTTTTGGTGTGCGACCCAGGTCCTTTCCTTCCCCCTGTTTGGGATCTCGGTCCTTTCATCCCTCTGCTTTCTTCAGACCCTCCCAGTTTTGCACAAACGGTTTAATATTTGCTGTTGGTTTCGGTTCTCTACAGGTGCTGTCTCTGAAATGTAAATGCAGTTAAGGATGTGACACTGATACCTGAGGCCCCTGAGCCAGGGGAATGATGGGTAAATCACCGGACTGATTTCCTCTTAAGAAACATCACTTACAAAGCCTTGCAGGTAGTGTTTTCTCCCCCCCGATACGCCTCAACCTGCCCCAAAAAAACATTACGCATATTAAGGCTTTTACATGAGGGCGAGGCGGCGCAACGAAGCAGAGTTGAAAGTGGATGAGAGGCTTTTATATAAGAAAAATACCTTCATAAATAGTGGAGGTAATGATTTTGTGCGAAATAGGGACATCACTGATACTATTACATAGTTATCATGTTATTTCCAAACGTGCATATTCATCTGAGGTATTTAGAAACATTCACTTTTATGTTATATGCAGCGTGTTTGACCTGTGAATACGGCACCTTCCCCTGTAAACCCCCCCAACCCCCCCCCCCCCCCCAAAGACCCATTCCTTCCCCTGCTCAGGCCTCCTGCCCTTCTCCGTCCCGCCCAGCTGCTGCCCGGTGCCCCAGGCGGCCCGGTCTCAGAGGAAAGGGAGCTCCACAAAGAGCTCCACCGCTTCACACTTCCCCTCCTTTCAAATGTGTTTTCCAGTTAGAGGATGTAGTGTTTCCACATGCACACATGCTCACGCGGTCAACAGAACGCACCGACGTACACGCTCTTACACGCGCACGCTGTTATGCTCACATGTGGACGGGGACGGGGGGAAACAGGCGTGTTAATTAGGGTAAACTGGGTTATTAACCCTGTTTGGGTTGTGTTTGTACCCATTACGAGACCCCACTCTTTCAGTTGTTGTCCCTCCCTTTCCTGTCAGCTCTATAGCAATGACTGCAGTTCCTCTCTCTACACCAGCCCCGCGTCTAGGTTTCCTCCAAGGCGAGTCGAAGCTCGAATCACACGGTTGGTTTTCAGAGCATAGAAACTTACATTTCCTGTGCAAATGAAATGCTAATCATTTTGTGAATGAAGTTGTCATCTACCTCCCATGCCAACATTAGTTTTGTTAGGTCAAAATCCACAGCGGCCGACCTGACTTGATTGGCTTTCGGTATGAAATACCGTTCTCTCCCGATGAGCTCTATTGTGCTCTCGACCTCACGACCGGTCTGTCCCTGTGCAAATTAATTCAGTATTGATGTGTTTAAGGTTCTTCAGAGATCTAGTAAACGGGCCCGCTAAGGCACAGGGCTGAGGTCCGGTTTCCGCTTTGCGCTACATAGCTGGTAAGAATGGCCTGTTGGTACGTGCTGTCTTAACCACCCATGTACACATGAACAGGGTCAAGGAGGTTTGCTGGGATGCGTACATGCTTTAAAATAAATAGGCAAAATAAGAGGCAGGAACACAGACCGAATGTGTTCCCAGAAGTTTGGCTGTGCTCCTGTTGTCATGTGACAAGGAGATGTGGGATGGCGTCTTTCTATTCGTTTTTATTTTGTAGGAAAAATAGAGGCCATATCAGACGGACCAAAAATACATTTTTGTATTATCGCACTTGTCACACTGTCTGTTGTGGGAATTTACTCACTTTTTGTGGAAAATGAAGACACAATCCGTTTTCATCACATTATATTTGTTGTCCTTTGGAAAATACTGTGAAAATAACTATATTTAAAGAACATGGAGTCTTTGAGACATTTTTAATTTCAATGGGAAAAGAGATATGGGATTTTCTCAATGTCTGTTGATTAATTTTCTAATTCCTCTTGGGAAGGTGGAAAACAGTCATCCATTTGGCAGGCAGTTAGGAAGTCCAGCTCAGTTTCCACCTAATTGTTTGGTCATTCTTCTCTCAGGAGCTGGTTCTCCATTTTTAAACCACTCTTGATATCAAGGCCATGCTCACCCATTCTGTACCAGGTCAATATGTTGTACTTAACTTGTTTGAGTCTCACAGGGTTCTTCTACAATCTTTTCCTCAATCTCTGTGTTTGGTGAGCCTAGTTGTTGTCGGCACTCCAGAGGTTAAAGACCTGTGAGCCAACAGCAGCTCAGCTCAGCTTTAGGCCACTCCCAGAGGCAGCCAATATTTTCTTTATCTCCTCCTCCGGCCTCACTCGCTCAGTCACTGGCTCTGGGCTTTGTGGTAGCGTGCAGTAGTGGCACTGTGGCTGAGCATATGTCAGAGAGCAGTCGCTGAAGAGAGAGAAACACAGGGAGACTAAAACCATACAGTTTGCACACGGACAAACAGAAATCCTCCAGTCTGGTACTATACCGCAACTGGATATAAAAGAAGAAACAAAAGAAATACTCTCACGAAAGAAAGAAAGAAAGAAAGAAAGAGGGGGGAGTAGGAGAGAGAAAGTGAGGCAGAGGAAAATCCGGACTGCCTTTGACGAGGAGTTGAACTATCTATCGCTACACGCACAGACACACAGCCGTGTTGGAGCTGTGAGGTCAGCGGACTCACTCACACTCTCAGACAGTAAAAAAGAAGGGTACCTGGATCTCGTCAAGGGAGAGGTGTGTGTCTTTCTGCGGCCGTGCGTGTGTGGGTTTGTGTGTCTGCAGAGGAAAGAGAATGGAGGAAGGCTCTGTGGCTCCAGAATGCAACTCTACAACCACCAACCCTTTGCTCAACAACCACTGCACCGGTAACGTATCGTTCTGTATAACGTACTGCAATGGTTACTCTGCATTACTTTGGTACTGTTCTCTGTTCTCGGAGAAGAGAATGGTAGCAAGGTTTTCTGGTTAGTGCAGCCTGGCTCCATGAGTTTCATAGTGTGCGTGTGTGCGTGCGTGTGCGCGTGCGTGCATGTGTGTGTGTGTGCCTGTGTGTGCATGTGCGTTTGTGTGCGTGCGTGTGTGTGCTCATTGGTGTGCGTGCGTGCGTGTGTGTGTGTGTGTGTGTGTGTGTGCGTGCGTGCGTTTGTATGCGTGGGTGTCTGTTTGCGTGTGCGTGTACTATTTGGTGCTTCCCGCAGCTATGCACAGGAAGTAGACTTGGCACCATAACCAGAAGTCTTCTCCTGCACCATGATGTCTGTGCGGTGTACCAGAAATGATGTGGTTCTAACAGAGAACGCTTTGACTTTCTTAACGTGTGTTGGTCATAGTGAAAGAGCTGGGAAGTAGTTTGATAGATGTGTGTATTCGTTTAGGTCTGTGTGTGTGACTGTCCTTCTATGTACCTGTGGCTTATTTTATTTCCCCCTGTAACACTGCCCACACAATTACCTCTGCACCATTTTATTGTCTGTGTTTGGATAGCAGTGACCTTTCTCCAACCTTCTCTGTTTATTCAGAGGGCCCATGCCAGTAAGACCGCTGCTTATTGGCTGTCGGGAGGGCAGAGGAAGTATAGCTGTCTAGGTGACCGTGTTTAAAACAGAGAGGACTTGAAGCTGGGGAGAGTAATGAGTGGAATGGAAGAATGGGACAGAAGAAAGACAGAATGTGACTTGTAGTTGTATGGCTGTGGATGGGGTGAGACAAAGAGAAGGGTGAGACTATAGAGAGGTAAAGAGAAGGAAGGGCATGATGGATTATCATGGTATTTCGTGGCATAGCTAAATATTAGCACATACCCAGAGTATTACTTGGTTTAATGGAGCACTAATAGTAGACATGTAGGCACAGCTTCTATGCAAAGTTGAGAAAGATTTTTTGTTGCATTCCAAAATGAAACTAACAAACATGTGAGGAACAACAGGAGGTGTACCACTGAGGCAGTCTCAACCCGATTGATCCAGGTCTACCTACATGGGTGGTTCTGGGACCCAGATAGGCTGGTACTTCCTGGCTGTGTGCTTGAACTAACTTTTCTATGATACCCTGCCAGGCCAGGTATTGCTGGTCAATAAGTAACCAAAATAACAGCCGTGTGTGTGTGTGTGTTTCTGTGAATGTGTGTGGGTTTGTGTGTGAAAGTATGAATGACATTTATCTATGTTGACAGTTTATATTAGTCGATGACTCATTTTCTCCATACGAGGTAAGTAAATGAGTGAATTAATTATTTGTTTGCTCTCTGTTATGGCTTTGTTGACTTTTACAGTGATAGGCATCTTTCTGTTAAATTTTTAAGGTAGTTTAATGTAGCATTGTTCTGCTTTATTGACACTGAAAACGTTTTTGCTGAAAGAGCTGTGGGCCAGATTCGAACCCATGCTGTAGCTGGATGTGTACCAGGTACCACAGCTTAGATCTCTGGACCACCATGAACATAAATGAATGGGCCACTCCATGACTAAGGTTTTATATACACTAAGCAACTTACTATGACTTTCCTGTCCTAGGAATTTCCCAACTGGGATTCATTGAAATTCGGGGAAAGTAAATGTGAATTTTACTGGTTTGTAGGTAATGTGTATTTCCTATTGGAATCCAGACAAAGGGTATCTAACAGTTAGAATGGAAATTCACAAAGACCATCTGGGCTAGGAAAACTAAATAAAAGTCTACTTAAACCAGTCAAACTAGAACAGCCGTTTCAGAAATAGGTAAAATAAATACCACCCAACTCAATGGATTACTTTATTATTTTTTGGACTGAGTTTAAGCCTTGTCCTGGATGCAAAAATCTGCTTAAAAAAGATGAATGCCAATTTTCAACTTTTTTTGTTGAGGTCTAGGCATAAACCGGCCCTGCATCTTTCTGTCTAGGCGAAATCTAGGCTACAAGCAAAGTACAGGTATTATTACAATCCCCAATTTTTAGAGCATGAAATGCATGTTTGCAGTTGAACTGGTTACTCTTCAAAGTGTCAAAACTCCAACACTATGGGTTCATTCATACCACTTCATCTTTATTCAATTCCTACATAGATAATTCAACCCTTGAATCAACATTTGAAATGTTACATTGACAAATCAATACTTGGCATTTTTCTGTGCATTTACCAGATAATGATTTGAGCAGTTCTTTGGGTAAAGTGCGTTTACCAGATAATGATTTGAGCAGTTCTTTGGGTAAAGTGCGTTTACCAGATAATGATTTGAGCAGTTCTTTGGGTAAAGTGCGTTTACCAGATAATGATTTGAGCAGTTCTTTGGGTAAAGTGCATTTAGAATTTTTTATTTTTTTTTCATAGGTGTTAGTCACACTGTTACCTGCGAACTGCCCATATACAATGAAATGGAAGCCGGTCAGTAGGAGAGACTTTCTGCAGGCACTGCATGGCCAAGTTAATGGCAATTCCTGTTGTGCCTCAGACCAGCCCATATCAGTGATATACCACATCCCTATGAGCCTTATGGCTTAAATAGAGGATGAAGACACTCACAAGTTAAGGCAGACATTTGAACGTTGAAATTACTAACTGTGGACTATTTTCTATCCCTGAACACCACAGAATTATCAGCGTCAGAAGTTACCCAGTCAGGATCCTTTGTATGCATTGTGTTGGCACTCTCATCAGAACTGTGGGAGAGGTTATTAGGCCAGTAGGCATTCTGGATTCATATTACAACACTTTGGCCAGTGTTGTCCCTCCCTCCTCTCTCTCCTTTCTCTCCCTCTCCTTCCCCAGAGAGAGGAGGGAGGAACAACACTGGCCCATCCAAAGAGAGATGGAGGGAGGAACAACACTGACCCATCCAAAGAGAGATGGAGGGAGGAACTACACTGGCCCATCCAAAGAGAGATGGAGGGAGGAACTACACTGGCCCATCCAAAGAGAGATGGATTGAGGGAGGGTCCACTACTACACACTTGCATCATTCAGGGCAGACAAATGTTTCCAAGAACATACAGATTCTTAAATGCATATACACACATACACACACAGATGAATACATACACAGTCCAGTATTAATAACCTTGGTGGGAACACAACAATTCCATGTTCCCTAACCTAAACCTAACTTTAACCTAACTTTAACCTAAACCTCAGTAACCTAACACACACACACAAACTGTGTATGGCACTGTGTATAGCAGTCTCTGATAGAGCTACAAATTATTTGTGTTGGTTGTGAATATTTAGTGTGTTCTGGCGAGTGGATTTGGTTAAACACTAGCAGAGTATTAAAGTGATAGGGTTGTAAAGTGGGTGTAGGATCAGTGTGTTCCACTGATAGTGTTTTAAGGTGTGTTTAGGATCAGTGATCTACAGTGATAGAGTTGTAAAGGTGTGTCCAGGATCAGTGAATTTTGCTTATAATGTAGTAAAGTTTGTGTGTTGTACCAATGTATATTACAGTGATAGTGTTGTAAAGTGTCTGTCTGCGTGTTGTAACAATGTATATTACAGTGATAATGTTGTAAAGTGTCTGTCTGCGTGTTGTAACAGTGTTTATTACAGTGATAAAGTGTGGTTGAGTGCAGGAATATGTGTGCAGCTTCTCTCTTCTAATCCAATTCCAATCCAATTCCATCAATCATCAAATCCCTTCATCTGTCACATGATATCTCGCTTTCTCCCCCTGTCACTCTCTCTTTGAGTATGCCTCTTACAACCTTGTGGGAAACTGTAGGCTTTTCATCAGTTTACTTGACATGTAGAGGGTGTTGTGCTCAGTTAAGGCATTTTATTTAATTTTTGTAAATTCTAACCGTGTTATTTTGAATAAATTTTACCTGTTCTGTAGACTCTCTGACCCAATAAAGAGTTTGTAAAGCTTAAGCACTCAAAAGAACTTAAACTCTAAATGTTTCCATCTCTTTCATTTCTCCCCATCTGTCTCCAACTATCTTGTTCTATGTCTCTCTCTGTTTCCCTGTCTCACTGTTTCCCTCTCTCTGTTTCCCTGTCTCACTGTTTCCCTGTCTCACTGTTTCCCTGTCTCTCTGTTTCCCTGTCTCTCTGTTTCCCTGTCTCTCTGTTTCCCTGTCTCTGTTTCCGTCTCTCTGGTTCCATCTCTCTCTGTTTCTGTCTCTCTGTTTCCCTGTCTCACTGTTTCCCTCTCTCTGTTTCCCTGTCTCACTGTTTCCGTCTCTCTGGTTCCATCTCTCTCTGTTTCCCTGTCTCTCTGTTTCCCTGTCTCACTGTTTCCCTGTCTCACTGTTTCCCTGTCTCTCTGTTTCCCTGTCTCTCTGTTTCCATCTCTCTCTGTTTCCATCTCTCTCTGTTTCCATCTCTCTCTGTTTCCCTGTCTCTCTGTTTCCCTGTCTCTCTGTTTCCTTGTCTCTCTGTTTCCCTGTCTTTCTGTTTCCCTGTCTTTCTGTTTCCCTGTCTCTCTGTTTCCCTGTCTCTCTGTTTCCCTGTCTCTGTTTCGCCCCCTCTCTGTGTGTCTCTCTCCATACGCACATACTTGGCCTGACTGCAGAGTCTAATGTCTTACAACAGGCATGTCACTGCATGTAGAAAACAATTTAAAACCCCTACAAACAGCATGCAGGAATCTAAGAACAGTATGAAGATGATTAATGCCACACAAACATGCACACACACACACACACACACACACCTGGTTGCGTGCACTCATTCCCATACAGTTCATGCATGGATGACTAGAATAAAAGACTACTTTTCCAGATAGATATATGTCTACAAATGTCTGTTTGCTCAGACACATGCATTGAGGTAGTGTGAAATATTTTCTTTTGTAACATATAACTTTTGTCTTGCTTTTATTTCATCAAATCCCCCCACCACCCCATCCCACCTAAAACCATATCTTATGCCACCACATTCACAGTATATATAACATATTACCACTCACCACATCCACAGTATATATAACACCATATTACCATCCACCACATCCACCGTATATACACTCACCTAAAGGATTATTAGGAACACCATACTAATACTGTGTTTGATCCCCTTTCGCCTTAATTCTATGTGGCATTGATTCAACAAGGTGCTGAAAGCATTCCTTAGAAATGTTGGCCCATATTGATAGGATAGCATCTTGCAGTTGATGGAGATTTGTGGGATGCACATCCAGGGCACGAAGCTCCCGTTCCACTACATCCCAAAGATGCTCTATTGGGTTGAGATCTGGTGACTGTGGGGGCCATTTCAGTACAGTGAATTCATTGTCATGTTCAAGAAACCAATTTGAAATGATTCAAGCTTTGTGACATGGTGCATTATCCTGCTGGAAGTAGCCATCAGAGGATGGGTACATGGTGGTCATAAAGGGATGGACATGGTCAGAAACAATGCTCAGGTAGGCCGTGGCATTTAAACGATGCCCAATTGGCACTAAGGGGCCTAAAGTGTGCCAAGAAAACATCCCCCACACCACTACACCACCACCAGCAGCCTGCACAGTGGTAACAAGGCATGATGGATCCATGTTCTCATTCTGTTTACGCCAAATTCTGACTCTACCATCTGAATGTCTCAACAGAAATCGAGACTCATCAGACCAGGCAACATTCTTCCAGTCTTCAACTGTCCAATTTTGGTGAGCTTGTGCAAATTGTAGCCTCTTTTTCCTATTTGTAGTGGAGATGAGTGGTACCCGGTGGGGTCTTCTGCTGTTGTAGCCCATCCGCCTCAAGGTTGTACGTGTTGTGGCTTCACAAATGCTTTGCTGCATACCTTGGTTGTAACGAGTGGTTATTTCAGTCAAAGTTGCTCTTCTATCAGCTTGAATCAGTAGGCCCATTCTCCTCTGACCTCTAGCATCAACAAGGCATTTCCTCCCACCGGACTTCCGCATACTGGATGTTTTTCCCTTTTCACACCATTCTTTGTAAACCCTAGAAATTTGTGTGTGTGAAAATCCCAGTAACTGAGCAAATTGTGAAATACTCAGACAGGCCTGTCTGGCACCAACAACCATGCCATGCTCAAAATTGCTTAAATCACCTTTCTTTCCCATTCTGACATTCAGTTTGGAGTTCAGGAGATTGTCTTGACCAGGACCACACCCCTAAATGCATTGAAGCAACTGCCATGTGATTGGTTGATTAGATAATTGCATTAATGAGAAATTGAACAGGTGTTCCTAATAATCCTTTAGGTGAGTGTATAACACCATATTACCATCCACCACAACCACACATAACAACATATTACCATCCACCACAACCACGCATAACATATTACCATCCACCACAACCACACATAACAACATATTACCATCCAACACAACCACACATAACAACATATTACCATCCACCACAACCACACATAACAACATATTACCACCCACCACAACCACACATAACAACATATTACCATCCACCACAACCACACATAACAACATATTACCTCCAACCACAACCACACTATAAATAACAACATATTACCATTCACCACAACCACACATAACAACATATTACCATCCACCACAACCACACATAACAACATATTACCATCCACCACAACCACACTATAAATAACAACATATTACCTCCAACCACAACCACACTATAAATATCAACATATTACCACCCACCACAACCACACTATAAATAACAACATATTACCATGCACCACAACCACACATAACAACATATTACCATCCACCACAACCACACATAACATATTACCATCCACCACAACCACACTATAAATAACAACATATTACCATGCACCACAACCACACATAACAACATATTACCATCCACCACAACCACACATAACATATTACCATCCACCACAACCACACTATATATAACTACATATTACCATCCACCACAACCACACAATGTATAACAACATATTACCATACACTACGTCCCCACTACTTTACAAAAGTACATCCAAAAATCAAAATCAAGAGATGAATTGAGCAAGAGATTGAGAGAATATAAAAGGGAGAACTCTTCTCATGAATAGGATGGATCAGATTACCATCCACCACAACCACACAATGTATAACAACATATTACCATACACTACGTCCCCACTACTTTACAAAAGTACATCCAAAAATCAAAATCAAGAGATGAATTGACCAAGAGATTGAGAGAATATAAAAGGGAGAACTCTTCTCATGAATAGGATGGATCAGATGGCTGGTCTCCTTAGAGGCTAACACGCCAGACTGCGTTATGTAGGGGTTAGGAACAAATTTACAATTAGGACTAGTGTTAGCATTTAGGTTACATTTTTTAGGGTTAGTAATTGGGGCTAGGGTTAGATTTTAAGTTACTTTTAGGTTTAGACATTATGGGTTAGAGAAAGGAATTACAGCTAAGTTGACTTTAGATGTCAATGTTAGGTTATTGAGCTTCGGTTTAAGTTAAGTTTAGGGTTAGGAAACTTCTTTCTGGCCCCCACAAGGATAGAAATACACAGCGGTATGCTTGTAAGTGCATGTGCGCTGTAGTTTCTCTGTTTGTGCCTGCATTTCTTTTTTTGCTTAGTGCGATACTATCCATTGCCAGAGGCTGGGATCACGAATCAGTCAATTATACATGATACAATGGTTTCAGACACCCTGCTACTCCCTCTCTGCTCTGTGCGTGTGCGTGTGTGCGTGTGTGTGTGTACGTGCGTGCGTCTTTGTTCATTTGTTCATTTACAGAGCACCATGGTGATTTAGTATTAATAGAGGGAGTAGCTGTACATCCTCTGAACCAGGCCACCAGAGTGTGACAGCAGGTAAACACCTGTAGCCTGTAATTCACCTTTTTCTGCGTGTTGGCGTGCACAGCCGAGGGAGAGGACAGAGTCCTCCTGTAGCCATCTGTCAAAATACTGACTGGAAGTTTAGCTGAGCTGGGAAAGAGAGGACGTCATGACCCTCGACCATGTAAAGTCACTGTACAGCTGAACACGAAAGCAGTCTTCCCAGTAGTAATCACTGGAGATGTTGACCTCTTGAGTGAAGTGTCTGCTGGTTGAGCTGTGTTAAACCTCTCCTGTTTTATAGTTTAGCTGTGTTAAACCTCTCCTGTTTTATAGTTTAGCTGTGTTAAACCTCTCCTGTCTTATAGTTTAGCTGTGTTAAACCTCTCCTGTCTTATAGTTTAGCTGTGTTAAACCTCTCCTGTCTTATAGTTTAGCTGTGTTAAACCTCTCCTGTCTTATAGTTTAGCTGTGTTAAACCTCTCCTGTCTTATAGTTTAGCTGTGTTAAACCTCTCCTGTCTTATAGTTTAGCTGTGTTAAACCTCTCCTGTCTTATAGTTTAGCTGTGTTAAACCTCTCCTGTCTTATAGTTTAGCTGTGTTAAACCTCTCCTGTCTTATAGTTTAGCTGTGTTAAACCTCTCCTGTCT
Source organism: Esox lucius (assembly GCF_011004845.1). Taxonomy (NCBI): domain Eukaryota; kingdom Metazoa; phylum Chordata; class Actinopteri; order Esociformes; family Esocidae; genus Esox; species Esox lucius. The sequence continues at coordinate 24,865,514 of NC_047574.1, read as the reverse complement.
TATAGTTTAGCTGTGTTAAACCTCTCCTGTTTTATAGTTTAGCTGTGTTAAACCTCTCCTGTTTATAGTTGAGCTGTGTTAAACCTCTCCTGTCTTATAGTTGAGCTGTGTTAAACCTCTCCTGTCTTATAGTTTAGCTGTGTTAAACCTCTCCTGTCTTATAGTTTAGCTGTGTTAAACCTCTCTTGTCTTATAGTTTAGCTGTGTTAAACCTCTCCTGTCTTATAGTTGAGCTGTGTTAAACCTCTCCTGTCTTATAGTTGAGCTGTGTTAAACCTCTCCTGTCTTATAGTTGAGCTGTGTTAAACCTCTCTTGTCTTATAGTTTAGCTGTGTTAAACCTCTCCTGTCTTATAGTTTAGCTGTGTTAAACCTCTCCTGTTTTATAGTTTAGCTGTGTTAAACCTCTCCTGTCTTATAGTTGAGCTGTGTTAAACCTCTCCTGTCTTATAGTTGAGCTGTGTTAAACCTCTCCTGTCTTATAGTTGAGCTGTGTTACACCTCTCCTGTCTTATAGTTTAGCTGTGTTAAACCTCTCCTGTCTTATAGTTTAGCTGTGTTAAACCTCTCCTGTCTTATAGTTTAGCTGTGTTAAACCTCTCCTGTCTTATAGTTTAGCTGTGTTAAACCTCTCTTGTCTTATAGTTTAGCTGTGTTAAACCTCTCCTGTCTTATAGTTTAGCTGTGTTAAACCTCTCCTGTCTTATAGTTTAGTTGTGTTAAACCTCTCCTGTCTTATAGTTTAGCTGTGTTAAACCTTTCCCTGTCTGCTAGTTGAGTTAAACCTTTCCTGTCTGCTAGTTGAGCTGTTAAACCTCCTGTCCTGGTCTGCATTTACACAGGAAATTTTTTTTTTTGTCAATTGTTTTCTTCATTAATGTTGTTTTTCTTGTCCAATCAGATCAACTTTGAAATTGATCTCATGTGAAAAGAACCCTTTCTGGAAAGAATTCCCACAGGATAAGTGCTGGCTCTGTTACAAAGAGAGAGAAATTATTAATTTTGCCGGTATTCATGAAGTGTCTCGGATAATAATGCTGATATAGGATCAGCATGGCCTTTTTAGGTGATTTATATGGAAAAGAGTAACTGATCCCAGATCAGCCCCGCAGCAGTCTGGAGTTGTGCGGAAGGCTGTGGAAAGAACCTGTCTCTGGTTTCCTTAAAGCATCTTATGGCTACGTCGACATTTAGAACAATCGTATGAGCTTCACCAAATGTCTGAAATCCTTCCAAAAAGCCGGTGTTACAGTGTAAAACTGTTGTAACCACTGCCCCAAGCCACTCTTAGGACAGCATTCAATTGTCGTTAGATACGTTGCACTTTGGCTTCACTTTATACGTTGAAGACATCTGCTAAACCCTGAATCTTTTTGTGAATGCTTGATAACTTCACAGCAAAGTTCCCTGCAAATACAGCCATTCCCAATGTCTTTACAATTATTGGCAAGGATCAACATATTTTTTAAGCAAAATTGAGATTCCACAACAGAAATGAGCTGCGGTTTCGGGTGGATAGGATGCACGGCCTATAAATAATAAACAACGTATTATTCGCCGATTTAGATGAACATATGTGTAGAGGATGGTCTGTCGTCAGTATTGTGGAATACTTCCCATGTCAAGGTCATTTTCATGATGAAAGCTGTTCTGCTGCTTTCCTTTTGATCATGCTTGTAACGACAAATTGTTCAACAACATACTGAATGAATGTGTGATTTGGGGAAATGCATGCTACATCTTCAGTTGGTGAAAAACCAGCCCTGACTGGTTGTTAGTGTCGACATCAACCATTAGAGCATACATTGAGCGTGTTCAAAGCAAAACAACTCTGATTAATGATAAAGGCTGGCTTCCTGTTTGACAGGATATGTTTTTGGGATTGTGCTTCCTCATATCAAATGATTATTTCCAGGCTGCTGATTGGTTCACTCCTCTCTGTCTTTCTCCAGTTAAATTGGGTCTAAATGGGTTATAGCTTGGGTCATGTCTGTATGCGATATAGCTTGGGTCATGTCTGTATGAGATACAGCTTGGGTCATGTCTGTATGAGATATATCTTGAGTCATGTCTGTATGAGATATACCTTGGGTCATGTCTATATGAGATATAGCTTGGGTCATGTCTGTATGAGATATAGATTAGGTCATGTCTGTATGAGATATAGCTAGGGTCATGTCTGTATGAGATATAGCTTGGGTCATGTCTGTATGAGATATAGCTTGGGTCATGTCTGTATGAGATATATCTTAGGTCATGTCTGTATAAGATATAGCTTGGGTCATGTCTGTATAAGATATAGCTTGGGTCATGTCTGTATGAGATATAGCTTGGCTCATGTCTGTATAAGATATAGCTTGGGTCATGTCTGTATGAGATATAGCTTGGCTCATGTCTGTATGAGATATAGCTTGGGTGAAGTCTAAATAGGATAGAAATTTGAAAGTGAAGCATATTTGAATTTGAACTCATCCTAACCGTAACTCTTTTTCTAACTTTAAAGATGCATTCTGGGATATTTGGCCATTGGTTTCAATAGTGGTCCTATCGAGACGAGCAAACAGTATTTGAACACGGTGTACTGTATGCGCCGATATGTGCTCCATGTCATCAAAATCACACTCTTTCGTGGCTCAACTAAGTATTTTAGTGATTCTACTTAAAGATTAATCAAATATTACCAATCCAGCTAAAAATTGTATTAGACATATTTAACAATAATTTAATAGCAAAATAAAACATGATTTTCCTAGCCACTGAAATTCAACACTACTCATGTTTGCTCCTTGGGGTTTAAGGCTGGGTGTTTTATAAAAGCACTTTGTGACAACTGCTGATGTAAAAAAGAGTTTTATAAATAAATTTGATTGATTGATTGATGATTAACAATTACCCTCACCTGCTTCTACTGCATTTATGCAAGTTCTGATAACTTGTGTCAATGAAGTTCTCCTATTTTTCTACAATGAATTCAGTTCTCCTAACTTGCTACAATAAGTGAAGTCTCCTCACTTGCTAGAGTACAATTCTAACTCCAGCTGAATTCTGTCTAGTCTGTGTGACCTTGTGAGCATCTTATTTGTTCAGTTCCTCAGCCTCTTCACCACGTTTCACCTTCACACACAGAAATCTGCCCCCAAAAAATCCTTCTCTAAGAAAATTCACCAATGCAATTACCCACTTATCGGGTGCTTTTTATTCTGTAGACCTTTTGCAGCACTTTCTCTAGCATTTCTTTAAAGGCTGTTGGGTAATGATTTACATATCCTCTCATCTGTTTTGCAATGCTCTAATGATAACGATGACTGTACAGTAGATTGCTCAGAGGATTGTGTATTGAATGAATGCGTATCACCATTCACACCCAGTACTATCTCACTAACTCTCATCCTGAATCATTCTCCATGATTCCATTTTCCAGGGCAAGCTTGGAGGTTTTCTATGAATTCCAGAATGCCGCACATCTGACGCTTTGTTAACCCTATTTCATTACATATGTTTTATTGGGTGTGTGCGCATGTGTGTGTATGTGTGCGTGTGTGCGTGTGTGCGCGTGCGTGCGTGTGCGTGTGTGTGTGTGCGTGTTTGTGTGTGTGTGCGTGCGCACTGTAGTGGCAGAGAGGCGAGTTCTGTTCAGGAATGTGTCAGGCCATTGTAAGAAATGACAAGTACAGAAGCCTTCCTTTCTCTGAGAAAGAAAGAGAGAAAAGAGGAGAGGAAGAGAGTGAACGGGGACAGAGAGAGGTCGGAACGGACGAGGCAGGGAATGGGGGAGTGATCATTCTGCAAGTTTAAAGGGGATTAGAGAGAGAGCAGAGGTTGGGATGAAGCTGGTCGGACCAGGTGATCCGGTCATGCTGAAACCCACACACATTTGGCTGACTTTATTCAGACCCGTGTCACATTTTTGCAGTGGTTCAGCAAATCTGGGTAGATGATCCCATAAAATGTCCCATAAAATAAAGCCAAAAGCCTTCAACTCTGCAAGCAACCAACACTCAGGCCATTGTCCCTACAGTGTTTAAGTCACCATGCTGTGTGTGTGTGTGTGTGTGTGTGTGTGTGTGTGTGTGTGTGTGCACGCGTTAGTCCCAAGGGAAGAAGCCCTGTTTGTAAACCAGTAATATAGTATTGTATCAGACAGAGGGAGAAAGAAGACCGACAAACTAAGTTCCTCTATTGCCAGGATTCAGCGACTGTTTGTGTGTAGGCTTGTGTGTTTGTGTGTGTGCATGTGTGTGTGTGTGGTGCAAGCAGATGTGCGTGCTCTCCCTCTTTCAATAGGACAAGAAGGGTAATCTCAGCACATTAGTTTTCGCCCAACCCTTCAATGGGGTTTGACAGGCCTCATAGGTGGACTGGTCTTCCTGTCTGTTCTGCAGTACCGGTCTAGTTGATGGATCTGGGATGGCTTGCTTTTTCTGGCCATGCCCATAAGATTCAGTTGATTGACAGTTCATGCAGAACTACTTAAGCAGTTTTCCCTGGCTGAGTCTTAGTCTATTTGAGGGTCATGCATTCCCTATAGGAGTGGATTGAGGACTCTGCGCTGGGCTAGTTTGCCTGGCTCAGGTGTCCTCAGTGGACAGAGGCTCATTGTTCTGTTAGCGTGGCATCCTTGTTGCTCACTGATTGGTCAGTTAAGTCTTCCCCAGGGTCTTCTGTCTCTCTCTCTCTTTCTCCCTCTCTGCCACTTTAACAGGGCTCACCGCCTTGCCCTTTTTCTACAAGGCTGAGTGTGAATGATGTGTGCAGAATGTACAGTACTTAGAAATATGCACCTGAAACTCTCAAAACAACAGTTCAAAATTTTTTGGTCCATTTAAAGGTGAAACTGCAGGAATATTTTGGTGCATTTGAGTAACATTAATACCGCTGCCCTTCTCACAACAGTCGTGTGTGTATGTGTGTATGTGTGTATGTGTGTATGTGTGTATGTGTGTATGTGTGTATGTGTGTATGTGTGTATGTGTGTATGTGTGTATGTGTGTACGTGTGTGTGTGTGTGTGTGTGTGTGTGGGGTGGGTGTGTGTGTGTGTGTGTGTGGGTGTCTAGTTGGGTTGGTGGGTGTTTGGGTGTGTGTTTGTGTTGGTGCGCACGCCATATTGCAAGCCTTCTGTATACGACTGTTAATTTATTTTTCGATCTGTATTGGCCAGACTGTGCTTTGGGCGTGTTTTAAACGTTTGCTTGACGTGTTAGTGTCACAAACATCATCATAAACATGGTTATGCCATTGGATAAGCTTTGATTGTTTACCAGAGTTGAGGAGTCAAGTGCTCGCATGGCGTGTGCTGTTAGACAGAGAGATGTTTGTTTAACTGGGTAATACTTTGCTCCTGACTATTATGAGGGAATGTTGAAGTTTCACTTTATCACTCACCGAGTCTGTCTGTCTAAGGAGTTGAGGGGGTTTACATTCCACTGAAGGGAGTCTTCTTAAAAGAGGTGGTGGGGTGGGGGGGTTAGTCAGCACCCCTTTAACAGGCCAACCTCAGCTATGAGGCCCCCTAACTGTCTTCACTGCCAAATTACCCCCATGCCGTCCAGCAATCAAGATCTTAACCACAGCTAGGCTTGGCAGTAGCCCCAGCCTGAAAAACACACAACCCTCAACCCACAAATACTGAGAGCAGTTCAACATGTGCCCTGTATTTATGCTGTACAGTAGAGAGAGCTATGAACACACAATCTCCCACACACACACACACATACACACAGGAAATCAGAGTCCAGTAGGTTTTGCTATTTACAGTATCAACCTTTTGTTTGTAAGGTTTTCACTTCCTATATTTTGCAATGGGCTTAAGGGAAGTCAAAAGTTGCAACAAGCAGGCCGTTCCTGCTCCGTTCAACCCGGGAAGTCTTATCAAAGCCTGTCAGTTTGCTGTCAAACTGGCCTTCTTGTCTCAAATGTGGCCGTCTTGTCTCTTCGTCTTGTCTCTTTCTGACGCCTAACCCGGTCGCCTCTCTGTCCACAGATGACAGCATCTCGGCGGCGAGCGCGTCTGACGTGCAGGACCGCCTTTCGTCGCTGGAGCTGCGCGTTCAGCAGCAGGAGGACGAGATCACTGTGATGAAGGCGGCGCTGGCCGACGTGCTGCGGCGACTGGCGCTCTCCGAGGACACGGCCGCCAAGAAACAGACCGGCACCAAAGGTAGTCCGACCCCTTGACCTCTGGACCTGTCTACATCAACCCCAGTCACACCTGTCTCTCATGATTGTGTTTTTTCATCGCTAGACGATCGCACACGGTCGGATCCGTCTGTAATAGCGTCCGTAGTTCCATTCATGTCTACTTTCCCAGTGGTTTGTTCAGCCCCTCTGTCTTCACCAGATCCATATTATTAAAGAGCTCTGCTCTGGTGTTCTTCCATTGGTGTTTACCCGGCGGTGGTTCAGGACCAGAGCCAGAACCTGGGTCTGCTAACAGTTTCACTCTAACTTTAACCTGTGGCGGAAAACGTGATCATTCAGAGCGAAGGCCTGTGTAGGCCTGTGTGTGTGCGCGCGTGTGCACGGGTGCGTGTGTGAGCGTGCCACTTAGGGCCAGGGGAAGGGACGTATTTCTTTTAATTTACACATTGAATGGAGCTTTGCTATAGCGCGTTAGACCTCTCCTACCAGAAAGGCACCACACCAAGTAACACGCTGGTTCCGCCCACTTTGTAACACATCACGCCAGCTCAATCACGATTCAGAAACACACCAGGAATTCAGTGTCTCCACAAGGAGTATACCAGTCCATTGTCTGACAGTACACCCCAACACAATCGCCGATTTGTCCCTGAGCTAAGTGATGAAGCGGAGGCTGACATGTCCAGCCACAGGAGAGGAGCGGCGAGGTTTGGGTGGGGGGCATTCCTGTGGCTATCCCGTGGTTGTCCCTGTCAGGAATATCATTCCCGGGCTGTCAAGGAGAGAAAGAAAGACACTGAATGCATGCTCAGACGGAGTGAGAGAGATGGGCCGTCTTTTACTGAGAGAGGAGGGAGTAGAGAAGCGGGGGAGATAAATGTGTGGATCCCCCATACGTTGGCAAGCCTCTGGGCTCTGTAACCAAGCTTCGGTGTTAACTTCTGGTTAACTGACTCCAGTCCATCTGCACACAATAACAACCACTGTCTCCTAGCTGTGCATGTGCGCGCGTGTGTACGTGTACGTGTGTATGTGCATGTGTGCGATTGCCGGCAGGGGTGCCTAATTGTCGGCAGAGGAACTTTGTCTTTGTTGGGTCGACTGCAGTCTTCACATGTCACTTTCTCTCTGCTGGGAAAGTCATTTGTGACTCGTAGAAGAAGAGAACGTGTCCCCGTTGGAGGTTTTCCAGTAGATAACAGCGACAAAGTCATCGCTTTTCTCTTTTACTTCCATGACGACCTCATTGGAACACTTCTAAGGAAACCTCTTTCACTGAGTAAATCATCAACGACCTATCCAGTAATATGAAACCATTGCAGTTTCCTCGAAGGAGGTTAGGAAGCGCTTTTCAGGTGTTGGAGAGCAACATGCTACTGTGTCTGACCGCTATGGCAACGAGGTGGTTAATCTTGTGCCCGTTCTCGCCAACCTGTCACATCCCTTCCGCGACACACACCACATCCCTCCACCCCCATCTGCTGACCCTCCCCTTTGATCCCTCGTTCCGGTCACCTTTTAATCTCATTATTGACGTCGCTCTCCTACGTATTAGTATCCGTCGCCATAGCGATGACCCCTCGGTGACCCGTGCCCTGCTGTATTGAGAGGGTCTGCAGTTTTGGCTCGTCGGGAACAAGCGCTGTTGGGTTCTGGGGGCTTGCCGAGTGGATGGATATGAGCTAGCAGTTTGGCAGTGACCGGGCTGCGTTCTCCATTTCTACTGTCCCTTTGTCTGTGCCGTTGGCAGCTGAGGGGGGCTGGTGCACAGCACGTGCTCCCAAACGGCAAACCTCCACCGTCACACATACACACACGTGCACACGCACGTACACACCCGTGCGTGCAAACACACACACGCGCTCCCCCAAACAGGGCCCCTTCCAGCTCTTGAGACCCGTGTCTGCTTACCCAAGTAGCAGACGTATATTTCTCTCTTTCTCTTCCTTGTTCAGTCTTTCTTTCCCCTCTTCCACACAGACTTCAACCCCTTTCTTCTCATTCTCCTTTTTATTCTCTGTTCTCTTTTTCCAGATCTTTATCTTTATCTTTCCAGCTCTTATTTTTCCACACTTTCTCCCAACTCTGCCTTTTTTCCAAATCATCTATTATCAGGATTGAGGAAGCCAAGGCCATTTTCTTAGTGTGAGGCTGGGAGCATTCATACTCATTCTGAATTTGACACTATGAGGAGGGATCAGGATGTGTGTGTGTGTGTGTGTCTGTGTGCGCACGTGTGTGAATGCATGCGTATCTGCATGCTTAGTCAGGCGTGGGTCTGTGTGTGTGTGGATTGAAGGCAGAACTGTCCAGCGTTTTCTGTGAGTGTTAAGGAGATTATGTCGGGTCTTCCTGTGGGACACTGAATACACAAACACACAGTTAACTTTCTTACTGGCTGTGGGCTGGGGAGCTTGCATTCTACAGACATAGATGCAAACACACACAAACCTGTCAATCCCAAGACAGACAGGTTTTATTGACTGGGATGCCAGGTTGATGGATGAGGTGCCTCCATTTCGCAAGGCATCCGTCGTTATTGACACACAGCCCTTTGATTAGCGTTGGCTTGATTTAACATCAACACTCATGTGTTCCATTGTCCCTCAGGGCTTTTCCCCAGCGTAGTCAGCCTTTTCCCAATTACTCTTGTCCTGTCTTCTGCCTTGACGATGAGGCGGAGGGAATAAACCAGGGGGAGAACAGGGAGGGGGCTGTCGTTGGATGGGTTATCCCCCAAACCCTGCCCCGCGGAGGGAGGGTGGGAGCCCACCACCTCAAACACTCTGGTGTGTTTGTGCCAGGGGGTAATGGGCCGTGAAACTGGTCCGTGTGTCACTGACGTGGAGTCAGATCTCTGCCGGGTCGCTGCATGCCACCCCCCTCCCCAGCGTAACCCCGCCCCCTACACATCCCCCCATTCCCATGCCGACTCTACAAGTAAATCTGACAGAATGGTGTAGAGGAACGGAGAACAACGTAACCCCGTACAAATGGGTTGCATTGTCCATCAGATCTGCTCCCACCAATGGAATGGTTTGTTTCTGTCCCCCCCACCGTGTGGCCACACTCGGTCCTAGTCCTGCTCCTCTTTTTGACCTCTTTTGCGTGTTAGTCGTTTAGCAGCCGCTCTTATACAGAGTCACTTTCATTAGCGGGTGGATTTTAAGATGGGTAGAGGCAACTGCACAACCACAAGTTATAGTAAGGACTCTATGTTTCAGTCCATGTAGCAGTCAGCAGTGCATGAACACAATACAGGGATCAGGGTTGTTTTGCCGTGTCTATGCTGGGGAAAACAGTGTGCCTGCCTGGGGGGGGGTGTGTTTCCAGCTCTGCCTGAGGACTGTTAATCAGAGATTTACTCGGACGAGACGCCTGCTCCATCTTCGGCCCTTATCCCGTTAGTCTGTCTGGGGAGGGGGGGGGGGGGGGGTTAGGTCAGAATCAGCACTCCCTAATCCTTCCTCTGTCTGATCAGACTCCTAACCCTTGTTTGTATCTGTCCTCCTCCGCCCCCGTAATCCCTATATCCTGCTGCAGACGGGAGGGGGGGCTGGGGGGTGGTGGGTCCTGAGTTATACAGTTATCATCCCATAATGCTTAGGGCAGGCCCGGTTGCCCGTTGACTTGTATAGGATAGTACGCTCCAATAGCTGTCCTCTCATCTGCCCCTGGTAGGACAGACTCCCCTTCGTGAGGCCTACTCCATGTCCTGCATCGCCAACGGCAGCACCAGCAGCCGCAAACCCAGCCACAGAGACAGAGACGGCTCCACGGTGTCCGTCGCCAGGAAGGAGACATTCTCCTCCGCAGCCAAGAGGTACTGTACACACACACACACATACGTAGGCACGGTTACACACCACACCCCCAAATCCTCCCCCAGGATGAGTACCCACTGAAGTGTGCGTTGACCTTCCATCGGACACGTTCGCCCCTCCCAGATTAGAAACTCTGTTTGTCAACCTGTCCCATGTTGACCTGTTTAACTCCTCCCTCTCGGCCTGCGGTGATGCAGCAGAACAAGGCCATCAAGTCCCCCAGGGTTCTTGTAGGTTCTGTTGTAACTGGGTATCAGCCACGGGTTACTGCTGATCATCTGGTTGGGCGTTGCAGAGCAACGGCCCCCGAATAGAAAAAGTCAGTATTGGATGAAATATGAAGTCAGCCTGTTCATTGGTGTTAGTATGGAAGGCTGCAGGTTGGATCTGTTCCGGGGACAGACCTCGGATCAGATGACCGTCAACGCTGCCCTGCAGTTCCACGTGTTGTTGTTGTTTTTGCATTTGTTTGACCCCCCCGGTTGTCTCCACAGCGGTCCGACTGCAGAGAGAAAGAAGGACAAGCCTCAGATGGAGGGCATCAAGGAGAAGGAGGAGGAGTCCTCCCCTGCCAGCCAAGCTAACGATAAAGCCCCCGCTGGCAGCCCAGTGCAGCCCTCTCCGTCCCCGTCCAGCTCCAGCCACCCTCCCTCCCCTCACCCCCCCCAGTCCCAAAGGCAGACCCCGGAGGGCAAGGGCACCCCCACAGCCAAAAGGTTCTTCATATGCCCAGTTTGATTGATGCCCTCTTTACCAGTGCAATGCCTTGGCAGCATTCCGAATTCTCTTGCCTCTGGCTCACCTTTGACTTCTAGATTAACTTTGACCTCTGACTTACCTTTGACCTCTGACTTACCTTTGACCTGTGGCAGAGTCCGCATGCTTTGGATCCCTCTCCTTCCAATGGCTTTGGGTTTTCCAGATTTGCTCCCTGTCTAATCTTTAAAACGTACTTTCCGCTATCTTTGCCATGTACTCACTCAGCCACCAAAACTGACTAACTTGTCTTTCAGATTACCTTTAACCCCGCTCATAGCCAAGCCCTTTCATTCAGAGATTAGAGATGAGAGGAGTAGAACGGAGCAGAATGGTTTGCAGATGTCCTGTCTGCAGTCATCTGTAACAGCGCGGTCCTATCTGTCACACCAGCTGTGCTTCACACCAATCAGGATACACACGGGCATACACACCACACACACACTCACACACACACTCTCTCACACACACACACACACACGCTGACAGACCCAGAATGAACGCCCTTGCTAATCAAAGCGCTGGTCAGCCTCACGCTCATTGAACATCAATTATTCTGAAATACATTGAGCACCGATTAAGTTGTACAACAACAACCCAACGAATCCATCGTTGAATATTAGACTGGGCATGTATCATGTCTTTAGTCACTGCCACAGTAATGCCAAGCACATTAGCCGGGAAACTCATCTGCTAGCAATTGTGCGTGTGTCCACCCAATACGAAATGGGCAAGGCTTCTGAGCCTGGCCTCTCGCTAGGCAGGGAAGCAGCACGCTCCGATTTTTACATCCTAAATTGTCCTTTCCCATGCGTCATTGGTCACGTAAAGCCTTGAGATTTGAGGTGCCGTTTCTCATTCAAATGCGCTGCAAGCGTCAGGCCTCTCTGTAGTCCGTGCGATGAGGCGCTTCCTTTTATGGGCCTGTTATTTTATTTACCCCTCGATCCATCTGTCGGTCACGCTACTCTTCTTTTGCCCCGTGTCTATTGCCTCAGCCCCCTTTCCTGCACGCACACGAACCCCTTGAGGGGGAAGCCTTCCAGCTCGGGCTCCAGCGCGGGACCTATCGATGGGACTGTTAGCTTTCCCTTCCTTCCACCTCACCTCTGTGCTGGGGCCCCACAGATTGCTGCTTTTTGCCCTCCCAGGGCCAGTGTGTTGTGTGTGTTGTGTGTGTTGTGTGTGTTGTGTGTGTTGTGTGTGTTACGTGTTTGTACAGTGAGGTTATGGATCACTTCTGTTCAGACTAGGTTGTTCTTTTCCAGCCAAATTCCATACATGCAGTTAGAATTAGCAGAGGATGTCTGGGCGTCTTTCCATCTCCGTACTGCAGATAAGAAGAGAGTAGGGGCTCTGAAAATGTAGCAGTGTAACACATCATTGAACCAATATTTAGACCTTTTCGCCCCTCAGTGTCACCACTGCCCCCTGGTGACTCGGAGGTAGAACAGCTGCTATGCAGAAGTGAACCAAACCTCTAGACCTGGAAAATAACCCTTCCTCCCCACAGCTTGGCATGAAGAGTGGCATTTGTCTTTCTCTCCATCCCTCTCTCTCTCTGTTCTCTCTTTTCTCTCTGTCTGCTCTAGCTGTTCTCTAAGACTTTCATTCTCAGCTGTTATTCAGTCCTCTTTTTATGAATTAACCTGCATTGGGTTTGTTGTAGCCAACTCTTCGAACTTCTCTATCTCCTGGCATCTGGGGCTCTTATTTTTTTTTTAATCCAGCCTGCGGGGATATTGACCTATGTCTGGGATGGACTTTTTCCTGTTTGTACCACTCCCCTGGATGCCTCAGCGTGTGTGTGTGTGTGTTTGTGTGTTTCAGGTCCAGATTAACCCAATTGGAGGGGTTGCCATGTAAACTCGCCTGAGAGTGTCTTGAATAAAGCATACGGCATTTCAACTTGTCAGGTCACCCATTTGCTTGCTGTTTTTACCATTACACAGAATAATATGCAGTTTGACTTTGCAGACTGTTAAGTTAAAGTCGATATAGTAGCCACATCTACATTCTAAATTTGAACCATGGCATCTCCTCCACCCTCCTGCTTTTCTTCTTTTTAGCTAATTCTTCGCTCTCTGCTCTGTCTCCAACTTTCTGGTATGAAACTAACTTTCCGTCTTCGCTTTCGCTCCGTGTATTCCTCTGTCCGTAGAGGTCACAGTGCCAAGCGGGGCATAGAGCGTTCTCAGAGCAGTACCTGGGAGAGTGGCGAAGAGAGCAGGATCAAGCTGGTGAAGGCCGCCTCCACCTCAAAACTGCTGGCCAAGGTGGTGAAGAATGCAGACAAGTGAGTGGGAGACTGGACTCTCTTCAGAAATCGGACATAATGTTAAAGTGCGACGCTAATTGAGCAATGTGTTTAAGCAATAAGGCACATGTGGGTGTGGGAATGTGTTTTGGCTAATGTATCACGCCTAAAGGCTTTTCTTAAGCACGACGTTTGTTAGTTGGGGTGTATTGGCCATGTACCAGAAACCCCTGAGATGCACCGCTGCCATTATAGAGGTTACTGAAACAATTACAGTGAAACTAATAGAATACTCATTAACCTGAAAGTACCCATCAGGCAATGAAATGGAATCCTGGAATCTCTATGACAACCAATGAACTCCTTAGACTTTATAAGATTCAAGGAAATTCTGACCTGAAATAGTTTTTTCTTCATTTTCTTTCAGACATAAAGACCCAGTCTTCAGCCAAGGTGACTATACTTCTGTACGGTTTATTGTATTTTCTGTGTCATCCACTACCATCTAATGGAACCACTAGAGCAGTGTGTTCTCACGGGCTTATGAACCAGCATTGTTGAACTATGTTTGACAGGGGCTCTGTTTAGGAAAAAGAGCTTCAATTTAGGGTCTAGTGTCCTGTGGTTTTTTCAAACGCACCCCTTTCTGTCCCAGTATCATTCATCCTGTTGTGTATACCCAACTAGTCATTGTCTTCTTCAGATCATTGTAGCTCTTTATCCTCCCTATCATTGTGTGTTTTGAGTGATGTTGTTTCTGTCTCATGACCAGCCAAAATGTCAACCCGTGAGAAAAACAGCCAAGCAGGTACGTTTTCACCGCGGAGTGACGTGCGCTGCCAGCCTTGTAGCGAGCGCTTGCCCACTCTCTGCTTTTTGGCCAATCGCATAACCTCTTTGTCTGTCTTTTGCTCCATCCGTCTGTTCGTATCTTAATCTTAATTAATTGTATCTTAATTTGCATCCATTAGAATTTTTGATGTTTGACAAGACTCTTTTTCAGTGCAAATCTGATTAGTGGGTGCAAAAATGATCACGTTTTCGTGCTGCCCCCCATGGGAATTGAACCCAGATCTTTTCTTTCTTTTTTTGTTCCCTCAACCTTTAACAGTCTGCCATTAAGTCAAACACAGATAGGACCTGTCTTTCCCCTCAGCTCATTTATTTCCTTTTCTTTTTCTGTTTATCATTAAATCTAATACAGAATTTGCTTAAATAATGGGTGTGGCCGTGCCAGTCCACAACACCTTCCCATTCCCTGCCCCGCCTTACTATCCCCCGCCCCATGGTCACTTAGGCAATCGTTGCCTAGGTAAAAGCACCACCCTCATGGCTCGAGACAGGTTGCCGCTGGTCATACAAGTAATGTGGGTCGTCCTGAGATGATTGACGGGGGCTAGCTAACTCAGTTTGCTCCACAGACAGACACCCTGGGCATGAATTCAACTTATTCAGCCTTTTCCTGTAACAAATGGGCACAGATACTGCGAGTGAACGCATTACTTCGGAATGACTCAGACTTCAGCTGGACTTATCATTTTGTCCACGGCAGAATGTCAGGCTTTCCCGTGGTGCTAGCTAGTCAGGACTGGATTGATGGATTCTGACAGTTCAGGTTTAGGTCAGTGCTATATGCTCCCCCTCATTTTGGGAAAACTGGACGAAGGCCTTCTCTCCCTATTTCATGAGCAATGGAGAAATTGCCCCCTCTCATCCTCTCACTAGGAGAGCCTTAACCCACCAAGCTGGAAGCTAGACAGGGGAAACACAGTGTTCCACCTATCCCAGTCCACTTCAGAACCCCCCCCCCCCCCCCTCTCCTGCTGTGTGTTCCTCCTGGTCTCTCTTCTAAGCTCCTATCACAGTTTCTTGTTTCAGCCGGGTTTGGGTTCACCGACTCACCGCTTCACACCACTGCACGGCACGTCTCTCCATCCGTTCGATCTGTCCATACCTCTCAGTCCGCCTGTCTTTCTCGTCCCTGGATGAGGGAAAGCATGAGCCGCACACTAACCCAGCACACAAGGGCTTTCACCTAGAAAAGAAAACGTGTTCTGACAGTAAATGTTTGTGCGCCGCCGGGATCGGTGGTGAGCAGTCAAGCTGCTGAAATTCGTTGGTTAATGGACTAAACTCATGTTGTGCCCTCTGACTAACACTCACTGACTCATGACTAGTTCAACCTTTATTAAGCAAGAGCTATTTCTCAGACCACAATTCTTTTTAAATGCATTGCCTTATAAGGGTTTCTCTGGGGTGAGAAAAAGACCACCCACCCCCACTCGCACCTGGGTTCAAATACTTCTTTCAGTGTTTGCTGTAGCCTGTTTCAGCATATTTGGAATGACTTGAAATCGTATTAGTACCCAGGTCTGCCCTTGGTAATACATGTCAGCTGATGTTATGCGTTAAATGTCGGTGCCAAAGCATGGGTTTACTATCAACACAGCTCCTCTGTGTAGAGCAAGTGAAACTGGCATCTGTAATGTAGCATGCTGACTTTCTGTCCGGTCCTTTTTCACAGAGGGAGACTACATCAAAATGTTCATGCGAGGACGTCCCATCACCATGTTCATCCCCTCGGACGTGGAGAACTATGAAGACGTGCGGTCCGAGCTGCCTCCGGAGAGGCTCAAACTGGAGTGGGTGTATCCTTTCTTCTCAGCCCTGGAGGGAGGCTGTTCCTGATCTCTGTCCCTCTCTCTTCATCTGTCCCTGACCTCTGTCCCTCTCTGTCGGTCCCTGACCTCTGTCCATCACTATCACCTTTCCATTAGTTTTTCTGTGGGTTTGTTTCGGTGGGTTTCCTCTTGTGCTGTGGTTCCTTGACTCCCGTTGTCAGTTACGGCTACAGAGGGAGGGACTGCAGAGCCAATGTCTATCTCCTCCCTACAGGGGAAAGCCTCTACTTCATAGCCTCAGTGGTGGTCCTCTTCAACTACGAGGAGAGGACCCAGCGTCACTACCTTGGCCATACCGACTGCGTCAAATGGTGAGCTGCCATTCCTGTCTACCCAAAGCCCATGTTGGCCAGTGTTCATTTTCCTCATCTGCCGAAAGCCGAAACTCCTCTCAATGCTCAGTGCATTTTGCGATACCGAGAAAACACATTCAGAATAGCTTCATTACGTTCCATTCAATTTTTGCAAAGTTTCTATTTCAACCCAGAGCAATGTTTTTTTTTCTTTTTTCTTTGGGTTGTGTTCTTTTAACACAGAAATCAGATGGGAGGAAAGCCTTTGCTCAGCCTTTGATGTGTGATACAGTAACGATTAGATAGTCTACAGAACGTCATGTGCATTCACGGTACAGAACATAGCACAAACTCCATGGAGAAAAGATGTTTCCCAGCACCTGAACAACGTGTAATCACATTGCACAAAACCTTTCATGTGGATTAAGCAAACACTTTTCGTTCCGCCAATAACTGTTCTGTACCTGACACATACATATGTCTGAACCGTCTCCGGGTTCCTTCCTCACAGTGACTCCTTAAGATAAACACACTATGCAAATAGATGGAAGCCCTTTCTGTCTGTGAGAAAGAAAAGGGAGAGCTGAATGAGTATTTGTGTGTGTCACAGTGGATGTATTGACTTATTACTGCCGACTTTAGGGGTTTTCAGCCGGTTGGTAGTTTCCCCAAAACAAAGACCTAAAACATGATTGGTACAGATGTTTTTGTCTCTTAGCCTCTATCTCTCTCTCTCTCTCTCTTTCTCTCTCTCTCTCTCTCCCTCTTCACTCTTTCTGTATATAACGTGTGTATATCTCTCTGCCTCTTGATAGCCTCGCCGTTCACCCTGATAAGATCCGCATTGCCACAGGACAGATTGCCGGAGTCGACAAGGATGGGCGGGTGAGTCACTCTTCCAACTCATTAACCGTTCCTCAGCCCCGCCCCCCCCCCCCCCCGCTCACTGCTATCTTAATCATTTAATTATATGTTTGTCTGTGTTTCATTTCATGTTTGTTCAACCTGTTTTCAGAAGCCCACACATTGTTTTTTTTTCCCATTGCGCATGCATGCACACACACACACATACACACACACACACACACACAGTTACAGAGCTCAAATGGCACCTATTCAAGCTTACCGAATACATGCACGTCTTTTTCTGTCTTATTTTTACGGTGTAATCCCCAATTACCCCTTTTCCCCTGTTGTGTGTTTCTGCTTACTTTGCACGACCAGGCTCGCTCATGTCTATGACGGCCTTCGCAGACACAGGTGCTCCGTATTCTCTCAAGTTTAGCCCCAATCCGTGTTCTAATGCAACTCATTATATTTAAGCTTGGTGGTTCTAAACATGCCAAACTGGCTCTAATTGTCCTGGAATGACTTTGTTAAAGAGGATCGGCTTGTCAGTCAGCCTAACCTCCACCACTTACTGCTAAAGGCTTTGTCAAGCCTTTAAAATGGCTCTACTCACCTCTTTCCTTTATGGCCACTGATCTTAAAGGACATGATAAATAAAAAGCATTGGGTGGGAATTCATCCAGTTCTTTGATCTGCCAGTGCTTGCGGAGGGGAGGACACTAGGAGAGGATGATGGGAGCTGGTCAGATGATGTCTCTGTGTTTTTCCTTTTCTCCACCTCCAGCCACTGCAGCCCCACGTGAGGGTTTGGGACTCGGTCAGTTTGTCCACTCTGCAGGTCCTCGGCCTGGGTACTTTTGAGAGGGGCGTGGGCTCCCTGGCCTTCTCCAAAGCGGTGGGTATCCCTATCCAAATGTTTAATCCAGGATGTGTCGATGGAATGATTGGTAGCATTGCACAAAACTCAACCAGGAAATGTGGGAAGGTGCTCTAGGCTGATTTCAGGGGTTTCAGATGCTGCGTTCCTGGACTGAGCCTTCCCATGATCCGACTAGCAGCTCGTGGTATCATTGTGGTGATGAATACCTCATTGACTCTCTAATCAGCGGTAGTTCCTATTCTCTCTCGGCCCACAATTAGCACATTCCGGAAACAGTTTTTACTGCCTGGTTCCTTCAGCGGTGGACATACAGTACAGGCACAAATACATTCCACGACCTACATCTATACAAACAAGCACAATTGCTCACCCACACAAACAAGAGCCAATTCTGGCTTAAGTGAATCATTATCCTCTTATGTTGTCAAAGGTCTAATGGGGCAATGGATTTGCTCCATAAAAAGATAGTAAAGCTTGAATGAGGGGGTTTTAATATCTTATGCCTTTACTGATGTTATAATGCTTAATGTGGATAATGGCTTACCTATTAGAGTTTTTGTAGTGATCCTGGGCAGCTGCGTAACACTTTATGCAATTTGTTTATTCATTCCTGGACTATTTTGACCTCTGGCTCGCATATGACTGTATATTGCAGTTCATATAAGAGAATAACAGGCCTAAAATAGAATAATGTTGTTATTTGATATTAAGATCTGTGTTTCGTACAAGCTTTACTGACATGAAGACACTCTTTACTGCTGTTTATCCTACAGGATTCAGGTACTCACCTGGCGGTGATTGACGATTGTAATGACCATATGTTGACTGTCTGGGACTGGCAGAAGAAATCCAAGATTGCTGAAATCAAGGTCAGAGAGAACTGAGGTGTTTTGTAGTGTGTGATTCTGTCCTAAAGCCATTCCATTCGAATGGATAGAATATTAATCTTCCTTTTAACGGTATGCAATCTTTGTTTCTCCTTTTCTAGTCTACAAACGAGGTGGTGCTGGCAGTGGAGTTCCACCCTACTGATGCCAACACCATAGTAACTTGTGGCAAGTCTCACATCTTCTTCTGGACCTGGGCCGGCACCTCGCTGGCACGCAAGCAGGGCATCTTTGGGGTGAGAACAGCTCTAACTACTGTTAAAATTATAGCACTTCACACATTTTAAGTACTTTGCAAGAGTAGTAAATGAATGTCCAAAGGGTTATCACAGTGACAGTCATCAAAAGGGACTGCTGCTGTGCATATTGTTGTGATGCCTCCCTTTCATACCCATGCCTACAGTATAAGCTGTCTATAGCCAGTCTTCCAAAACACGCACCGTTAAATCTAGCAGTAATTAACACTTATTTCCCTGCCTTCTCATAGAAATATGAGAAGCCCAAGTTTATTCAATGTCTGGCCTTCCTGAGCAATGGGGACATCCTGACGGGAGACTCTGGAGGCATCATGTTGATATGGACTAGGAGCACAGTGGAGCCGGCCCCAGGGAAAGGGCCAAAAGGTACAATATCATAGACATCTAACACTGTACCTTAATACCACACACAGTCTCTAGGTCAACCTCTTTACTGTACCTAAATACCACACACAGTCTCTAGGTCAACCTCTTTACTGTACCTAAATACCACACACAGTCTCTAGGTCAACCTCTTTACTGTACCTTAATACCACACACAGTCTCTAGGTCAACCTCTTTACTGTACCTTAATACCACACACAGTCTCTAGGTCAACCTCTTTACTGTACCTAAATACCACACACAGTCTCTAGGTCAACCTCTTTACTGTACCTTAATACCACACACAGTCTCTAGGTCAACCTCTTTACTGTACCTTAATACCACACACAGTCTCTAGGTCAACCTCTTTACTGTACCTTAATACCACACACAGTCTCTAGGTCAACCTCTTTACTGTACCTTAATACCACACACAGTCTCTAGGTCAACCTCTTTACTGTACCTAAATACCACACACAGTCTCTAGGTCAACCTCTTTACTGTACCTTAATACCACACACAGTCTCTAGGTCAACCTCTTTACTGTACCTAAATACCACACACAGTCTCTAAGTCAACCTCTTTACTGTACCTTAATACCACACACAGTCTCTAGGTCAACCTCTTTACTGTACCTTAATACCACACACAGTCTCTAGGTCAACCTCTTTACTGTACCTAAATACCACACAGTCTCTAGGTCAACCTCTTTACTGTACCTAAATACCACACACAGTCTCTAGGTCAACCTCTTTACTGTACCTAAATACCACACAGTCTCTAGGTCAACCTCTTTACTGTACCTAAATACCACACACAGTCTCTAGGTCAACCTCTTTACTGTACCTTAATACCACACACAGTCTCTAGGTCAACCTCTTTACTGTACCTAAATACCACACACAGTCTCTAGGTCAACCTCTTTACTGTACCTTAATACCACACACAGTCTCTAGGTCAACCTCTTTACTGTACCTTAATACCACACACAGTCTCTAGGTCAACCTCTTTACTGTACCTAAATACCACACACAGTCTCTAGGTCAACCTCTTTACTGTACCTTAATACCACACACAGTCTCTATGTCAACCTCTTTACTGTACCTTAATACCACACACAGTCTCTAGGTCAACCTCTTTACTGTACCTAAATACCACACAGTCTCTAGGTCAACCTCTTTACTGTACCTAAATACCACACACAGTCTCTAGGTCAACCTCTTTACTGTACCTAAATACCACACAGTCTCTAGGTCAACCTCTTTACTGTACCTAAATACCACACACAGTCTCTAGGTCAACCTCTTTACTGTACCTTAATACCACACACAGTCTCTAGGTCAACCTCTTTACTGTACCTAAATACCACACACAGTCTCTAGGTCAACCTCTTTACTGTACCTTAATACCACACACAGTCTCTAGGTCAACCTCTTTACTGTACCTTAATACCACACACAGTCTCTAGGTCAACCTCTTTACTGTACCTTAATACCACACACAGTCTCTAGGTCAACCTCTTTACTGTACCTAAATACCACACACAGTCTCTAGGTCAACCTCTTTACTGTACCTAAATACCACACACAGTCTCTAGGTCAACCTCTTTACTGTACCTAAATACCACACACAGTCTCTAGGTCAACCTCTTTACTGTACCTAAATACCACACACAGTCTCTAGGTCAACCTCTTTACTGTACCTAAATTCCACACAGTCTCTAGGGCAACCTCTTTACTGTACCTAAATACCACACACAGTCTCTAGGTCAACCTCTTTACTGTACCTAAATACCACACACAGTCTCTAGGTCAACCTCTTTACTGTACCTAAATACCACACAGTCTCTAGGTCAACCTCTTTACTGTACCTAAATACCACACACAGTCTCTAGGTCAACCTCTTTACTGTACCTAAATACCACACACAGTCTCTCGGTCAACCTCTTTACTGTACCTAAATACCACACACAGTCTCTCGGTCAACCTCTTTACTGTACCTAAATACCACACACAGTCTCTAGGTCAACCTCTTTACTGTACCTTAATACCACACACAGTCTCTATGTCAACCTCTTTACCTTAATACCACACACAGTCTCTAGGTCACCCTCTTTTCTCTACTGTAATATGACACACAGTCTCTACATTCACCTCTTTGCGGTACCAAAATACCACACACAGTTTGTAGTTTAAACTCTTCACTCTACCTTAATACCATAGACAGTCTCTTGATCAACCTCTTTACTGTACCTTAATACCACACACAGAGTCTAATGTACATTAACACTTCATTCTGATTCTGAACCTGTACTTCAGCTAATACCAAACACAGTTTCTACAACAAACTCTAAGCCTTTGAACAGAATCATACACCAAACTGAGCTACTGCATGAGATAGTGAAGGTTTATGTAGATGTGTGTTGATGCATGACCGATACAACATGTTAAGCTTCACAGTGAGTCTCAGAGACACAGAGGAGAGCAACTGAGAGAGGCGGTTAAAAAGAGACGAAAACAGCCTTGAACGAGAGACGCAAAAAGGAAAGCGAGGGAGAGAGGAGCATGGGGGAGAGAGAAGGAGCGTGGGCGAGAGTATTGGCAGGCCTAGAAGGCCTGGGAAAGGGAGGGGGTGGGGGGTTTGAGCCGTTCTAGTTTTGGTTGGCATGTTGAGGAACGGGATGAGCGGAGCTGGGGCCTGACGCCAGGGATAAACTGTTAATCTCTCTTTATTTACCTGCTCTGCTCTGGTTTCTTGACGGCCGAGACTGGGCCTGACACATGGTGCCTCCTTGTGGTGTGTGTGTTGTGTTTAGGGCTGTCGCAATTTATTGTGTACACAAATAATTAGATTTGCAAAAAATCCTTGATTAGGATTTACTGCCTCTAGGCTTCCATTCATCATCATGTCAGTGTAGCAAGAGATCATATAGACAGTGCTTTCACTATAAAAATGCTAACTTGATTGTCTGTCACTACTTCAAAACTGTTGGGAAACATCCAGTCACAGAGGCACCAGACACATGGCGAGGTAAGGCTTCTGTTAATGTTAGCAATATGTTCTTGCTGCCTTGTCACGTCAAAAAAGGAAATATAGTTAGGTCTGGACATATTTGGACACTGACACAATTTTCATGATTTTGGCTCTGTAAGCCACCACAATGGATGTGAAATGAAACAACCGAGATGCAATTGAAGTGCAGACCTTTGGCTTTAATTGAAGGGGTTGAACAAAAATATTGTATAAAATGTTTAGGAATTGTGACCATTTTCATACACGGTCCCCTTATTTCAAGGGCTCAAATTAACAAATTAACACAATCATTAATAACATTTTTGTTTTGTGGGTCTTTCTGCCTCAAGTTTTGTCTTCAGGAAGTGAAATGTGTGCTCAATCGGGTTGAGATCAGGTGACTGACTCAGCCATTGCAGAATATTCCACTTCTTTGGCTTCAAATTCCTGGGTTGCTTTCGCAGTATACTCTGGGTCATTGTCCATCTGCAAAGTGGAGCGCCGTCCAGTCAACTTTCCTGAATATTGGCTGAATCTGAGCAGGCAATATATCCCTATACACTTCAGAATTAATCCGGCTTCTTTCTTCGGTCACATCATCAATAAACACTAGTGACCCAATGCAATTGGAAGCCATGCATGCTCATGCCATCACACCACCTCCACATCGTTTACAGATGATGTGGTATGCTTCGGATCATGAGCTGTTCTAAGCCTTCTCCATACTTTTCTCTTCCCATCATTCTGGTATTGGTTGATCTTAGTTTCAAGAATGCTGTTCAAGAACTGGGCTGGCTTTTTTTTTATGTTTTTGGCAAAGTCTAATCTGGCCTTTCTATTCTTGAGGCTTATGAATGGTTTGTACCTTGTGGTGAACCCTCTGTATTTGCTCTTGTGAAGTCTTCTCTTCATGATAGCCTTGGATAATGATACGCCTACCTCCTGGAGAGTGTTCTTCACTTGGCTGAAAATGACTGTCTTGTGAAGGGGTTTTTCTTTACCATGGAAAGTTTCTATGATCATTTACCACTGTTGTCTTCCATGGACTTCCAGGCCTTTTTGTGTTGCAGAGCATAGCAGTGTGTTCTTTTTTTCTCTGAATATACCAAACTGTTGATTTGGCCACTCCTAATATTTCTCTCTGATATTTATTTTTGCAACCTAGGGATTATGTTTCACTTGCATTGAGAACTCCTTTGCCTGCATGTTGTGGTTTCACAGAAACAGCTTCCAAATGCGAATGCCACACCTGGAATCAACTCCAGAACATTTACCTGCTTAATTGATGAAGAAATAACAAAGGAATATCCCACAACTGTCCATGAAACAACTTTTGAGTCAATTGACCAATTGCATTTGGTCCCTTGAAAAAGAGGGGGTTACATATTAAAGTACTGTTAATTCCTAAATCCTTCTTCCAATTTGGATGTACATACCCTCAATTAAGCAGAGAGACTGCACTTTAAGCCCTGTAACTTCAATATATTTTTGGTAAACAGCCAAAATAACAAAACTTGTGTCAATGTCCAATTATTTCCAGAACTAACTGTAGATGTAATGTAAGCTAGAGGAGATGACTAGCAAGGAAATAGCTTTGATCACAACTGAAAGCTAATAGTTTCTGTACCTTAAGTTACGTTACTCCAGAGCTTGTCAGGAAAGTTAATTCTGAGCAAATGTCATCAAATTTCAGTTGACTGCCATGTGTTTTTAAAAAGCAGCAGGTTTTTGAAATGTTTTAATCAAATAACTTGATAAATTGCCATGAATGATAGACTACTGTACTAAGATTGTTATTAGTGACACCCCTAGTTGTGTGTGTGTGTGTGTGTGTGTGTGTCCACATCAGTCTTTGCTCTGCAGGGATCAAGGCCATGGCAGTGAGTGGGAGACAGAAACACTGTATCTATCTTTCCTCTGCCACGCCATATAACCAATGAGAATTCCACTGCCTCATGTCGAGTGTAACTAGCCTTGAGAAATGGGTCTCCATCTTGCTGGTTTATCGGCAGCCACGTTGATACTGTAATGACACGGGTCCTTTTGATCTTCTAGAATGTGGAGAATGCAGACACTTCCACCCTAGAAACACCATTGCAGCCGTGCACGCACACACTCACTCAAACCCAGCCTTACACATCCATCGTCTTAACCACACAGGCACACACACACACTCACACACACTCATACACACGCACTCACTTCCACCCTCGAATGCTCTGCTGAGAGGACAACCAGAGCTGGCTGTACCGTGGCACATAAACCACATTAGCTAATGTCAAGTATTTGCGGTATCCTCTTCCCAGAAGCCTCTCGCTGTGAGCTGCTTCTCGGCCTCCCTGACGCCCCCGTTCCCGCTCCTTTCCCTCCTCTCCTTCTCTGTGTCTCTCGATTGACTTCTGGTTTGTCTCTGTGCACCGCTCCTCTCTTCCTCCATGGTAGGTGCCTACCAGATCAGTCGTCAGATCAAGGCCCACGACGGCAGTGTGTTCACCCTGTGTCAGATGAGGAATGGGACCCTTCTGACTGGTGGGGGCAAGGACCACAAGATTATCCTGTGGGACCACGACCTGAACCCAGAGAGAGACATAGAGGTGCAGAACAGACAGATAGTCACAGCCATGTACCACAGACAAAATCACAGCCATGTACCACAGACAGACAGTCACAGCCATTTAAAAGTCATAGCTATATAACAGATAGACAGGCAGACACAGCTACTGTATGTAACACAGACAGACAGTCACATTCACAGACAATCATTCATAACTGTATAAGACAGGCAAACAGAATGACTGGCATACAGAATTACAGACAAAAAGACAGACTGGCAAACAGACATATGATAAAGACAGACAGTCATATAATAAAGACAGGCAGACATATTACTAAGACAGACAGTCATTTGAAACAGCGAGACTGTCAATTGATAAAGACAGACAGTCATTTGATAAAGACAGACAGTCATTTGATACAAAGCAGACAGTCATTTGATACAAGGCAGACTGTCATTTGATACAAGGCAGACTGTCATTTGATACAAGGCAGACTGTCATTTGATACAAGGCAGACTGTCATTTGATACAAGGCAGACAGTCATTTGATACAAGGCAGACAGTCATTTGATACAAGGCAGACAGTCATTTGATACAGACAGACAGTCATTTGATAAAGACAGACAGTCATTTGATACAAGGCAGACAGTAATTTGATACAGACAGACAGTCATTTGATACAGACAGACAGTCATTTGATACAGATAGACATATATAGCCACATAACACAGACATATAATGGCTGATACACCAAGATAATAGACATCCTGCAGATAAACACCATCAAATACAGTAAATGTCATGTTCAATGTCAGGATAAACCAGTCATTAAATGTTGAACGGTTTGGAAGATCTCAATGCATCATTTACATGACAGGTCCCTGATCAGTACGGAACCATTCGGGCTGTGGCCGAGGGCAAGGGGGAC